>NW_005354291.1:288145-312192 GCF_000412655.1 Myotis brandtii | reverse complement strand
CTGCCTGTCCCTGGGCGGAGGGGCTCCACCTGGGCTTCCTCCTGTAGGGACGTCTCCTGGCGCCGCAGCCCGGGCTCCGCAGCGAGGCAGGCGACCCGACCCGCAAGACTGCGCGGGTGGAGAAAGCGGCAGGAGGGGAGGCCGGATTGCACGTCTCGCCATCGGATGCTGGGCTGTCGTCCTCGCCGTCCAGTAGCCACCTCCTGTCCCTTATGCCCCCTCACTTTGACATTTTTGTTTACCTTTGGCCATGCGACCAGAAGAACTCCGATTTCCCCACAAATTCGGGAGACAGTAAGGACAAGGACTAGGGGAGCAGCGGTTTCCCACTCTGGAACGAAGGAAGTGAAGAGACCGTGACTCCAGTTGCCTAAGGCTGCTTTCTGTTCCCATCTCTCAACCTCTCCTACTTGAAACAGTTTTCCAAGCCTCGCCAAAGCCCAGGAAGGGCATTTACTGTCCGCACAGGAGGTAAAAGGAGCACAGGGAACCGGGTGGGCGTCCACCTTGAACCCAGGCAGAAAAGCCCTGTGCTCTCCCCAAACTCAAAGTGAAGGGAGAAAATAAGCAGTCCGCAGCTTTAAAACATGCCCACGACCGGAGCACAGGCAGCCCTTTCTGTAGCTCTGAGATGCTGCCATTCACAGGAGGGCGGCCCTTCTCCCTTTGGTGAGATCTCCTCTTGTTTCTACGCTGAAGTGGAAAATAAAACACCACTCAGTTCAAACCTCCTCCAGCCACTCAAAACACCAGGACACCAACACTTCTCAAAAGTCAGGTTTTGGTTCAGACCCTTGCGGAGGGGGGGTGGGGGGAGTCTCTCTGCCACTCACCCAGTTATTTTAGAAGAGACTGCAAACCAAACAGTTACATTTCCTGAAACTTGGGTCTAGTGGACAAATGTACCAACACCCCCAGAAAGATGAACCGATTGCATCTAATCGAGTTTCCGTTTAGCTTCCTAAATGGGCAGAGACAAGATCAAAACTTCCTCTAGAAATGAATTCAGTTTATCAAGCTTCATAGCAATTTATTGAGCTGCCGGTAGGGAGTTTGCCATATGAAAATTAAGTCAATGCCACCAAAATTTCCTTTTAGTACTCTAGTTCTAGTGTGCAATTCGAAGAATATCGAGAACTGTGAAAATCAAAGTTACTTTAATTCTCAAAGTTCACACATGAAGTTAAATGACTTTGGAATGAATACATTACCGTCTGCATTTTCCTGTCTACCTTGCCATCTTATTCTGAAAAACTGCAAAGAGGCAGTTTAGGAAAGACGTGTGGATAGAACTGATTTGGAGAACTGACCTGCAGCCAGCCCAGGCCCTCCCGTGCCCACGGTTTATGTAGATCATTGAGGGTTGGCATTTGGTGCCGCCTTATTCTGCCAAGCAAATGGGATGAGCACCATCACAATCTCATGGACCTTTATATGTCTAAGCCCGTTTTGCCTGCTTTACAGAGCAGAGATGTGTTTGGAATTTGAAGAGTGGCTGACAAGATTTTGTGGATTCAAACTATTAATAGTATTAGTTGAAAATAGGTCTGCAAAAGCCAGCTTTTTTAGGCATGGAGTGTCACTTAGCAATGATACTCTAGTAATTAATGGAGAGGCTGGATGGTGATTTTAATTAAGGAAATAAAAAAGAGAAATTTCTGTACTCTGAAACCTTACTAAAACGCTAAGCGGAGGGACTCCAGTTTGACTTAGTGAAAAACCAAGGAAAAGAAGGTTCAATTATTTTCATACAAACTTAGAGTAGTTCTTAACTGTTTTCAAGTAAAAATCCTCCATGGTCTGGCCTGATGAATAGTTGAGACTGCTTTGTAATTATTGACATAGGTTTGATTATTATAAGAATGTTAAACTTTTCCTCCTTTATATTTTAAAGATATTTTATGTCAAGTACATCATCTTCAGCATAGGTGAAATAATCACAACTTTCTGAATTTATTTTTCTCTTGAATTCATGCTGACATTAATGGCCAGTTCTAAGAATGGAAATGTATTTAATACCATATTTATCTTTCAGAAATGCTATTTTTAATGAGTCTTTACAAAATGCATAGTATAAAGACATTACTATACAAATTAATTCATATGACCCAAACTTTTATAAATGATAACAAGTGCTGAAATAAAGTACAAAATGCATAGTATAAAGACATTACTATACAAATTCATATGACCCAAACTTTTAGAAATGATAATAAGTGCTGAAATAAAAATTTGGAATAGATGTGTGTAAAATATTTTGGTTTGTTAGATTTTTACAAGGGAGGAAAAGTTAGAAATTTACATTCTCTGATATTTACTTGGACACAAAGAGTTAAGTCAAAAGGCATGTATCAATGATTTATTAATGGGAAGAAGTTGTTTTTCATCTTTACTTGGCTAGAAAACTCACTTTACTTGCCTTAAATTTCTGACAATAGTGAAAAAAAATTTTTTTGAGACACAATCTGGTCATGACAGCCTTGAAATTAGCATATGTATGAAAAGCCTTTTGAAAGATAGAGGAATCTGCAGGTTCAGAACTTGGAAGTGGACTGGAGGATTTAAACGGTTGACTTAGATATTTGACAGTATTGTTGTTGATCCATTCCCAAAGTTTTGTTTATAAATGCCATTTCAGCAGGATGCTAAAGGGATTAGAAGGAGGCCACAGCAATCACAGAAGGTGAAGATATCCATCTGAGGGTGACGTCCTGTCATGTGCTTCAAGAGTTCTTGAAACAGCTTCTTAGAAACTCTCAGAGGAAGTTCCTCTCGGCATGCGTGGAGGAATTTTTAGCACTGACTGGTAGACTGGCATTGTCTGTCTTTCATTTCTTCAGTAATTGTGACTGACTTTAAGCACATTTCATGATGACATGAATAAATTTGATTATGCGTTAAGTAAAAACATATAGTCTGAGGTTCAATGGTGCATCAGAACACTTAGCCTAGCAGACCCCAAAGCTGAACACACTTTTAATTTTGTTCTTAACTTTACACAATAAATACTGTGCATCATACTTTAAGGGAAAATCCAGTTGTTAACAATGAAATTTAAACTTCATTGGCTATTTTTTTATGAGAGGCATGAATCAATCAATTGTAAAATAATCCAACCTGTGACATTATCTGAAAAAATTTAAAAAGCTTAAAATTTTGAAATGTAAAATTACAAAAATAGCATATCATTTTTTATGCCTTATGTGCAATATTGCCACACAGGGAGTGCAGGTGGATAGTTGGTATTTCTCTAACTAACCATGTAAGAAATCATACTGAAAAAAATCCAGGTCTCAAAGTGGCTTTCACCAAGGAAACTTCTTTTCATATTAGTAAATTAATGCTTATACTTCTAAGCACAGCTAATTCTTTAAAAAAAATTTTTTTTAATTGATTTCAGAGAGGAAGAGAAAGGAAGACAGAGATAGAAACATCAATGATGAGAGAGAATCACTGATCGGCTGCCTTCTGCATGCCCCCCCACTGGGGATTGAGCCTGCAACCTGGGCATGTGCCCTCAACCAGAATGGAACCTGGGACCCTTCAGTCCCCAGGCCCACGCTCCATCCACTGAGCCAAACGGGCTAGGGCCACAGCTAATTCTTTCTCCAAACACGTGTACTCAGAATATGGTCATGACCTTAGTAATGGCTGTTGATGTTTGTAAATATTTTAAGAAGAGAGTGATTCTGAAATGGTTCAAAACAGACACCTATTTTCATCCCTTAGCTTTCTTTTTATCTCTGGGAATTCAATGGCAACATAAATTTGAAGCCCGGATCTGCATCAGTGTATGTAGAGCTTTGTTCCTGGGTATATGGGGGAGTCGCTATTGCAAGGCACTACGCTATTCCTTCGGGTAAACTTTTGCGTAATGCAGCATGATAACACCATTACCAAACAACTACTGTTGTTGGGAAAATAGGCTGTATCTGTGCATTTAAAATAAAGTGCTAAATTAAGGCAACTATACAAACAAGTTAGAAGGAAACAAAGGTTCTTTTTTCACCTTGGGTAGTTGATCTGTAAACTAGAGAGTTATTTCAGTAGAAAGAAAATCCCAAATCATAGGTGTCAAAAAGAAGGCATTTCAAAGCACATGTGGCCCAATAGTTCTGTAGGCAAGTAGCTGGAGAGAAGCCCTCTCTGTGAGAAGGGGAGGGAAAAGGTGGGAGGGATGCTGTTGATTGCCACCTTTGCAGCACTTGAGGTGTGGTGGCAGACTTAATCCCTGAGTGCCTGTAGCTCTAAAGGTCACATACTTGGGGATCTCAGCCCACTGGCGGCATTTCATGGGACATTGCCTGCCTTCCCTGTGAAGGCAATACAACCTCAGCTGATGACATTACTTAGTTGCTTTCTTAAGAATGGAGGAGGCTGAATGGAAGCAGTGATGACTGGATAGCAAGACTCAGGCGTCTGACTGCGGTGTGACTCTGTTTGTTCATCTGCAGAAGAAGACACTGGACTAGGTGATCTCTGTCTAAGGATGCTCCTGGCCCAAACTCTGAAGACTCATGTTAGATTTGAAAATAGTGTATAAATAATGTTTATAAACATTTCTGACATTATTTGCGACCTGCGATCCTTCTTAAAAAATAGCACGTTATAAATTTTACCTGAAAATAAAGAATTTTGCGTTCCCAAATTCTTAAAGGTGGGACAGAATTAGCACTTTATATGTATTTTATTAAATCTTTCTAACATATTCATTTTATATTATCATATTCATTTTATATATCAGGGAGCTGATGTTTAGGAGTTCAATAATCCTTCTGAGGTCACAGAGCCAATTGCGGGAGAGCCAGTTACACATATTTGCATTTTACTGATTCCACAATCTCTTCTCTAATAGCTGGCTAGCATGGTTTCCCACTCTAAGTCACGAGAAGGATTTACTTGGATCTAGGTTTTGCCTAGGGAATTGCTCCACAAATGCTCAGTTAAGATCTTAATGGTTGTATAATGTTCCAATATTAACTTAGCAGGGCCTGGGATTTAAGCATCTATTAATAGCTTATATCTTGACAAACATTGAATTGTACAAATAACTTTGATTTGGTACTAACCAGATTGCAATAGGTTTATCATAGTAACATGTGTTTTGTTTTGTGTTTTTTTGGTGTTATTTTCTTCTATATTCTAACAAATATATTCTCTTTACAGTCTGACAGTAAAAAACAAAATTTATAAATTGCCTTTACCTCATGGAATTAGAGGCTACTGGCTATTTTTCCTAGTTTTAGTTGGAAATATATATTCTTATATTTTATAAACAATTATATGGTTCAGAGTCCCATTGGATAAGTGTACTCATAACCTAAGTCCTGACCACTGCAGAAATGAAGAACACATCTATAAAATTCAGATTTTACAGAGTAAGAAAAGTATCTATTTTTTTAAATCAAGCATTTCCTTGTCTATTTCCCCTAGTTTTATCATATGTAATGGACATTCTTTAAAAATATATTGTTTAGTTTTGTGTGTTTATGAGCTTCATGTAAATTAATTCATACTACATATATTCTTCTGTGGCCTACTTCTTTTTCTAAATTTTGTCTTTTTTGCTATTCATTCATGTTGATACGTAAAGCTGTAGTCTATTTATTTTCTGCTGTGTATACTGCTGTATAATAATCTGTTGTAGAGAATAAAAACACAATTTATTCTGTTATTAATGAGCATTTGAGTTGTTTATAATTTTTTGATATTGAAAAAAATTCAGCTATGAATATGTCTACTGGTATAAACAAGAATTTTTCTAACGAAATACCTAGGAATGAAATGGCTAGTTATAGGGTTTACATATGCCTAACTTTACTAATTAATGCCAAAATATATTTATGTTATTGATTATACCCATTTATACTCACACCAATAGGGGATGGGACAGTTCCTGTTTCTAAACATTCTTGCTAACTCTTGGTCTTATCAATTTTTAAATTGGCCAATATGTTCCCCTTTTTATTTTCTAAATGATTTTGTGTATGATAGAATATTCTAGCAAATATTGCTTGCAGAGGTTAACACAAAGCCCCTGAACCTGTTCCTGGAGTTCTTTTATAAAGACACTGTATATCCCTGTCAATGAAAATTTAAATCTCTTTGTCTTGAAAAGATTAGAGTTTGGGAAAATTATAGCAGCAAAGTATCCACATGGGTTGGATCTAGTATTGTTTATCTTTTTCTTGCAAGTGTTATCTAGATTCTTCTTAATGATGAAGATAATTCACATCTGTGCTTTGGGGTAATGCACATTTGTATATGAAGTCTAATAAAAGTTGAATACAGGAAAAAAGGAAGATAGTAATTCACCATCTCCTGACTGGTCAGTAGTCTTGGAAAGTATCCAGCAATTTGAAAAGAAAAAAGTTGCTTTTTAAAATTTGGGGATTTCCTTGCTAGGAAGGATGGGTAGACTTGCAAGCTCTTTGGGAAAGTAGTGTGGGGAAATGACAATCACACCTCAAACCTTATGTTTCTCAGCTGCTGGAAAAGGAAGTGTAGGTAATCAAATACATTTTGCTCTGAAAGTCAGGGAGCACAGAGAATAATCATCTTCTTCAGGAACAAGTGTTCTTTGTTTAACTGTTGCATGGTTGAAACCCACGGTTGTTAAATCGGGTCACCATACCAATTTATCCCAATGGATTATCATGGCAACTGACTCTGGGCACATTTTCCATAAAACCTTTATTGTAAAGGTTCAGATCCTTCACAACTGCCAGGAGATTTGGTTACTGCTTGTAGTAACTGCTCATTTATGTTATTCAGTCCCGTAACAAGGACTTTCAAAACATCTTACTTAACATATCCCGTTTCTACATCACCAAGATAGGCTTCAAGTGAAATGCCTTTCTTGTGTCTCAACTTTAAGTCTCAACTTAAAGTTGAGACACAAGTGCACTTCAGAATTTAAACGGAGTGGAATAAATAAGTGAACATGCAAGAGTGACCTAATTTACATTTCCAGCCTAACTGCTGAGGTTTATCAGGAGAGTCTGAGATATATCAAGTACTCAACACTTACTCTTGACTTGTAACTTGCAGTTACAAGGTAAATAAATTTCACAGGTGGTGAGTGAGGTGTCAAAAATGGAAGACACAATAAGTTGGAGAAAAATCACCAATCAAGTTGGCAACAAATAAAAAAATATGTGTGACATCATATATTATCTGACTTAATGTAGGCAAAATAAATAACAACTGGAATTCAGTATTATTGCACATGTTTAGGTATTCTATGGATGGATTGATGGTGTTTGGATGAGTAATAGCATAGCAAAATATGACCAAACATAGTTTTCTTGTTTTCATTTTAGCAAAATTGCTATTTATGTTGTCATGAAGATATTAACAAAATTTGTTTTCTATAAAAAATAATGTCAAACTAAACCATTTTTTGGAAGCACTGTAGTTTTTTGGTAGTTATTATTAATTTTAATTTGGAGAGACATTGCTCTCCTGAGGCAGTAGTGACTGGAATTGTCAATAAGGTTCTTAAAGGAGTAATTACATTTAGAAATAAACCATGAATTTTACAAATCAGGTTTAAACATTGTTATAGTTTAGCATATGAGAAATTACCTTTGTTTCAGAAAAGATTACATTTTAATTTCATCCTATAAATTGTTAACAAAATTCACTATCTCTATAAGCAATATCTAAAGTACATTCTTAAGTGTGTTTCTTTCAAAAATTTTAATATATATATATATATTCCAAAGAAAAAATAGTAGTATATTGATCAACTATAATTTAATCTCCATGGGCCAGGAAATAGTATACATGGAAATTTACTTAAGGATTATTTATATGTGAACCAACTTCACAGTCAGGTGAACTTGTTTCCCCATGTTTTAATTGCCTTATAGTTTATTGGAATGTTATTTATATAGCGTATTTTACATATTCTTAATTTAAACACTGTCTTTAAATTTTTTTAAAAGTTTAAAAAATGTTGCTACAATTTGAAATTGCTAAGGTTCTATCTGTTGGCTTTTGGCAAATATGCTAACATTATTAATAGCAAGCAATAGTTTCATACCAATACCAGTAACTGTGGCTACTACAAGTTTAAAATTAATTTCATTTCCTGCCAATGTCCATAATTCACTCTTCCAGGATATTCTGTGGTTTGGCTTAACTCTGCGCATCTCATAGCTGGACTAAATTAAATTTAATTGCTTTACAAACACTTAGTCAGGATTCCCTGGTCACATGTCCAAGAGTGGTTTTAAAGTTACATTTGATATGTTTCATAGAGATGTGCTATTTTTGAGTGGGTCCAGAATACATTGCATGTAATTTTTAAATTGTTACCCAAAGTCATTATTATCTGCACAGTTGAGGCCATGATTCTTAGTAAGAAATTCAAAGTATGTAGTGTACTTGGCAGAGAGAATACTTTCTGGTTTTCAGCTAAAAATGTGGCTTGTAAACTTTTTCCTTCACCAACAACATTAAGCTTCCCCACTAAAACTTTTAAAATTAATGTCTAAAATTTAAAGTTATTGCTTCATTCTTCACATAAGTCAAAACCTTTACTTTTTACATTAGGTATAAAAGCCAGTAAATACTCATTAAATTGTAATATCCTTGTTTTGTCTGCTAACAGTTCAACAATATACAAATTTAATGGTAATTTTTCAACATGGCTTTTATCTCTGCTACAACTTAGTTGGACTGAATAACACATGCTTTTATAAATTTTATCTATGGCAATTTTCTTTCATTTTATTATTCATTAAATTAATAATCTCACTTTGAATTCTCCACACTAGACAGTGATTCTTTGTTTTAATATTGTTTTTTTCATCTATCTTAAATGTTTGGCCATTCTGGTTCAAATTTTTATATCATTTCTCTTAAATCTAGAAAATGTTTACTATAAACTCCTGTCTATTCCTTACTAAGAGAGTAAATGATACAACTGGTTCAATATATTTTATAGTTTATTTTTATTCACTGTAAGTGACTGTCTGATTCAGGGCTATAGCTTTTTATTTTTCCTTACTTTTTTCTACTCCTTCCTCTCTTTTGTTGCAGTTCTTACAGCTTAATAGGAAAATGGATTTGTGGGTGGAAGACAAGTCTGTCCTGGTATCATCTTAGGGAAAGATGGGCACTTTCACCGATTTTCTAGTAGAAAGAATAATTAGGATCCTAATGAAACTTCCATTTTTACACATTCAAAATGGTCTTATCCCATCCTTAATCTTTCTGCAAGCTATCTAAAAAAGATCAAGAATTGTTATTTTTCTTTCTTACCTGATGTGCTTTGTGGGTTGTTTTTGTTGGCCTCATGCACTCTAGGATTATGAATTAAAGCTTGCTAAGCATTACTCTGAGGGCTTGTGAAAATACATCCAAGATTCAGTGCCTAATCCAAATCTCTTAATTGGTGTGAGATGTTCAAGCAGCAAAAAGATTGCTTCAAAATAATGAGATACAGGTTAGTCATGCTGTTTTACCTACAATATAGTCATTTTTCTTACATGTTTTTGAGGAGGTGGGGAAAATTTATCATTTATTTCATTTGTATAAAAAGAGTAAAAGGACAAAGAAAAGGGCATTTAAAAGCATGTATCCTGAGGAAGGGAAACTGAAACATGTGCTTTATTGGAAGTTGACAATAGTTTGAGAATGGCTAACTTTCTTCTTGGTATATGCTCTGCCATATCTAAATGTTTTTCCGCAGAAATTCTGCCCTTAAATGTTAAGAATTGTTTCCCATGGGCTAGCGAAGTGAATCACATTGCTTTTTGACACCACACACACACACACACACACACACACACACACACACACACACTCCACTCTACCTTTCAGATCTCAGCATAAATAAACAGACTTACTTCATCAGTTACTTTGTCCCTATTTCAGTTCCCAGGGATTTGAGAAAATGACAGCAAAGCTCAAATGAGAGGGGATGTTCTTCATAACAGGACTGAGATTATTCAATGACTCCAGTTCGGGAGTCATTGATCTGGTGAATGGAAAGATTAGAATTTTATTACGCACAACACAGCCACACCGGTGGCATGGATGTAACTTCTTCAGGGAAATGACTTCATGGCAGAAACATACTCCAGACAGACTTCCCAGGTGCTATATATTTTATCTGCCCCCTGCTCTGGATCACAGCTGACCGGTGTTACTTGAGCTGTGGACAGGGCTCATGTAATGTGAGCCATCCACCAGTGTGCAAAGGGCCCTGGGCTTGGAAACAGCATGTGAGGTCAAGTTCCACCTTGGCCTCTTACCAGCTCTCCTACCTGGGGCTGCTCACATCTTCTTTGACCTTTTGTGTTTCGTCTCTAAAATGGGCACAATACCACATTGTTCTCATTTTCTAGGGTTTCAGATGAAGTCATGAATGTAAAACGTCTTAGTAAATGTTGTGCATGGTTCTGAAGGAAGCTACGATTACTATTATTATCACTCTTAATAGACATACGATGTTTGAGAAACGGGACATAAAAATAATGGTAAGGGTAGCCATGAAAGGCACATACATCCTAAGTGCAGACAGAACTGGGTCATGTTGAGAGTGTTTGAAGAAGCCTTGAACTGTTACTTCTCTCATCATTTTTTTCTCACTCTCTCTGAATGACATTCATGGCTTCTAGGGAACCATGGCTCCTTGCTGAGCTCCCTGAATTAATCTCAAAACAAATGAGGAAACTTTGAATCTCTTTAGAGCTGCCACATTGTTTTTTCTCTCTCAAGTACATTCTTATCACTCTCCCAACACAGGCTCTACGCAAGGATGCTGAAACCTTGGACTCCCCCAGCGAAGGCCTGGGGAAAGTGGCTGCACACTGAAAAATGCAAGGCATCTGGAAAGAGTGCCCGGAGGCTGTAATGCGCTCCAGTGACCAACTGGCTGACTGTATCCTGTTCTCTCATTCTTTTATTCCCTCCAGACATCCTTGGTTTCTTTTCCAGCCCTGAGTAGTAATGACTTCTTCATCTGGCTTAGCCACTGAGGAGAGAGAGTGAGGGCCTTCCCAGCCATGGCCTGTTTCTATTGGCCAGGAAAGATGATGGACAAGCAGCAGATGCTGCTGTCAGCCCAGCTCCATTGCTCAGTCTCTGGAGATTATTGATTCTCATTAGAGGCCAGTCAGCTGTTCAGTTGAGGAGTCCCAGGGTCAATATAGCTTCCAAATCCAGGAATATTGGAGCTCCTAGAAGGCAGTCACTCCTCATAGCACTATGCACAGAATACTAGTATCCAGATAGTCATCACTTCAAAACTTGAGGCTAAATATACCACCCCCCAAATCTGCACTCAGAAAATCAGCTGCATAAAATCCACTGATCTCTCCACTCCTGAGAAGTCCTAGTGCCATTGGAATGTTACCTCTTTCCTGTCCTGTTTACTCCTTATCACCTTGGGCTGTTTCCAGCTTCAGCGACTGCAGAGTTCCGAAAACACTTCTGGCAAATGTTGCAAATTTCAATTTGTGAAACGCTATCCAAGATTAGTGTTGACCCAGCTCTAGGAGGCCTAGTCAAACTCTTTTCCATTTTGCCTACTTTTCTCTCAGGAACCAAGGCTGGCTTACTGCTTGTCAGTGTGCACACAAATCCCTAACATGCCTAGTTTGTGCTCTGTGGTTGTAAGCTCAGGGGGAAGGTGGTGGGGCTGGACATTTTTATTTTATGAACCAAACACTCCTAAATTCAGCTCATGTGTAAGTGCACAAGATGCTGGCCTCTATGTGGGCTCTTTAATGCACAGCTGAGTGGTTTCTTATGCATTTCAGTCAATGATCGCTGTGGACTGAAGGTGGAACCTGGGACTGATTGAGGCAGCAGCTGCTGCCATCCATCACTTTCTCCCTGGCCAATAAGAAGAGGGCAGGACCTGCTTAGGGGCCAGATAGCTGACTGCTAACTGACAAATGAAGAAATCATTACTCAGGCTTGCGAGGGAAACCCAGCAATGTCATAATAAAACATATGACTATGACAATGCTCCTTTGCTAGGTCAACTACTTTTCAGATTCAGAAACATCGTGTCTGTTTACAGTGTGTCAGTGCAGAGTGATTCCTTATTATCTGATTGCATGGTTTAGGGTCAGTATGTTATTTTGAGAAAAATGACATAACTCATGGAGTTGTCTAAACATAGCCTTATTATTGAGGATTTGAGAGGTAAAACATAAATTACGTCAAATTAAACCTGACTGGTAAAAGCAGTTAATCCTAGAGGGAGCTCTGGCGCTAGGATAGCCCTTCAAAATTTGCAAAATTTAAGGGAGGGAGCTGGGTCTTGTATACTTCTTTACTGAGCCATCTTTGGATGCAGGATGCCACTAAAGCTGTAAGGTATGCACTGGTGAGAGAGTCACTAGCATCAAAGAGAAGCTTAATCCTGGCTGCCCATTGTAGGCCAAGACGAATGGTGGGAGATGCTACATCAGAATTCTACTAACTGATAACAATGAAGATGATAGGATATTAAAATAACAGAGGTCAGGTGGTGTCACTTACCCTCCAGATGCAAGATCTGTGCAGTAATTGTGATGAGCAACAAGTTCACTTGTCGGCCAGAGGAGGTTGACCTACAGAGACCTGTGAAGACGGTTACTAGAGCATCATGTTCTAGGAGCAGGGTATTTGGGTGGCCACCACTGGTATTGCTCAATCTGTAAAAAAGAAATCAAGTATCGGTGATCAGGAAGTGGAGGGAACGTGCCCCAATAAAAAAATTATGAAGCTTTGCCCAGTTTCTGACCATGAGTTAGTTTTCAGAACTAGAATCTGTTAGATCGAAGGAATGGTCAGGAGGAAAGACTGAACCATTATAGCAAATGGTTCCTCAGCCCTTCCTCAAAGGCACCAATGGCCATTCAGTCATGTAATCATACAATGGGGAAAGGGAAATATGTATATTTTCCAAGAATTGTTGGACAGATGCTCTCGGTGACGTGGAAGCATGGAATAGACTGACAGATCTCAGACGGAAGGCGGGGGTGGAAAGAGATTAACCAAAGAACTTATATGCATATTTGCATAACTCATGGAAAAAGACAATAAGGTGGTGAAGGGGGGAAGCAGGGTGAAGGGGGGAAGCAGGGTGGAGGGGGTCAATGGGGCAAAAAGGGGGACATCTGTAATACTTTAAACAATAAATTTTGTTTCCAAAAAATATCCACTGATATGAGGAAATGCTGGTTATATAATCTTAAGTGAAACAGGCAGGCATATAACTCCCTGAATCTATAGCTATAGCTATACCTGCATACAAATGCACATATATGTGCTATATATAGGGTGTCCCAAAAAATGTAATCACACACTTTGAATAATTATAAAGGCAGCCCTTATTAAAATACATTTCATTTTTTAAAATTGAGCTATCAGCTGTTAAAGTCTGTATATATTTTTTGGGACTATATATATATATGTATATATATAGTGTATATGCACACACACACAAAATATACATGTAATCCCAATTTTGTAAAAGAAAAATTCTAGGAATATATATATATAAAAAGCTTGGAAGGAAATGACTAAGATGTTAATGGTGGTTTTCTCTTTAGTGGCTCACACTTCAGTGGGGGGGTCATTTCTTCAAGCTCTCATTTGAACAGAGTACCTCCCTAAGACAGAAGCTCACCCACTGCCTGTGGTCACCTCTCCGCCCCTGCCAGGGTCCTGCTGCTGTCAGCTGCACCCGTGTGGCTGAGGGAAGTCCCTGATGGGTGAGGAGAGAAGAGGGGGAGGAAGCCGAGCAGAGTGGGAGGGATGATGGCGGTGCTCCTCTGGGCCAGCATCGATCAGCAGCAGTAATGATGACATAGTGAAATGTGGGATCCTGTATGTAAGGAACTGACCTTCTAAAGATTCCACAGGTTCCGTGAGAACAGAGGAGTCAAGAGAAGTGAATAGAGGGTATGTACTTCGATAGGTGGCTTAGGGAGTTGGATATTTTCACAACTTTCAGTCCTCCTTTCAGAAGATCAACCAGGCATCCTTTGGCTCTGCTTCGTCCTTCAGATCCTTCTGTGTGGCCCACTCTTCCCTGCGCAGGACACACACATGCCTTTCAGTGCCGCCCTCTCCTTGCAGCCCACGCTTGCCAGCCCGCCTTAATCTCCTGCGTCCTGCACCCTGCACACCCAGCGCTCCGCACATTCCACCGGGTCAGGACACAGCTCCTGGGGCTCTTTCATCATCAGGAGACCAGACGGTTGTTGCTAAGCAGAGTATACAGGGCACAACTGTAGCCAACTGTTTAACTCCAGCTAAGTCATGGTATTTCTCAGTTTGCCTGGATTATCAGTGGGGGAAGCAATGATTTTCCAGTTTTACTACAAAAGCTGATGTCGTTGGTGACCTGTTATAAAAATGAGAGTTATGTTCTATGACTTTAATGTTACTCGAACCCCAGGAAGCAAGCATTTATGCAGTTTATGTGATTTGTGGCAAAGCTCTGCCAGAAAATAAGAAGTCACAAAAGAAATAGATGGCATTGAATCTGTCTTAGGTAGGAAAACAACATTTTTGGATGGGGATGTGTGTGTCTGCACTGCATCATTTATGACCTCTGGCACACGGAGGTCACTTGAAATGGAATAGAACTAAAATAAAATTTTGCCTCCACTTTGTACTAGTGCCGTGTTTTGAGGTCAATCTTTTCACTTCTCTGAGCCTCAGTTTCCTCATCTGTAAAATGGAGGTAATCACAGCCACTGTGGAAGTAAAGAAGGACATGCATGTAAAGGGCTTCTCAGTGTCTGCTGCCAAGTCATCACTCAGCAATTGTGAGCATCCTCCCACCAATAAATTTGGACTTGAATGTATAGTTGAACTTTGTTTTAATCTTGGAAAGTGTTAAACTGGTCAATGGTCATGTCTTAAAGAATAATACCACAAGGATTGGTACAATGGGAAATGGGTCATTTGAAACCTGTTCTAAAATAATTTCTGACTTACTCAAACTCATAGTAACTGGATGTCATGTGCTGTGGAGAACTGGACCAAGGCCTGGTGAAATAATGTAATGGGTCCCATTCTCTTAGTTTTCCCTTATGACCAAATATGACATATTCCAACATCATCAGTTTCTCAGATCTTCATGGTTACGTGGAGAGGAAATAGTAAGCATCATCGTCTTTATCATAGTAGACTTTCGGTACATTTTTGTTGACTGATGCATGCATAGTCATTACGGAATGCAGTCATGCATTCAGAATGGAGGCTCTCACTCTGTTTCCTTGTGTGCAGCCTGAGACATTCACGGTGGAAGGTAGCAGGGAGCCCTTTAAAAAGCCTTCTGTTGTGGCTGACTGACTTGTTGACATTTATTGGATGCTGCCTGAGTGCTAATCACCTCACTCATTTACATCCTTATCTCTTTCATTTCTCCCAACCATGCCTCCCCCTAGGCTAGTCCTGAACTAAAGAGGGCAATGTCTCCACAGCTTGGAAATACACACATTTCCCACGGCCTTTTGTGCAAATTTACAATTATTGGAGTATTAGGGGGGCATGGTTAGGTGGGATGTCAGCTTGGTGGAAAAACAAAACCAAACACCAAACTAAACCAAATCAAACATGAGCACTGTAAGACCATGTCTAGAGAAGCAGTAAGGAAAGGACAGGAATATTTATAGAATGCCAACTATGTCTTAGGCACGATGCACACATGGCCTCAAAAGAAGCTACTGCAATCTCTCTCCTTTTAGAACTTGCTCCTCCTTATTTCATAGGACCTTTCAAAAACCACATGAAAAAACATGGACAAGTTGTAAGACTTTGGAGGGTGTAGGATGGGGAGGAGAAAACACTAACAGAATCTTTGACTCTTTCCTCTCACTATAGCTTTGCATATGTCACCACATTTTGGGGTGTCCTGTTTGAGCCCAGAAGAAATGGTGCGGGTACAGGGAGCATGAGCTCATGACTTAATGCCCGCTCTGTTCCATTTACTGCGTGGCCTTGAGTAACTAGACCCCAAGGGTTTCAGCTGCCTCAGGTGCAAATGGGGATGCTATGTACCTTATAGGGTTAGAAATAATGTGTATAAAGTGCCTAGCACATATTTGTTACTCAGAATACTGGGGTTATTTCTTGTATCTGTTAGTACCGCTAAGTCCAGTCTAGATTATATATGGTAAAAATCACTTGTCTAGATTATATAAAAGTTTTAGTTGATCCACCAGTATTATTCTCTGATTTGACACCAGAATGATCTTTCTAAAATACTAATTGAAGGTCTCTTTCCCTCTTCAAAAATCTTTAGTGCCTAAATATTTAGTGCTCTTTTTTAAAAGGCATGTAAAGAGTTTTAAAACGTATCCCTATACTATTAAAACAAAACAAAACACATCTTTTTTTCCTATTGGCATTCCCCTTTCCCAAGGCAGGCTTCTCAGGCAAGTGGCTTATACAGTCACACAGGGACCCCACCCTTGGTTTAATGCTCTGCTACAGACTTCTTGAAATTCTTAGTGATTTTATCTTTGAACTTGTGCTTTGCAAGCGACAGATGTCACACGTAGCAATCGAGCTTGGGCACCATGAGCAGCACAGACAAGTCAGGCTGCGGCTTGCATGTGCGTGGCTCAGCACTGCCCGCAGCCATTGGCTGAGCAGTCAGCCGGCCCCCTGGCATGCGTGTACCTGGGAGAGTCTTGGGTACCATGGGTCCCCAAGGGAGCACTCAGAACCTGAGCCCAGATTGGCAGTGGCAATGCTGGCAGTAGAAGCTGAAGTAGCAGCAGTGGTGGCCCTGGAGAGAGGACGGACTTCGCGTGGGGTCAGTGCCCGCACTGTGGGCTTCTCACGCATCGGGGGACCCCACCCCCGTGCCTTTGCACAGATCTGAATTCTCCAGCTGGTGTGTAGGCTCAAGAGCTCAGGAGGCAAGACAGTAAATTTTGTCCGTAAATTATTACAAAGTTAAAACTTACATGAGGATATTGTGATAAAGCATATGAGAGAGTTAGAATTCTTCAAAGAGTTTTGAATTTCTGGTTTCGGTAACTGCTGCAACATTGCAAAGCAAATGCCCACAGGCTTAGAAATAGAAATTAAATGCAAAGATGATCACACTTGACAGAGTAGAATGCTATTTTATATGATCATTAATGAGACATTTTAAAAATCATTTTTTTCCTTGTAATTGAAGACAGAGATGGAATGTATACACAGGTATTTTGAGTTACATATACATCATGAAACTGCTTTTTCATTTCTTATACAACCTCCATAAGTTTCAGGAAATGTCAGAGGAAACGTTAAAATGCCATTGTGTAAATTTACATTTAAAATTAAATTCAGATTTGCATGAAAGGTCAAATATTCAAGATAGCATTCTGCAAGAGTACTCAGCTAAAATTTATATTATGAAATACTTTATCAGGAATGCATCCCAGTCTTATCACAGCTCATAAAACTATCCTTAACAATTCCAGTAAATTTGTATCAGCAGAAAGATCATTCTGAAACTTAAAAGTGATCAGAAATTATTTGTGCTCTTGCATTGCTTTTAATTGTATTGTTCAAAAATTAAGTTCCTAAAAGTACAAATTATTTATTGTTTTAAGTGGCTTTGTAGAAAAATGAACCAGAAACCCAGATATCACATTAATAAAGTATTATTATTCATTGTAGTACATACAATTATGAGACTAAGAATATAATTTTCTTTGTAATTTATAAGTATATGAAAGTCATATATCACTATTACTCCATTTTTTCCTTTTTTTAAAGACATATTTTATTGATTTTTTACAGAGAAGAAGGGAGAGAGAATTAAAAACTTTGATGAGAGAGAAACATCAGCTGCCTCCTGCATACCCCCCGCTGGGGATGTGCCCGCAACCAAGGTACAGGCCCCTGACCGGAATCGAACCTGGGACCCCTCAGTCTGCAGGCCGACACTCTATCCACTGAGCCAAACCAGTCAGGGCTCCTTTTTTTTTTTAAAGGAAAAAGCTTTGTATTTCAGTACCTTAACAGCACTTTCCCCTGCTTTTTGAACTAAGAGCCACACATCTTCATTTTGTGCACAAAATATATAGCGGACTCTGCCCATCCCCTCTACCATCACTTACCTCCAATTAGTTACCTAACACACTCCTTTCCAATATTTGGACCCACAGTGTCCCTCCATCTTGGCATTCCTTTCATTATATTGTTGCTCCTTCTCAAAATACCTTTCCAAGTCTCTCACATATAAAATTCCTACTCATCCTTTCATTCTCAGCTCTATAAAAATGCTATATTCCTGTAGCATTTCACACATACATTCGTTAGAGTTTTAATATTTTGTGCTATCATAAGCTGTTGTATGTTTATTGCTTTTGCTAGACTCCGATCTCCTTGAAGGCAAAGACTTTATCCAACACCTTTTCTTAGAACCTAGTACTGTGCTTTTCATATTTTGGGAGTTTAATGAATATGATTAAACAGGGTATTGAGGAGAACAGCAGTCAACAAAATTAATAATAAGGATGCCAATAATTTGGCTAAGGCATTGATCAGCATATCTCTACCTAATCAGCAAGTGTCCTGGTCTCTCACTGCTTTATTCCTGGAGAGGCAACACAGAATCGAAGATCGAAGATTGGAGGGATTAGTAGAAGTTAGCAGAACAAAAAGGAACAGGGGAGAAGAGTGTGGCATCAAAAGCAGGAGGCTGCTAGGTGCCAAGTCCCAGAGGCAGACCATACATGCTGAGTCCCAGAACTGAAGAGGTTTTCATCCTCAAGATTCTTCCTTGTTCTCAGAGGATGGCCTTCACATTGAGAGAAGGAATTTTTTGGAACAATAATTATAGTAGTATTCTCCTCTTCTAGGACCTCCAAATAAGCGTTTAGGGTTCATTATGCCAAAATAATGAAAGTTAAGCTATTTAACAAAATATGTAATGTAATACATAGAACTTTCCTTATTACGAAAGTTTGGATCATTATGAATGTCCCTGGATCCTGATGTTCTTGGTCCAATTGGATGGTCAGTGAATAAATTAGCCAGTATCATAGAGGTTCATTTCTGGGTATGGAGTAGATAGGGATGATTTAGGTCTGCAGTTATATATGGTATTCCTACCTTTGGTGTCTAGATCATAGTGGGAAACATAAAAGGAAGAATCGTGGCAAATCCATTTCTGCCAGCCTAGGAAAGAATGAAATAAGCCAGTCAGAGAAAGACAAATATCATATGATTTCACTTATATGTGGAATCTAATGAACAAAATAAAATAACAAGCAAAATAGAAACAGATTCATAGATATAGAGAACAGACTGACAGCTGTCAGAGGGGAGGGGTGTTGGGAGACTGGGTGAAAAAGGTAAAGGGATTAAGCAAATACACACACAGACACACACACACACACACACACACACACACACACACGTCATAGACACAGACAACAGTATGATGATTACCAGAGGAAAAGGGAAAGGAGGTTGGGGGGAAGTAGAAGATGGCAACAAGGGATAAAGGGTAACAGAAGGAGTCTTTACTTTGAGTAGTGAGTGCACAATACACTATACAGATGATGTATTATAGAATTGTACACTTGAAACCTATATAATTTCATTAACCAATGTCACCCCAATAAATTCAATACAAATTAGAAAAGAAAAAAAAGAAGAAAAAAGAAAAAAATTCTTAAAGTCCATGCCCTTTGCATACAAAGGGGAACCCAAGTCTGGTTTTCTAAATCCAACATGAAGGTCACATTGTCCTGAAATGGACACAGTTAACATGCCTTTAAGAGCTTTCTTAAGGTAACATGTTTTATTTGAGTTCAGAACTTTAATTATACCTTACAATATAGTTCACTGTAATATATAGTATAACTAAAGACTAAAAAAAAATCTTCTGAAACTGACTTAAGGATTTTATGCTGAATAAAGTCACAGGCCTTCTCTGTCTTTTCTTATCTTTGGTACTGTTTTGTTCTTATATGTCTTTTCTTGAATCTTCTAGGGATTCAGTACTAGAAAAAAAATTTAAATATGCTATTTTTACTTTTTCTCTATAGATGACTTAACATATGACAACATTTCTGTGAAAGGGGGTATGGCAACACCAGAAAGTAAGGGAGACATGAACATACAGCCAAATTTAGATATCTATAAAATACAAGTTATGTTTGTAAGCTTATAAATAATTTCTTGGTAAATACTCTTCAACCACTACTTATAATCAGGAAAAGGAAAGAGAGGAGTATGAGAATTCATACTTCATATTTTAAAAAGTTCAAATGAAAGGGGACGAGTAAAAGAGGAAGAATAAGAAGTTAATTTTCTACAGTAAAAAATGAACTACTATGAGTTATATGCTGAAATGATCTAAGGACTTTAAAGATGTATCCTGTGAAATTTTGGAAGTCATTGATGAAAATACCAAGGTGAGCTATATTAAAATCCTGTTTTCAACCATTCTAGAAATCGTGGTCCAAGTTGGCATGTCAAGGCTGATAGGTCACATTCTTTTGACTGTAGCTCAGATTTCTGGGAGACACATCTTCCTTGTTAGTTTCAGGTGACAGCTCAGCTCACTGTACAGGAGAGGTCCACTTGTACAGAAAGAGAGAAGTGAGAGAGGAAGATTTAGCACTGCATTTTCACAGGGCAAGAAATTCCACTCTAGCTCCAATGTGTGTTGGCCCGTTGCCTGGGCTCTCGTGAAACACATGACCATCACTCTTCTGCCTATTTCTGGCCTGGATTTGGAGCTTGGTGGCTAAGCAAACGCTAGTTGGAGCTAAAATTAGGCAGCCAAATTGTGACAAGACATATTTGCCTTCAACAAAGAAGAGATGTCTATTTAAGAAAAATTGGATCAATCCATGGGTCATTGTCAGTCACATATATCTTAGCAGTCTGCTTCTATTATGCAAAATCTGAACTACCATAAACCAACTAATTAGACTACATTCTGGTTTCCAACCCTGTAGTATTGCCACAGCAGCCCAGTTCTATTGTAAATGGTTTGGTCTATCTGGAGAAGAGTTTAGAGTAGTAGCAATATGAAAACTATTGACATGAACGGTAAAAAGCAGAGCAAATAGATGTAGACTGTACCTTTTGGATTAGTGTAATTTTAAAATCTCAAGAATGCCAAAGTTTGGCAGTCTTTTGCATCCCAGGAGGAATGTGTTTGGAGTCACACTTGCAGCATTCTTTTTCACTTGATGGTATTTGATAGAACAGGGATTGTCATCAAAATTAAAGCAAAGGCCAGTAACAATAATGCCTTGCATATTTTTCCACATATTTTTCCCATCACAGTCAATATCTTTTGATCACCCACTGTATGGGTTTGGTATTGCAGGGGATTCAGAGATGAATCAGAGATTTTTCTCTCACATCAAGGAGCATAGGATCTATTTAGAGGCAAGAAATAAATGAAGGAAAAATGAAACAGAAAGGAATTCAATAGCAGTTTGAGATGATAGTAGGATTGGATAAAAAGTAAAATGATGGACACATGCTTCTTTTACATAGATTAGTAAAGGATAACAATAACAATGGGGAAATTTGTCGTTTCTGCTCAGTAAAGATCAAAGTTGATCTTTGACAGAGAAGATACCAGCCTAGGACTTGACTATCCACCATACCTGCTTTTAGTTAAAGTTTTAATTTCAGACCATCTTTTGTGGTTACTTTAGGTCTTTGAGTTTGCAAAACTGCCATACAGGCCTTCCCTGAGCTAGTCAGGTCAGCGTGACATAAGACGTGCTTGGTCAATGATCATGAGAGACCCACTTGCCAGGCTATAGTAATTATTATAATTACATAATAATTACTATTATGTAAATAGTAATTTCCTCTCTAATTACTCATAAACCTCAAATGACTCGACTTGTTATTAAAGTACTTTCAGACTTTGAATGGCACAGACCGTAATAGGTAAGAATTAGTAGAAGACATACGGGTATGTCAACAAATTGGGCATCCCCAGCCCCCTCACAAATGGCCTTTGCAGAGAGCTTACCCATCTGATTGGGCAATGAGAGAATCATGTAACCAGAGGATGAGACTGTCTGGATTGTGAGCTGTGCCCTAGAGGAAGCCTCTCAGCCTGGGTTTCTTCTAACAAGCCAGATGGGAGATTTGCTAACGGGATAGGTTGCCTCGAGGGCACTTTCTCTAAATTCCTATAATTAGGAATGAAAAGCTCCATAATATTTTTATGGCGTATATGACAACTCTAAGCCAGGGCGGGTTTTAGTTACATGGTTTGTAGGGAGAACATGTGAAAGTGAAGAACCCTCCTCTTAAAGTTTAAAAACGTGTATGAGAGCACCAATTTACTCCCTAGAGCTCTAGGACTGTTACTTTAGAAACAACAACAGAAAAGACCGTAGCAGAAAGCTGAGGCACCAGAGATTGGTGGCCAGCACTTGTGCACGGTCACAGCAGTGATGATAATTATGCGGCTATAATTCAGACATTAGTAATGGGAAGGGAAGGAGGGTTAGACACTGATGGAAACTCTTAGGATTTCTGTATCAAAGAATCCTGGTAAGAATGCCTTTTGTCAAGAAATTAGAATGCAACTAAGCTTCTCTCCCGAGACATACTCTTATGTTGCTGATCTGGGCATGACCTTGACACTTGAGAAGCCAAACCATTCTGCTTCTTTTCTGAAACCAAGTTAGCACCAGAAGTGTCCTGAAGAAGAAGAAATAAGATTTAAGGCAGACCAAGAAGATGGAAGAAGAGGGAAAAGGTTTTATGAACATCTTATGACATCCTTTTACATTGCTGTTTTTTCTGGACTGGAAGTTCTATTGGAAGATATGGGATATTTAATTGACTCCAAGACCCTTTTGAAAAGTGTAAAGTTTGTGAATCATCCAATCATTCTAATGTGACTGACTTTTCCATGTTGACAGAAAAGACACCGGCCTAGGAGAAGATTTCCTCCTCTTCATTGCATTCTCTTAATTACATGTTGGTACTAGCTGGATGTAATCTTAGGATATTCAGTATCCTTAGCTGATTTTTGCAGAATTTCTTACGAGAATTTAAACCCAGTAATCCATAGCAAGATGAAGACCAATAGTGCCTTGGCACTACAGAATAGAAATTTCACTGTTGTTCTTTAAAGAAATGATAAGGAGGACTTCTTTCTGGGTGGAGGTCCCAAGGAATTCCTGAAATGTGTTCTTTGAGCCTTTAACAAATTGAAAATATAGAAAATGTCTGTAGAAAATGAAGCAACCCTCCCACCTCCCAACCAAACCATGAAGGACAGCTGCTGAGAGGGATACTGGATTAACAAAGGAGCAAGTGTACGAAACACAGCCCCGTATTTGCCCAGACACTGAGTTTCTTTCAGCCTCTCAGACTGGCAGTGGTGACAGAGCCATCTGTCCTAACGCTTTGCCCTCTGTAGTTGGCCATTAATTTTCCACAAGGACTCTCAGTGACAGCTCCCTCATAGTGACCATACTTGGACATGAGGTGTAGGACACACTTTAAGAGAGTAGGTTCAAACTTATGACACTGAATCTATGGAGAAAGAGAAACAGAAAAATTCATAGAAGAGCCAACAGTAAACGAAAAGTTAGAGACACTGACTTGAGGAAACTGCTATATTTACTTGTGTTACATGTTGTCTTGAAATCCTATGCTGTATCGGTATAATTCTTGATCCACATGTATTGAGGCTTATAAACAATGGAATAATTGTCTGAGTAAACAGAAAGAAAGTGATGCTAATAGGTTGTTCCTGAAATCCAGAGAAAGGACAAAAATGCAAACCTGTCTGCATCTTACTTTGAAGTGATTTTTCTTTTTCTTTTTTAAAAAAAATATATTTTTATTGATTTCAGAGAGGAAGAGAGAGGGAGAGAGAGAAACATCAATGATGAGAGAGAATCATTGATTGGCTGCCTCCTGCACGCCCCACATTGGGGACTGAGCCCACAGCCTGGGCATGTGCCTCACAGGAAAGCCCTGACCGGGAATCGAACCGTGACCTCCTGGTTACGCTCAACCACAGAGCCACACTGGCGGGGCTTGCTTTCTCTCTCTCTCTCTCTCTCTCTCTCTCTCTC
>NW_005354291.1:278937-288100 GCF_000412655.1 Myotis brandtii | reverse complement strand
CCTTCCTTCCTTCTTTCTTTCTTTCTTTCTTTCTTTCTTTCTTTCTTTCTTTCTTTCTTTCTTTCTTTCTTTCTTTCTTTCTGAACAAGAACCTACTTCCTAGTGTTAGCTCTCTCTCTTTCTCTCTCTCATGCAGCTGTTCTACCCTCACTAGAAAAAATATGCATAAAAAGAGTATTCTACAAATATGCATAAAAATTGTCATTGTCATGCTATTTTCTTCTTGCTTGTACTGATGCTACAGGACACTCAAGCCTGTTTTTAAAGTTCTTGGTTTCATGAGGTAAGATTTTAAGGATATAGTTAAAATAATCTCCTGGAAATGTATTCTGATAAAAAAGCATGAGGGCATTGTGAATATTCCTGGAAAACCACATTCCATTTTAGGGAGAATCTAATAATCTGCTTGGAATTATTTTTAGTTGTTCTGGAATTTTATCATCTCCAATGCTGCTCATAATAAGTGAGCTACTTTTTCTGGAGACAAAATGTCTTCTTGTGATTTGGGGATATGCGCGTAATGTAGAAACTTGGGCTCAGAATTTTAATTCTATTTTTTTCTCTGTGTGTGTTATAGAAGGTAAAACTTTGTATGCCTAAGATAATTTTCACAATGTCTTCTTAAAACTCAGGCTAGAAATTAGGCTAAACTCCAATTTGGGGAAGAAGTTATCTAATCAATATATTTGATTCTGGGTAATGAGAAAACCATTCTCAGAACAAAGAGTGTAAGACGACTACTTAAGATAATATCAGCACAACTCAGAGGTCACAGAAGAGAAGATTGAGAGATACATGAAAATTAAAAAGTTATAAAAAAACAGATTAGGAGAAAGTACTTTCAATGCAATAAAAATAAAGAAAAATTCTCTGAATATAAAGAGCTACTACAAAAATATAAGAAGTAAACACCAAAATGAGCAAATAATATGGTCAGGCAATTCACAAAAGAATAGCAAAAGGCAAATAAATATATAAAAATATGTTGTTCAGTCTTTCCTAAGCTAATGTTCATTGTTGAGATCCTAGTGGGTGGGGACAATAGGTCAAATTTCTCAAACTTATTTCACCAAGAAGTAATAGTTCTGTGGAACATACTTGGCATTGTTGATTTGGGAATTACTTCTTGTTTTCTGTCCTGTGTAACATGCTTTGTTTTTTCTTCTTGGACACTCTAGTAATAAATTGTAAGGAGAATCAAGAAATATATAAAAATATGTTGTTCAGTCTTTCCTAAGCTAATGTTCATTGTTGAGATCCTAGTGGGTGGGGACAATAGGCCAAATTTCTCAAACTGATTTCACCAAGAAGTAATAGTTCTGTGAAACATACTTGGCATTGCTGATTTGGGAATTACTTCTTGTTTTCTATCCTGTGTAACATGCTTTGTTTTTTCTTCTAGGACACTCTAGTAATAAATTGTAAAGAGAATCAATAACTTTCTCTTTATTTTGTTTCTGTAAATATGCCATTCTCTAACCTATCACATAAGTGCGACGTGACACAGCTATATGGGAATCCCAGTGTACACATTGTTATGATCATACAGTATCTCTAATTAGAAACAATGCTGGCCTTTTTCTCTGATGGCCACAGGAGGGAGCTAAAAAGAGTCAAAGATTTTCTTTTTTCTTTAATACGAAATTTTATGCACTTTTAAAGACATGTCACAATGAGTGATTTAATGGCAATTGTTACTTTCTTCAAGTTTATTTTCAAAAAGACTATTATCAAGATCACCTAATGGAGAAGAAAAGCATCAACAGAGCATCAACTCCACACTGCCACAATAATTTAGGGGAGTGTGTGTGTGTGTGTGTGTGTTTAAAGAAAGTCACTGTGTGGAACCCACACTTAAGGAGTGGGGAGTTATACCTCCTTAAGTACAGAGTATCTACATATGTTATTTAGAAGGTCTTTATTTATTTCAGTATGGCTATGTCTTTTACACTTTGGACTATAATCCCATATTACTTTATTTTGTTGCTCTTTTTTTTTTCATATTTGGTCCTTTGGAGCTTACCCACTTGGAGGTTTTAAAAATTGTCTCCTGTGTCCCTTTACAATTTTCTAATCAAGTTTTTAAATTTCCGAGCACTTCCTCATTTCCTGGCACTCTAAGATGCTCCATGCATCTCTTATGTATTTCATGTCCCACTCTCCAGCACCAGTTGTTTCTCAAAGACGCTCTTTTCTTCTTATTGGAAAAGGGTATTTGACACCAAGATCTGGCCAAGGTGTGCTCATTGCCTACAGGTAGTCATTACTTCTAGGTGTTTTCAGCTGACAGAACAAGGACATACATGTATGTATGCGAACCCAGGTAGATACACAGTTGTTTATAAATATGTCTGTATGTAACCATCGGTATCTATATTAAATTAAACATGAGTTCAGACTGATGTCTCCAATTCTAATCCACTACAAAAGGGATCATTTTAGCTCCCTACCTTTGTTTATCTAAAAATTACCAGTCCAAGAGTAAGAAATCTGCCTCTCACGCTTTGTCATCTATCTACTTAACTATTGAATTCTAAGATATATATGATAGCAGAATTCTTAATTTGTATCCTCACAAGAAACTGCTTTATCAACTGGGGTATACTGCTTGTGTGCTGTTCATTTAGCCCGTAGTTTTACAGACTCCACTCATTTCTAAAGTTACGGAGAGCAGCATCTCTTCCCCACCCCCCAACACCCTCCCAACTCAGTGAGTTTATTTCATACATTTGTAATAGATTGTTTTGTCACATTCTGCATTCCATCCTGTGATTCCCATCAATCTTCTAAATGATTTTTAAAAACTCTGCATTTATTAAGGTTCATCCTTTGTGCTGTACAGTTCTATGGGTTTTGACAAATGCATACAGTGATGTGTCTATAATTATAGTCTCATATAAAGTAGCTTCACTGCCTTACAAGCCACCTGTGCTGTTTCTAGTCAACTTCTCCTCCCTGCCTACAAGTCTCTGGCAATCACTAATGTTCTTGCTTTTGCCTTTTTCAGAATATCATATAATTGGAATTGTATAGTATGTGCCTTTCAGATGCTTATTTCAAACTCATGGAGGGAGAAGCCAAGGTATTTACATATACCACCCCTCCCAAAGGAAAATCCTGTACAAGTGAAACTGCACAATAACCAGGGAATAGAAAAATGTCTTCTGTAGCACATTATTTATTAAACTAGAGGCCCAGTGCATGAAATCATGCACAGGTGGGGTCTGGCCAGCCTGCCCCAATCGGGGATGATCGGCTGTGCTGGCAGGAAGGGAGGGGGGGGGGGGGGGGGGGGAAGGGCTGCGGGAGGTTGGCCGGTCGGCCCTGCCCCCAATCAGGGTGTGGGGGTGATTGGGAGTGGGCCCAGCTGGGGGGAGGGGCCAGGGCGGTTGGCAGGCTGACCCCACCCCCTGGTCGAGCTCCCGGTCAAGGGGACAATTTGCATATTAGCCTTTTATTATATAGGATGTTTGCTGATTGATGGATAAATGGACTCATTCATTCAAATCAACAAATATTTTTTGAGCCGTTCCTACGTAGTGGACAGCTAGAAACACAGCAATGAATGAAAACAGACAAGATCCCGGCTCTCAAGGAGTTTCTGTGCTAGTAAATGTAGTTGGGTGATGAATGAATGAGTAAATACTAAAACATTCTTTTAAGGTCATGTCACAAATTCTTGTGGTCTTAAATTATTTGAATGAAATATTTGAAATTTCATTTTGCCAGATATTACTTGTGCTTTGACACTTATTTTTTGGTCCCACTTTAGATGGATTTAGCCTTTAAAGTCCCCATGCTTGGTCACATATATGGCTGCTGCCTGCCCAGTAATACTCTGACAGCTTAGTGCATGCATACATTGGGGGGATGGGAAGCATGCTTCTGGAATGAGTGAAGGATTTTTCACTTCTGTTTGAGAGATCAAGCCATCAGTAGGGCTGCTAATCTCTCTATCTGCAAAAATAGCCAGATACATGCACAAATGTAAACATGAAAGGAAACGCTCATCATTTGCATAGCTCTCCTGTTTAGCCCTCAGCCCCCCTAAATGCCTGTAAGCCGTCAGGCTGCACACGAATGTGCTGTAGCTTGAGGAGTTGTCATTTTATCTTCTAATGGGACGCTTTGTTATCACCATGAATGGATTAAAGATTTTCAACACTCTCTGGGTAAACCAGTCACATCTATTTCTACCTTGGTCCTCTGTTTATGGTCTGCGTGTGCCAAACATCCAGACTAAATGAAAATATCCCCTCCAGGAACCACGCGCGGCATCTCTCCTAACAAGCTGCGGCACCTCTCCGAAGCATGGCTGCTATGTCGTGGGCATCCCGGGAATCTTCAGCTCAGCTCGCTGTGCCTTGGAGCCTCCAGGAGGAATGGTTCGTGAGACGTGCGGAGGGAGTCCTGGGTGTGGCTGATGGTCATACTTAACTCTCTCATTTGGAGGGAAAGGGGGCAGATGTCAAGATATGGTATCTCGGATAACTCGAATTTGTGGGAGCAGTCTTGGCCACATGAGGTCTAGCCAGACCTCAAGGCTCCCCCAGCATTGAACTTCTGTGGTTTTGTGGCTCAGGAAACGGTGCTGAATTCCCAGGGGCTTGTGCCTTACCCATTTTACATCCTCCATCAAATCCAAATGAAAACAGAGAAATGGTCCCTGTTTGCCTTTCTATTTCAAAGATAGCTCCGAAGCCCGGGAAGGGCAGTGGGTGTGTGTGTGTGTGGGGGGGGGTGCGGGGAGGGAGGGAATGAGCTTGGCTAAATGGAAAGTGTTGAGATGATTCAAAGGGCTCATGCTGACAGAGCAGCGGTGGCTTGACCTTCTGTGGCAGTCTCCTACTGGTGGTTATTTCGGGTGCTGGAAAGCCTGCCCGCCCTGAAATATCTCTTGGTGCCATCTTGCCAGCTTCTGTAATTCTCACCATGAGAGCCATCCTCTAGTTAAAGGTATTGTGTCTCCAGGCGGCCTGGGTTACATTGCAGCCACCCATAGGCAACCCAGACATTTAACCCGTAGTCGCCCATAAGCCTGGAATCTGGCTGCAGAGAACAGCTACCAGCTGTTGGTAACCCAACACTGCCTCGCTAAGAGAAGCTTTTTGACAGCCTCTTCACATAAGTGGGGGAAATGGGTGCCACAAAGCTCTGGATCAGGCGTAACGGCTTTCATGGGAGCAGCCAAATCGCCGTAGTGATGGCGTCTCCACTCTCTCCTCCCCAGGCCTGGGAAGATAGAACTTTAGCTACAAGAGGAAAGCAAGTGGCATCAAGGAGGGGCACATAAGTTCATGGATGAATGGGGTTCAACGTGGAATGGGGGAATCCTGGGCCACACCCTTAACCAGGCCTTATCTCTAGGGAAGAAGACAACTGTCTGGCCAGCTGGTTTGATGCCCCCAGTGTCCTGTCGCTGGTCAGGAAAATGTCTGAGGGTTTCACTGTAGTTACCTCTTTGGGGATAGAAGGCACCGTTAAAGGTAAACATGTTCTCAGGGAGAGATAAGCAGGCATTTTTGAGAATTGAGAGCATGGATGACAATGAGACCATTTTGTAGGCTGAGGGCAAGCTGGGAGCTTGGTATGCTGCAGCTGTGTGTGAGAAAAACATTCTTCCCCAAGTGCAGGGCTACTGCCCATACCCAACGGCCTGTTCTGGGAGCGAGCCAGCTTCCCACTGAGTGTGGTTAGAGGGTCACTTGCTCTTCAGAAAGCTGAATTCTTCGGATGGTATCTGGGGTTGCCTTTCTCTCCTTCTGTCCTTGCTTCTCATTTTTCCTGGTCTGGGTTTCTCTCTCTGCATTCCCTTCAGGGTGTGGAAAGCCTGCCCATGTACTCCCCTCTGCTTTCCTGACTTTCTATTGGGGACTATTGCATGGTTCAGAGTCCGGCTACACAGAAGAGTTCAGGCAGCCTTTCCTCCCTTAGAACACGCTTCTGGGTGGATGGACATATACCTGTGCCTCACAGGAAGCCCACCTAATGTGTAGCAATTTAGGAGCAGATTCCCTGAGGCATTCTGCTAGTGAATCTGCCCTGAAGGCAGCAACCATGGGCCACCAACAGAAAGGGCAGAAAGCGGATCCCTCAGTGGACAAACAGGACTGTGCAAAAGAGTGAAGCAATGGGGGGATGGCGGGGGGGAGGAGGTGGGGGGGCGATAGGGACTCCAAAATCAAGAACTACCAGGAAGTGTCAATGAGTGAGTAAATAGAACCGGATGTGAAAAGAAGTCATTAGATTTGAGTTCAAAAACTTGGTAGCTGTGCCACCTTGAAGTTACTTAATGTCTTTGAGCCTTAACTTTTTTTTTTTTTTTTACAAGTGAGATGCAAATAATATCTTTACAAGGTGTCATTTTCAGTAGAGTGGTGGATGGAGTTTGACTAAGAAGTTAGGAAGTGAAATCTAGTTGGAAAGGGAGGTAGAGTTATAGTGTTAACTTTTGGCTCAGATGGGGTTGGTGTGGGGCTTTTAGGATGAAGGAATCTGAGCATGGGTGGAAATTTGGAGAGAAGTTAGAGACATGATATTCAAGAAAAAAGGTAATCATTTATAAATCTAGTTGCTGCAGGACTTACTAGGAGGTAGATGTAATCTCAAGAGCAATGATATCATCGGAGGGAGCAAGGACATCTACTTTGAAAGAAAGGGAAGCTCTGTAGGGATGCATACAGATTTTATACATTTGGAAGAAGTGAAAACAGAGGGCAAGACAGAGAGAAATTATGAGCGATTTTTAGGAATTTGAGAGATTAATTACTAGTGGATTTTGATCTATGGAGAGCATTGGTAATGGCCATAGAATCATGGCCTTTGGAAGAAAAATAAAGCCTTAAAAAATCAGAAATCCATGAAGCCATAGCCCTTTATAATCCATTGGCAAGTCCCAGTCAAAAACCAATTTGTTCTCAGTCTGAGGCAACGGAAAGAGCTTGCACCAGAATGTAAATCAATTGTATCACTAAGGGCCCTGGTTAGTTCAGCCATTTTTCTTTTCCTCAGCAAGACTTTTTCAGTGATAGAAGGAGCATGTTTTTTTTACATTCTGGTACGAGCTCCTTCTCTTGTCACAGAACGTTAGCACATAGTTCCCACACTTAGCCATGCTAGATTGGCTATGTAGAGTTGCAATAGTTAAATGTGGGGGTTTTGATTATTGTAACAGCTGAGACTGACCTAGCCTATAGCTACAGTCTGAATGTTTGTGTTCTCCCCAAATCCATACTTTGAAATTCTAACCCCTAAACATGATGGTATTGGGAGTTGAGGCCTGTGAGAGGTGCTTAAGTCATGAGCGTGAAGTCCTCATGAGGGCAATTACTGCCTTATAAACGAGGTTGCAGAGGGACCCCTAGACCCTTCCACCATGTGAGGACACAACAAGGAAGAACCAGAAAGAGAGCTCTCACCAGAACGTGACCCTGCTGGTGCCTTAATCCTGGACTTCCCAGCCTCCAGAACTGTGAGCAATACACTTCTTTCGTTTAAGAATCACGCAGTGCATGGCGTTTTGTTATAGCAGCCCCAATGGACTAAGACTCCACTACAGCAGGTTTGGGAGAACACGAGAAGTGGAAAGACAGCCAATTGTAGCCAGAGAAAAAACTTTCAGAATTCCAAATGTGCTTTGTGGAGGGACTTGTGGAATGCTTTTTATGCCACAGTTATAGGGAGGCAGGAAGGTGAGGGCTAGCGAGAAATCCCATAAATGGAGTGTAATGGCTTTAGGATTCCAATCAGAAGTTTACTAGTAGGAGAGACCAAGATGGCGGCATAGGTAAACACCGCAGACTGCTGCCGCAAACAACCACTTCAAAAATACAACTAAAAGACGGAACGGACATCACCCAGAACCACAGGAAGGCTGGCTGAGGAGAGACTCTTCAACTAGAAGGAAAAATAACAGCACACCGAGGCTCAGAGGAGGCGCAGTGTGGAAAAAACTCAGGTGCGGAGGTGCGCGCGCAAAGCGGGCTGGTGGCTGAGAGCGCGGTTGTCGTTTTCGGTCAGGGGGGAGTCTCAGACTCTGAGCTCCAGATACGGGCGAATCGCTGGGGACTCGGACCCAAACGGGAGAAGCGGGAGTGTCTGGCATCAGTTGGAAGGCAGCTTTCCCTCCGAGGTTTGCAGCGGTTCCGGGGGTTCTGAGAAGCAGAGCCTCTGGGAACGGGACTGAGAGGGGCCATAACCGCTCCCTCCGCCCGCCCGCCCTGTTGAGCCCGCCCCGCCCAAGCCCTGCGCAGAGCCATTTGCCAGATCGCCTCAGGCAAAGGCTAGATTAGCACCTCCCCAGAGGACAGAAGTTTTCCGCGGCAGACACAGCTGATTCACACAGCCAGTCGGCCTGGTGGTCAAATCCCTCTAGTATTAACTACAACAATCAAGGCTCAACTAGAACAAGACTGCGCACAAAGACCACTAGGGGGTGCACCAAGAAAGCATAAAAAATGCGGAGACAAAAAAACATGACAGAAATGGAGGATATAGAGCTAAAAATCGCAATTTTGAGGGCTTGCAAAAATGTGCTAGAAGCTGTCAATAAACTTGAGGAGAGAGTCACGAAAACTAATGAGACCCTCGATGCTATGATAAAGAACCAACTAGAAATTAAGCATACACGGACTGAAATAAAGAATATTATACAGAAGCAAGATATTGAAAATCTATTTGAAGAAATAATGACAGAAAACTTCCCCTACCTGGTGAAAGAAATAGACTTACAGGTCCAGGAAGTGCAGAGAACCCCAAACAAAAGGAATCCAAAGAGGACCACACCAAGACACATCATAATTAAAATGCCAAGAGCAAAAGACAAAGAGAGAATCTTAAAAGCAGCAAGAGAAAGAAAGTCAGTTACCTACAAGGGAGTACCCATACGACTGTCAGCTGATTTCTCAACAGAAACTTTGCAGGCCAGAAGGGAGTGGCAAGAAATATTCAAAGTGCTGAATACCAAGAACCTACAACCAAGATTACTTTATCCAGCAAAGCTATCATTCAGAATTGAAGGTCAGATAAAGAGCTTCACAGATAAGGAAAAGCTAAAGGAGTTCATCACTAAACAACCAGTATTATACGAAATGCTGAAAGGTATCCTTTAAGAGGAGGAAGAAGAAAAAGGTAAAGATACAAATTGTGAACAAACATGCATCTT
>NW_005354291.1:267788-278739 GCF_000412655.1 Myotis brandtii | reverse complement strand
GAGGGGAGTTATGGGGGGGAAAAAAAGAGGAACAAATGTAACCTGAACAATAAAGATTTAATTAAAAAAAAAACGTGAAAAAAAAAAGAAAAAAAGAAGTTTACTAGTAAAACATTCTCTTTCCAGGTGTGGTGAGGACATTTGTCTATGTCCAGGAGAGCTTTTGGACTTGAAACTGCCTGGATTTCTATCTCATCTCCATGACTGTCTGGTTGTTGCCCTTGAGCAAGAAACTTTGCTGACACTGTTTTCTCTTCAGTGGGCATGGGGATAACTGTGTCCTGTAGAGCACGGTTCATAACGACCCAAGGTGACAAGTGTAAAGCTAATAGTGCACTAGTGAGCACATACTGAACACTTAATGAAAATGACTTTCTCTTGTTTCTCCATTGCCACCGCCATAGCCAGAGTGGAAGGCCGCCTGATTTCGCTATACCAGCCCTCTCCCACAGAACTTTCCATGATGATAGAAATGTTCTCTAATCTACACCTTCCAAAATGGTAGCCACTGTGTAGTTCTGTGTGGCTACTGAACACTGGAAAAGTTAGCTACTGCAACTAAGAAAGTGACTGTTTAGTTTACATCATTTTAGTTAATTTGAATAGTCACATGTGGCTAGTGGCTACCATATTGAACAGCATGGTCTACAGGCATTATTATTTTAATTGTTCCAATCTTTTTCCAGCCTAGACTCCATATTGCTACCTGAGTTAACTTACTGGACTATGATTCTTGTCATGTGATTCTCTCATCTCAAACATCTTTGTGTTTTCAACCAAACAAAGTGAGGTAAGGTAAGGTCTGAGCAAGGGAGGAAGAGACCAAAAGAGGAAAGGACACAGAGTAAACATGTGATCTAAATATCTATATCTTAGAGATTTATTTTAGGGAATTGTGGAGGCTGGTAAATCCAAAATCTGCAGAGCAGGCCAGCAGCTTGTAGATTTAGCAGAGACTTAATCTTGTGGTCCAAAACTCATCTGCTGGTAGAATTCCTTGTTCTTTTTTGGGGGATCGCAGTCTTTTTCTCTTAAGACCTTCAACTGATTAGATGAGTACCACCCACATTATGGAGGGTAACCTGCTTTGCTCAAAGTCTACTAATTTAAATATCAATCTCATCTTTAAAAAAACCTTCATAGCAACTGACCAGATATCTGAGTACCACAGTCTAGCTGAGTTCACACATAAAATTTACAATCACACCTGGTAATACCTCTGTCTAGACATTTATCACTAACTCATGGTGTCAAAGGAGAAACCAAATAGCACTTTCCAGTGTGGGGACAGCCATCCTCCTCTCTGCCATGCCATAGCGTGAGCATTCTTTTTCCTTCAAAACCTCTACACCCTGGGCCCTGGCTGCAACCAATCAATGTTTCTCTCTCTCTCTCTCTCTCTCTCTCTCTCTCTCTCTCGTCTCTCAATGCAATAAAATACATATCCTTGGGTGAGGATTAAAAAACACACACAACAAAAAACTTCTACACCGTGCCCCTTTGCATCTCTATTGACCACACCCAGATCTATGACCTTTGACTTGTTTATGAATACACAACACGGCCTTGTTGTCTTGGTTCTGCCCAAGTGGATCCTTATCAGCCTGATTATCTGAGCGTGACCCCTGGCACTGGGCCTGCAGGGTCTTTGCCAGCAATGTGAGCAGCTTTGGTCTCTCCTGTGCCAAGCCTGGCCTGGTTAAAACCAGGGACATGGAGGTGAAAAGCTTTATATCTTGTTATCAGGTCATTGAGTCATTTAGTCTCTGCCTCACTCTGTAAATGTGACAGTGTTACTAACAGCTTGAGCCTAATTTGATTTATTGGCGAAATTAAATTCTATACTTCCACAATGATGTCAGTATTTCCTGGGTCTTAAAAAAAAATACAGGCAGAGCAGCAACTGCAAGCTTAACTGGTTAATCCATAAGTTGTCCAGGCCAGTTGCTCTCTGGATGTCAGGAGAGCAGGGTACTGGCCATCCTGCTCTGGTGAACATAAAGAGAAGCCTCTCCTTGACATTTCCAGTGCAGACAAGCCACTCTCAACAATAAAGATTTTTTTTTTAAATCACAATTCAAAAAACAAAACAAAATACACACTCTTTCAAAATGCCCTTGAGAAAGACTGTGCTTTGCATTTCTGAGTGTCTTTTGTTGATAGGATTGTTACTAAAGCAAGTTTTTCTTTTTCAGAGAAGGGAGGAAGATTTTTAAATGAGGAGATAACTATTTGAGGCACAATTTATTATTATTATTGGTACTAATCCGACAAATTTGGTTGGCTTAACAATATGAACATGACAATATGTTAAGTACTGTGAAGATAAATAAATTAATGTGAACATCATTGTACTCTTTACAATGATTTCTGTCATTCTCACTCTACTTTAGGAAAATCAAGCTATGGAAAAAGCTGCGATGCAGTTAAATAAAGCACAATGGATATAATCACAACTTTCCTCTAAAAAATATTGACATTGGGGGAAGGTCTCAGATGGTCCATTTTAAGTGGGTGACACAACCCACCCGCCTGGTAGGTGGAACTAATGGGAAAGGCAGGATTGTAAAATCTGAGCATCCAGGCTCTCCAGAAAACTTAGGGTTTTACCCATGAAAATAAAACAGGACTTACAACATGTAAACCTTCATGTAAACCTATTATTTCTTTGTGTACATGTACAGTGTGACTCTTTTAGTCACTCTCATGTTTGTTTTGGTTTTTCAACTTGAAATTGAGCAGCCCATTTGGCTCAAAGGCCTTTGGTGGTGGGCGGGGAGGGGAGTCCTGTAAGATTGGGGTAAATTGACTTCAACCGAGTATGGGTACCCCTGTTAAAGAGCTACTTCAATTATATAAAAGAATTTTGTATATATAAAGTATCCAGTTGCAATTTGGAAAAACACTGTGGACCCTGGGCATAACATAAGGATGAACAAATCCAATTAGTGTTGCATGTACATGGCCTTGCTTCTGAGTGAGCAGCTGACCACCAACCAGGTGTTCATGATGGCCAGTTGCAGATCCCCAGAGAGAGACGACAGAGGCACAGAAGACATTTCAGTCCATCAGTGTTTGAACCAAGATGCTGTCAGGCCTCCTAGCCATGTCAAACACGCTCTTCAATTCAGAAAACCAGAATTATGACCAAGTGATTTAAGTCACCCGTGTCCTGTACAAAGGGACTACATTCTTAAGAAATCTGATGGGAACAGAGTAAATCTGAGAGTACAGAAAGTGAGGCAGAGGTTGGGATAAATATCAGGAAGTGGAAGGCCTGGGACATAAGTTTCACTTTTTAAGAAAATGCCAAGAAGTTTCCAAAATGGTCGCACCATTTTACATCCCCAACAGCAGGTTACGAAGAGTTTCAGTGGTCCCGTCTCTTTGCTGAAATGCTGTACGTCCAGAATTTTTAATTTTAGTCATTCTAATATGTATGTAGTTGTATCTTATTGTGGCTTTAATTTGTATTTTCCTAATGTCTAATTAGCCTTCTGTATATCCGCTTTTCTCTATTTAAATATTTTGAATAAATATATAAAATATATAATAGGTATTACATATGACATTACATATGTTATATATATTACATATATATTATATATAGCAAATATATCATCTCAAATATATGGCTTAACATTTTATTTTTTAATCATGACTCTTGAAGAGGAAAAGCTTTAAATCTTGAAGTCCAATATAAATTTTTCTTTTGTGTTTTCTGTCATTTGTGGTCTTTCTAAGAAAACATGAATTCACTTGTGCCCCCAGTGACAAATACTTGCTGCATTTTCCATAAATAAACATCCCATACCTTTACTTCTATGCTTTGGCATGCACAATACTTTTCATTTCAGTGTTATATTACAGCATACTATTTTAAAGATATTTTAACCACAATTAAAGATCCAGATTGAATTCAATTCAAATAACTCAATCAAAGTAGCAAATCCATCTTTGAATGGACTCATTTGGCAAATCCATCATTAAGCTCACACTTGCCCTGCCTCCTCCTGCTGGTGGGCAGTGCCCTGGCAGTGCTGGCATTCACCCACTGGTCCACATCCACTCACTGCTGACAAGTGTCACCATCACAGCCCTGGTCTCTGCCTGGGGAGGAGACAGGAAGGCAGAGACAAGGAAGGTGGGGAGGGAGCCGCACGGAATAGTGAAGGACATTTTGCCCCAAACCACAGCCCTGGTGAGAGCCAGCTGCAATTTTAATATAACTTTGTCTGCCCTGGGCAGGACAAAGCACTTTCCATTTAAAGAATTTTCTTTTGACTGCAACAGTTGCTATTTCAGAGTGTTAAAAACTGTGGGTAAGGAAAACACTTTTTAAAAAACTGAGCTGTGTGTTGGTGTGAAGATGGAGGAGGGTTTAATTTTAAACTACGGAAGAGGAGAAAAATATTTAAAAATCTAAAGGTGTTTCCTACATTGAGTGCCCATTTGCTTCATATTTAAGTAAGTTGCATTCTAATTAATACATCCTATTTCTATAATGTGACAAGCCTACAGGAATGTTCAGAATCTAAAGTGACCAGAAAGCTAAATTAAGGACATATGATATTACCACATTTATCCATAATAGGTTATTTTAAGTTTATATAACCCAAGCAAAAATATTCACTAATTGTGTTCCATTTTTGTTTTAATATACAGCTCTTTCCCCTGTCCTTGTCAAACGCCCGGGCACCCCTTGCAGCTGTGTTGAAGGACTGAGTGACAGAAGGGAAAGAGGTGTTAAAGAGTTGACATTCTGTGGCCATAAAAGACAGCAAATGTGGTTGAGTTGGGAGTTGGGGAACTTGCTGCCTTACGGAATTCCAGAAGGATTTAGTCAATTTGATTTTGTGTTTGACTCTCAGTAATGGGAGACATTCCAACAAACCCCACTGCTCTTTGTGGATCAAATGTATTGCTTTTGGGCCACCCAGCTGGGTGGCTGGGACTTGGCAAGAGTGAGAAATTGTCTCCCAAAGAGTTTCAGAGTTTTGAGTGCCTGAAGGAGGGTCGAGTGCTCCCACTGGAGTGGGAGCTATAAAGGCCTTGCAGAGACGTGTCAGAGGAGAGCGAAGACACCTGCTCTACCATCCCCTGCAACAATGTCATTCTCCGAGGTGCCTTATGTGATTTAGGATTTAAAAGGTTCTAAGCAACTGAAATGGGAATCGAATTGGGAACATGGAGTTAGCTTGTACCTCAGCAGCACCATAACTCACAGTCCACAAAGGCAGCAGCCGCCACCAAGGAAAAGTCTGCAGACACTTGATTGCTAATCTTTCATGGTACCCACGCTCCTCTCCAATTTCTACTCATTCATTCAACAAATATTCACTGAGAACACACGATGGAGCCAGGCCCTGTTGCAAGCGCCAAGCAAAATGCCTCCTCTGGAGGAGATAACATTCCGGGTGGTGGAGACAGACAATAAGCAAACACACAACTATTCTATGCCAAACGGTGGTAAATACAATGGAAAAAGGAACACGGGGTTAAAGGGATAGAGAGGCAGTTTTTGGGTAGCACATTTTAAGGTAGAAACAAAATTTGCACTGCATTAAATTTATACTGCTCACCATGTACTAAAGCAAACCAAGATGGCCGAGACAGACACATTGCTTAGACACCATGTTTATATGACAATATCTGTGAATAATGTGTCTTCAAATATATTTTCTTGCCTGCCATCATGACTACCCCACGTGGGAAACAGGACAGGTATGCTCCTCCTGGAACACTGGAACTTGGAGGGGTTAGTGGTCTGCTCAATGATATGCAATTGGTTAGATGCAGAGTTTAAACTTAAGTAATATCTTATACCATGCTTATATCACATCCATTTTTTTCATTCACTCTTTAATATCTACTGCCCTGAGAAAATTAAAAGTCATATATTGAGAGTGTTGTAGTGAATAAATAATCAGCTCATGCAAATCTGGATTGTTTGTTTTTGACACTTGGGCACTCACTGCCTTTTTCAATGTATTTATTGATGTATCTTATGTATTCATTTGGTTATTCCATTCATGTATTCCCAAAATGTCTTGGATAGAGCCAGAAATTCTCTTGGGGATCTTTCAATAATGTTAGATTTCTTTTCTGGGGGGGGGGGGGGGGAGAGAGGGAGTTTGAGAACTTATTTTAAAAGATACCTAGCCCATAGTGGATAATAAATATTAAATCAACACACTTAGCCATGCTAAGGGGCAGCTTAGCAGTAAGCCAACCATATAAAAATAGATTGTCATTGTGCTGGGTGGCTCACATATATTACCTTGACTAGTCCTTGCAACAATACCACACAGTAAGCATTCTCTTCCCACCCCTCCCCCGATTTGCAGATGAGAAAAACGAGGCTCAGAGAGAAAAGTGTGAAAATTCACACAATTAGCCAATATTAAATTTATACCCAGGTCTATAAAACCAGAGCCTAAATCTGTGTGTCTCTAGCTCCTTTCCTCAACAAATCAAGAAATCAGAGCTGGGGGGAAAAAAAGAAAGAAATCAGAGCTGTTTTGTTGTCATCGTATCGGTAACAATGAGCTGTGAAATTCAGTTTTTCATGTGTTTTGTTTGTTTGTTTGTTTGTTTGTTTATTTATTTATTTATTTATTTATTTTCCCTTAACCTGAAACAGGTGGGCCCCAGAGATTTTAGGTCTGGTCCAAGCTCATGGCTGTTTTCATCATCTTCTGCTCTTCATTCATGCCCACAAGCTGACACCTCTTGATGTTTGTTCACAAACATGCATTCTGCTGAAACGCAGAGCTTTCTAAAATACTTTCTTGCCAGTGGATCTTCGAGATTTTCCAACAGCTGAGTGCTCTGGACAAACCTCCCTCCCTTCACTTCCCGTGAGCAAGTCACACTTCCAGATTCGGCCCAGGCTGTGGGAAGGTGTACATGGAGAGCAACAATGGAGGAATCTAATTTCAGAGGACTTTCAGGGATCAAGTTGGCGAGCACAGTTGCTGAGCTGAGATTGGATGTGACATATTTGAGGATCTCCAACTATTTCAGTGACCTGAACTTCTGAACCTTTTGTCTTCCCAGGCTCTCTCTTCTGTGATGTGGCTAAAGGGCCAACCAAGAAGTGACTGGGACCTTTTAGACGGGAAACCCAACTAATACACAGATTAATAAAAGCTTGGATTCTTGAAAAGAAGGAAAAAGACAACCCAGCGTTATCCCTCGATTACCACTTGTTAAGGGTTCTATTTCCCACTTGTTAAAAAAGAGCCAAATAAACGGGAACTACGTTTGGTATGGAGCCACCAAACAAAAAATCAACAACAACAAAAATGCAGCGCCCATGTTTTTATACCGACATTGCCATCATCCGACAAGCCAGGGCTAATAGTTTCCCTAGGGGGCCTTTGGCCAGGTATAGGCCTTTGCCTTACAGCATGTTTCCCTCTTGATGTCATGCTCCCTCCTCTTTGGCATTTTACTAGGTCTTGTGGGTCTCTGCCAAGGGCACTAGACAAGCTTTCTGTCAGGAGATTTTCCAGGCTAGCAGCCAAAAGAGTGGCTTGGGGTTGTCCAGAACCTCCTTAACTGTTCTTTTCAGCCCCGATCGCTTCTGATGGAGGTGGGAGGGCGCAGGACACAATGGCATGTGTCATATCGTGGTTTCCTGACTGTTTATTCATAACCAACATATAGAAATCTATAAGAAGAAGGTGGTCTTCAATGTCAGCATGCAGGTGACATCTAAAAGGAAGATTTTAAGATTGCGGTAATGGGAAATATCTGTCAAATTGATTCTCCTCATCAAAGGAAGAAAAAATCCTCTAGTTTTGCCAATGTGAAAGCTTTAGTTGCAGCCAGTCATGAGCCCGATAATCGAGTCTCTGTGTTCATCGTGGTTTTCACGTGGTATAAAGCCGCTGGACCTGCATTGTAGCACAGACATCCCACTGGAACTCTCAGACCCAAGGTGGAAAGTGGACCTGCCTATCAGTAAGCAGTATTCTTTAAAGCTTGGAGCCTTTTCATCATGACATCATTTGGTTTCACAGCTCAGATTGCTTCCCAGCTAATATTTTTCCATCCAGAGTTGCAATGGGCACCTTGTGGTGTTTTGGAAACACCTTGAAGCGGTCATGTTTTTACTCCTAGACTTCCACTACCATCTAAATTAATTTAAGATCAGATCACTCTGTATTAATCTCTGAAATATTACCATCGATTGGAATGCAAATGAAGCTGTGATGAGGCCAAACTCAGTTAGTTTACCTCAAAATACTAAGCAGCTAACTTACTGATTAATGGTTTATTCAATTTTAAAATATCAGTTGGCTGAGTATGTAAATTTATATACCCAGTTCCTTTTCATCTAATTTGAATTCATCTGTCTTAGTCTCTATTTTGTACTGTTTTAAGGAGCCTGGAAGATCATTATCCATTACATCCTGTGGGGTTATTTCGTTTGAATTTTGACTTGTCTGTCTGTCCACTGGGTACCTGAAATTGATCGTTGAGTTTGCAAAGCACAATTCAAGAACGTACAAGCCACCTCAGAATAAAAACTGATTTTTTTTCATAGATTACTTAAATCCTGTTATATTCAGCAGTGCAGTGACAGCGTGCCTTCAGCAGGATGAGCCATCGCTTTATTTTTAAAGCTCGCTTATGTCAACGCTTTCTATCCATGACTAGGTTAGACACCATTATTCAGGAGTGAGATCAGCGTTCTTTTCTTTCCTAGAGCTGCTTGCCATTTTCTCAACACCTGCCTTGCAAGTGACAGCTCTGTGGGTGTCCTCATAAATTACAAATCATGTGCCTTGGTCCTGATGCCTTGGGACAGGCACAAAGTTAGAAACTGTCCTGTAACTTTAGAACGGTAGCTGCAGGATGGGACAGCTGAGTAGAGAACAGAGAAGCACACCAGCAGGGGTTCTGTTAAGACACTATCAGGCCGCCGGCCTGATGCTGGTGGACAACGTGTCCAGTTTGTGTGGGAAGCTGAGTAGAGGTCGTAATATGGAAAGCAACAGCCAGCTGGCAGAGGGCATGGGAGGGGCATCTGAAATGAAGGTCTTGGTTTTCTTCCATTTCCCCCCCACATAAATTCTTTTTTAAGTGTTTATTGTTGAAAATATTACATATGTTCCCCGCCCCCCATTAACCTCTTCTAGCCTGCTTCTGTCCCCCCCTCCCCCCAGGCCCTCACCATCCCATTGTCTGTTTGTTTCCAGGGGTTATGCATATCTGCATACAAGTTCATTGGTTGATCTCTTCCCACCCACCCTGCCCTGCCTTCCCTCTGGGGTTCAACAGTCAGTTCATGCTTCTTGTTGTTTTTTCTTTTAAGGGGAAAATCCAGGATTATGAAAATGTGGTAAAATAAACTCCCATTGACCATCCTCACTTTATTTAAGAATTTACTGGATTTGCTAAGACTGACAATGACTTTCTGATATCTGAAAGGAATAAGGATTTTTCATTTCTTCTTTCAACTTTCTCTAGCTGTGCAACAAATCACCCCAAAATGTAGTGCCTTAATACAGCCATTTATTATTTTGCATGGCTACAGGTCTGCTGGGCAGTCCTGCTAGTTTGTGCCACAATCAGCTCAACTCATTCAAGAATCTATGGTCAGCCTGGCTGGTGTTGCTCAGTGGTTGAGCATCGACTTATGAACCAGGAGGTCACGATTTGATTCCCGGTCAGGGCACATGCCTGGGTTGTGGGTTTGATTCCCAGAAGGGGGCGTGCAGGAAGCAGCCAATCCATGATTCTCTCATCATTGATGTTTCTCTCTCTCCCTCTCCCTTCCTCTCTGAAATCAATAAAAAAATATAGTTAAATAAAATAATCTATGGTCAGTAGCAGGTCCACTAGGCAGCACTGCTAATCTTGGCTGAATTTTCTCACATATCTGGTACTTCAGCTGGGACAATGGGCGGACTTGACTCTGTTCCACATGTCACATCCTGCAGCAAACTGCCCTGAGCATATAGTCACTGTGAAAGCATAGCAATATGAAGAGAATTGGAAATGTTCCAAAGCTTTATAAAGTCTCTGATTCTGTCATTTGCTCTTGTCCATTGGCTGAAACAAGTGACATGGCCAATCCTACAGTCAGTGTGGAAGGGGGCCATCAGTGAGTGTGGGTACAGGGAGATCTAAGTTTCCTTGAAAATCAGCCATCCAAAATAGTTCAAAAATTAGTTTTCAGATAAAAAGAATGCCAATAGACCACTACAGATAATGACATAAAAACACTTTGCTCCTGTTAATCCTGGGAAGCCTTCACGGAAGTAAACGTTTATACCGACCAAGAAAAATGCGGGCAGTGTGGAGGATTCCTTCCATCCCTTCTCCCAACCTGTCAGGTGTTATTCCTCTGCTGAGAATGGGTCTATTTATCATATTAGGATGAAGACACAAAGGTCATGTCTTTGAAATTCCTTGGATATATTACAACAGTAGATTCTACTATTTCTGCTTTTTTAAATGAGAGGGGAAAAAAGGTTAGATGGAGGACTAAGAGCCTCTCTTTTCTTCCTTGACCTGAAATATGTGTTTTCCAGGGATGCAGGCTATAGTTGACCTGCACTGATATGTAATGGTGCATTCCTAGGATAAATGAGGTGCTTTGCTGATGCTACGCCTAGCAAGAAAACAACGAATCAAGTTTCCTGACAAATGGATTTTACCAGGTGTCTAGTTTGGTCATGATGATATAGGATTTTCCCTTTTGTCCCCTGCTGGAGTGGAACTAAGACGCAGGGCCACACAGGCGGACATGCACTGTGCTCTGATTTAAAAGCAAACCTCATCTTCTCCAAGACAGAACAACATTGTTTGTGGCCTTGTTGAGCTCTGTCTGCCCTGTTCTCTCAGTGTAGTAGAGGCAATTCTAGGACCACCTAATATGTGTGTGTGTGTGTGCGTGTGTGTGCGTGTGTGTGTGTGTGTGTGTGTGTGTGTGTGT
>NW_005354291.1:221676-267529 GCF_000412655.1 Myotis brandtii | reverse complement strand
CTGCCCCCTGGTGGTCAGCGCACATCATAGAGAGCGATCAAACTCCCAGTCTCCTGGTCAAACTCCTGAGGGGACACTTTGCATATTAGCTTTTATATATACAGATTTTTATTGTGGAAACTATTACATATGTCCCTTTTTTTAAATCCCATTCACCTCCTCTACCCTGGACCTGCCCCACCCCCAAGGTCTTCACCACACTATTGTCTATGTCCATGGGTAATGCATATCCTATATAATATCCTAGATAATAAAAGGCTAATATGTAAATCAACCAAACAGCAGAACAACTGGTTGCTATGATGCACACTGACTACCAGGGAGCAGACGCTCAATGCATGAGCTGTCCCCTGGTGGTCAGTGCGCTCCCACAGGGCGAGCGCCACTTAGCCAGAAGCTGGGCTCACAGCCTAAGTTGACAGTCAGACATCCCCCAAGGGCTCCCGGACTGCGAGAGGGCGCAGGCTGGGCTGAGGGACCCTCCCCAAGTGCACGAATTTCATACACTGGGCCTCTAGTATCCATATAAGTTCTTTGGTTAATCTCTATCCACCCACCTTCCTTCTGAGATTCGTCAGTCTCTTCCATGTGTCTGTGTCTCTGGATCTATTTTGTTCATTAGAGTCCACATATGAGTGAGATCATGTGATATTTGTCTTTCTCTGACTAACTTATTTCACTTAGCATAGTACTCTCCAGGTTCCTCCATGCTGTCTCAAAGGATAAGAGATCCTTCTTTTTTACAGCTGCATAGTATTCCATGGTGTAAGTGTACCACAGTTTGTGGGAGCCTGGCCAGCTCTTTGGCACCATTGCATTTTTTATCAGTCTCTGTGCAGTCTCCACTTTCCATCCTTGGTTTTGAGAGTTCTCTCCAGCTATTCTTTAGTTGGTTATTCAGGGTGGTTTTTCTATATTTTAGTTGTAATTTCAGTTTGGTTCTGGGAGAATGTCATTGTAGCTTTCACTTAAACCACCCCCCCCCCTTTAAAAAATATTTTTATTGATTTCAGAGAGGAAGGGAAAGGGAGATAGAAACACAGATGAAAAGAAAACATCCATTGGCTGCCTCCTACATGCCAACCATGACCTCCTGGTTCATAGGTTGACACTCAACCACCAAGTCACACCAGCCAGGCCAGGTTCCCCTTCCAGTTGGGTATGCACACTGGGGTCTGCACAGGCCTCACCTGCTCAGTTTCCCCCATTGATGTTCCCTGCCTCACTCCCCATTTGAATTTGGATTGGTTGCTGTTGGCTTCCCGCCTTCTCTTCCCTTGTCCTCATCCCAGGGGCCATTGGGAATCTCACAGTTTCTAAAGAGCTGTCCCTGGCAAGCCTTTTCATGACCGTTAGTATGGTTTGTATTTCCTTAGTGCAATGGATTTTTTTAAAAAAATTTAAAATATATTTCTTTATTGATTTCAGAGAGGAAGGGAGAAGGAGAGAGAGATAGAAACATCAATGATGCCTCCTGCACACCCCCTACTGGGGATTGAGCCCGCAACCCAGGCATGTGCCCTTGGCCGGAATCGAACCTGGGACCCTTCAGTCCACAGGCTGACGCTCCATCCACTGAGCCAAGCCAGCCAGGGCAGTGCAATGGATTTTTTAAAATAACTTTACCAGCCCCGCCCCCCGCCCCCCCAAGTAACAGAAAGAAGAAAACCAGGAAATCAGGAGTAAGAGTGATACATTAACTGATGCCCTCTCACTTCTGAAGCAAGATCCTGAACCACTAACCTCCCCCTGATGCAAGGCAAGGCTCCTCTGGTTACACCACAGACCCTGTAATTCTTTCCCAGCAGAACCTGCCCCGGGAATCAAGAGAACTTTACAAAAACACCAGAGAATTCTTAGGTTCCTGTAAAGTGCAGAGAAACTTGACAGGGGCTATTTTTCTTAAAGCACTACTATGTTTTCCTCAGGTAACTGTTTTAGGAATCACAGAACTTTCTAACTGAGAATCTCTCTCTAGTCAGTCTTTATTCCATATTAGCCACATCAACATTCATGATGAGACTACTTAAACTGCGCTGTGATTGTATTCTCCTCTCTGAGGTTACAGAGAGCATCTCACAGCAGACAAAGCATCACACGAGGAAAAGCACAGATTCCATCAGTATGCCAAGGTTGACTACCTTACCTTCGTTGGTCTCAGGATAAATATTTCTGGCAATGCTTGTTTTATCACATTGTTAATGAAAAATCTAAGGTTAAATAGAACACCAAATTGAGTATAAGGAAGAAAGCAGTCCTAAATATATAGAGTTATTTGAGAATGTTTTCCTAGAGAGAGAGAGACTTATGGACATAGTTTTTAATGACCTAGTTTGGAATAAAGGAAGTAGGAAAACATTTGGTACCTTCAGTGTAGCTTTTTTTCCTAAAATACAGACCTGGGCATGTCATGTACCCTATTTTATATCATTTCATGACTCCTGCTGTCACTGGAATAAAGTTCAGACTCCAGTCTCTTCTGGTCTGGTTTCAACTTACCTATCTAGTTTCATTTACTACTGCTTCTAACACATCCGACTCCTCACCATGCTGCATACCTGTTTCTTCCCAAGCCCTCTTGTCACTATGTACTTTAGCATGTATGGTGACTTCTGTCTGGAATACTCCATTTTCATTTTTCTCTCAAAATTCTATTCATCTTTCAGTGCCTACCTCAGAACATCTCCTTCTTCTCACCCCTCCATGCAAAACAGATCTTATTTTTATTTGGGCTCCAATACTACCTTGAGTGTATGTCTAATAGCACTGATCACATTCTTTGAGAACTGTGTACATCTCCACTATTTGAGCTTGTTGAGAGAAGGGTCACTGCCTACCTTGAGTCCTAGAACATAACAGGAACACATTAACTATTTTTTAAATGATGATTATAACTATATTAATTCCCAGATAATTCAGTTATGTATATATGTACAAACACACACACACACACACACACACACACACACACACACACTTTCTTGTACTTTTAAATATTTGCTTAGGAAATGAGGTTTCATTCTTTTAAGTGAAGAGTCATGAACATGGACGCTATGTCTGTGTCATTTTCTTTGTGTACTAGTTAAAAAGTATCTTGTATAGTGTGAATGCTTGTATCAGTTAGCTAATGCTCCATAACAAAACATTCCAGAATTTGGAGGTTTAAAGCAACAACAATTTATTATTTCTTCCAAGTTTACATTTTGTCTAAAGAATCCCACTGATTTTGGCTAAGCTTGCTTATGGATATGCTAGCTGGTTGGTTGGGGCTGACTGCCCTGTGGCAGCCTTGTCCAGAATATTGTGACACTATTCATGTAGTGTCACAGTGATATGGCAGCTGCCAAAGAGAAAAATAAAATATGCAAATTATTTTTCAAAGTTCTGCTTGTATAATTTTTGCTACTTTCCCATTAGCTATAGCATATAACTAGCCAATCTAACAGTTAATGAGGCAAGGCTTCACCAAAGGTTATGGATGCCGGGGTATAAAAATTAAGGCAATCAAACCATCACAATGCTTACAAATACATAAAGATAATTATATTTTACATATTGAAATAGAGTAAACAGAAGATGGTTCTTTTCTCAAAGGTATATTATGAACTCAACCCAGTTTAGTGAATCCTATTTAATCCAGTTATACAGTCAGGATAATGATACCCACTGTATAGGCTGTCTGTGAAAATTATTTGAAGTAATTAATACACAGTCCTTTCATAGTTTGGCACAAAGTCACCATCATTATTATTTTTTTAATTTTTTTCTACCCCCTGCCCCTTATGTTTCTAGACTCCTATGTAATCACCCACACTGTCTAACCATGTTATATAAAATTACTGAGAAATGTTTCAGTGATAGAGTAGATATATTTGTGAAATGAATCAAATGATTTAGACATACAAAGATAATGTCACCTTGAAATGTCTTGAAGAGAAAATTCTCATATTGTATAAAATCAGTGAAAAGCACAATTCATCATTATTACATATCACAGTCTTTGCCAGGAGTTGTGAGCACAATCTGATCCCACGTATTTTGTTTTATGTGAAGATGTTGCTTAGTAACCTTGTGTTAAGGGAGAATGGACAAGAAAGCTGTCTCAGGCATTTCTAACCCAGGTCAGCACCATTATATACTTGCTATGAAACTGGAAAATTTTACTCAAGGTCAGCGGGCTCAACATTCTTTCTTGGTTCCAGCCTTTTTCTCTGCAACACATGATTGTAACTTGAAACCTTAACTACTGAGCAAGTCTAAATCATTATTAAATTTAGGCTAGGTATCTTGTTGTTCTTTGGTATCTTGTACTTTACTTGACATAATAAATGCTCAAAATGGATGGATATTGATCATTCAAACTTTAGTAGTTATTATCAAGAGTCTAGTTAATAAAAAGATTACCCTAAAAGTCAAAGGGAATAACAATGTCTATACATTTGTTTATAAAGGGTATATTAGTAATCCATTCAGCATTTTATTAATAGATGATCTAATTAAAGAGAGTTTTATGCATTCAATCTAATTAAATGAATATTTACTAAGTGACTCTGAAGTGTCAGTTATTGTGCTGGGTACTGGTAGGCCAAGGCTCAAAGAAACGTCCCTCATTGTATAAGTCAGTGAGAAGTACTGCTGTCCCAGAAAACCCCTAGTTCAAGATAATTATGTTGGATGTTGTGATTGTCTTGTGTCCTCTGTTCAGGATTCTGTTTCTACCACAGGTCTGGAGTCAGCTAGAAATTATTTTCAATAGTTGAATGTCACTTGATAAAAATGTGCATGACTTTCTTCCAAAATACTCCTAAATCTATTGACCAGCCAATCTTAGGTGTTATGTCTACTCTTATGCTGTTTTGTGTTCGTAGGAGGTAAGATCTGGAAGAGATAGGACCTAGGCCTTCTTTTTGTTTGGGATGGCAAATACTTGGGTTTACTATTCCACCATGATGGCACAAAATGGGGATAGCTTTTATATATTTTTAAAAAGTATTGACCCTAATATATTTATTACTTCAATTACATGTTTAAATATTTAAAGGTATTTAATATATTTTTTATTGAAAATATAAACCTTCATAAACAAAACTGTTACAAATTATAATATTTTTTTAAAAAGAATAAAAAAAAATATCATGTAAAAAAAACAAACAATTTTACCCCTTCTTTGGGAAAAAAGTCTATAAATTAAAAAAAATATTTGAAAAATCATCAAGATTGAGTCTTTTATTTATAACAATTTTACCCCTTCTTTGGGAAAAAGGTATATAAATTAAAAAAATATTTGAAAAATTATTTCCTTAAAGATTGAAGTGCTAATATTCTTCTCTAGTTATCCTTTTTTAATGGTATTTTGTTAGGACTTCATATATTCAACAGCTTCTTTTATTTCTCTTGGGATATAAATTAGTATTATTTAATCTTTATTTAACCCTTTTTTTTCTCAGTAATGTAGATATTTCCTATTTCAAATCTCTAAAATAAAATCCCTTCTCCTGCCAAAGCAGAGAAGGACAAATACTTGGATGTTTGGTTGGCAGTAAAAGGAACTACTGAGTCAAATGCTACTGATAAAAATATTCAACAAAATCCTTCCATTTCTGGCTCCACCACAAACTTGTAGTATCTTCCCCAGTCCTTGGTGATCCAAGTTCTGAACTTTTCTTGGGCTTGTGTTCCATCTGCATGTCACTCTTAGCATATCAGTTAGGCTTTCTCAGCTACACTAAGACATTGCCTGCTTGTCCGCTCATTCTTTGCTTTTCAAATGTTGTTGGCACCTCTTAACTCTTGTCTTTTTACCCATGTGTAGATTAAGTTTTAAATCCTTTTTTTACTCATATAGTGGGTTTAAGGAGGGAACATAAACAGAATATATAGATAGAGCTATATACAGGTAAAGAGGCAGAGGGGAGCTTTGCTGTGGTACTAAGCCAGGGACTCCTCATATTGTCGGAAGAATACATCAAAGAGATACTGGACCTCTTTAATTCCCATGACCTAGTAGACACAAATATTTGGATAACTGGATGCTCTCTTAATATCATATAATCATCCAAATATTTGGGTCCACTAGGTCATGGGCTAAGTGGTCCCCACTTTCTTACCAGGTAGAATAGCCAATAGAGTGAATAAAAATTAAAAGGGGGGACCATTGATTGTCCTTTCCTCTGTTTGAAAGATAGGCAAAGAATAAACCATGGTTTTAGCTATAATTGGGTAAGAAGAGATGTACACGCGCACACACACATATACACTGATTTTTTCCTGAGAACTTAGCGATCTTTGTAGGCTGTGCTTTGCACAGAAAAGTTTGGTCTGTAAAATGAGAAATAGACATGGAATGTTTGAGATGAGCTTCTGGTCTGTAAAAATAGAAATCTACTTTCTTGAAGAAAGCAGTTATTTCTGGCGCCTTCTAAGTATTCGCTAGGTAAAGAAATTGGAATGTAATAAAAAAAGCCACCTAGGAAAAAGCTAAAGCCTTGAGCCAGAAAATGTATCCTTTCACTGAGCCAGCTGCTCAGGAAACATCAGATTGAGATATGTCCAAACACATCAGTTTGGTCTCTAATTCTGGGCTTAAATTTACCAAGCATTATTGAATGTCACTACAATTCCCAGAAACTAAAGAGGCATCAACCTTTCTGTGCAGCCCGTTAGCCTCCCCATAAAGAAACCATTATTCTGCTACTCAATTAACTGCTAAGGAGACAGAGAACTATGTGTTCAGGAGGAAAACCTTCTTTTGTGGGCTAATCAAAATCCAATGCCTTCTGAAAAGGGCTTGAAAAGATCATTAATTAGGAAGGATGCCTAAATTTGGCATTCAAGAAAACGGTGCACACGTCTAACAATGAGGCATGAAGAACAAAGTCTATAGACCACAAGGATGCCCAGGCTCTTCCTGATGTACCCAGGAAAGCTTCTGGGCTCCATTTGGGTCTCTAATTACTTGTTAACCACTTAGATTTGATGGTGGAGTTCTCAGGATCTATTTATATAGATCTGATGTTTTTTCAGCCCTCCCGAAAGAACAATGCGCCAAACCAGGAATTGGAAACAGAGAGGCAATTTATGTATCAACTCCTTATAATAAAAAATTTAGAGAGACATGGGATGTTTACTATCTCAGCAACCATTTGGAAATGGTCTTTTGATTTTATCCCCAGGGTTATAGAAGATCATAAATGTTTTTGCAGAAATGATCAAAATATAACTTATTTCCTGTGACAAAATTATTCTAATTATCCATGGATAATACAGATTTCTTAATTGTATGTGGAAAGGTGGGAAGAATGCAAAAGTTGAATGTGAAGACATTGTGGCTGAAGTGATTGCATCCTTGTAAGTGCCTAAGCGGGTCCTCCTAGGATTCCTGTTTTGCCTATATTTACAAAGTAGCTGGAGGAGCCTCTGTTAAAGCAGGTGGGAGCCCGGTCTGTAAAGCCTCTTTATGCAATGCCATTAAGTGAAAAATTTCTTTTGTATTTTCTAAGTAATGGGGTTCAGAGTAATGTTTAATTGGAATTTTGTTTTTTGTGCTCTTTTTCATTCATTAGACTGCCTTCTGAAGACAAAGGACCCCCAACTTCACCTACTTGACATATGAAAATAATTAATTGAATAAAAAGTTTTTTCTGAGTTTAAGGACTACTATTTTGGTCAATTTTAAGTATTAGTTTGTATGTTTTCCTGGTAGTTTAAATTGGGAAGCTATCTTATAATACAACTTGATTGCCTTAGTGAAGAACCAAGCACAATTTTAGTGGTTTAAAGTTGAGAGTTTCTTTTCCTTTAATGTGAGAATTCAGGGAAGATGATCCAAGTTAGTGAATCTTTCTGCTCTTCGTGGTCATTCAGGGAGCAAGATTTTTCTCACTTTATTTTTCTGCCATCCCTTACAGAATTGTTTACATGGATCAAAATTAAGTTGCCATTATACTGGGGTGCAATAGGCAGGAGGAGGGCTCCTTCTGGTCTCAAGAAGCCAGCTTTAACTGGCACACCACTTCCACTCATTGGCAAGGCCTTAAGCTTATGGCCAGGCTTCACTACCAAAAGGGGCGGGGAGCCAGGGTCTAGAACAGCAGTCAACAAACTTTTTCTGTTAAGGGTCAGATAGTAAACCATTTCGGCTTTATGCACCAGACTCAACTCTGTCATTGTAGCTTGCATGCATTCATAGATACTAGTAAAAGGTAAGTGTAGCTGTATTTCAATAAAACTTGAATTGCAAAACTCAGGCATCCAGCCTGCCAACCCCTTCTGTTCATTCCCTCCAAGCTACTGAGTGGAGGAAGTGGCAAGAAGACTGTGCAGAGCCAGCAGCTCCCGCTATCGCAGCAACAACACTTTAAATCGGCCTGTGCTTCTTGTGTAACTAGAACTTTTGCCAATCCTACATAACGAACCACACCAGGCCAATATTTGGTTCGTAAACCACTTTGTAGATTAAATAAAGTGAGTAGAAACAATAAGCAGCACAAGAGTCGTGGTATTTGATGAAACTCGAAAAGCTTCAGCTACTGTTTCTTCAAACTGCACAGAGTTCGGAAGTTGGAGGATATTGTTACGCTCATGAGTTTTTCCCAGATGTCCTTATGCCGAAAAAGAACTTACTGATTTAAAAAAAAAATAGTTTTTTAACTGTTTGTCTTGTTTGATGATCCCAATACCTTTCATTTTGAGCTTAGCCCTCCAATAAAGCTTATGCATTGCTTCCTATCAATAGATGAACTTAAAGTCTGTCCCGTAAGGCTCTTGGAGAGGATGGGTTATACATCAGGAGTGCTTGTGATAAGCTTGGCCATAACATCTTTGCACTCCTCACATGGAGAAGTGAGGTGAACAGTTCCCTCCCAACTGAATGTGGGTTGGCCCTGTGACTACTGAACAACAGAACACAGTGGAAGCAAGGCCAGTTTCCAGGCCTCGGCCTTAAAAGATCAGTAGCTTCCACTTCCTGTTTCTTGTAACACCCTCTGGAAGACCTGAGTCACTCTGCGAAAAGACTCATGACACGGAGACCTTGTCGGAAAGGCTAGTGTAGGTGCTTCAGTTGACAGTCCTGGCTGAGCCCAGCCCCCCAGCCAACCCACCCAGCCCCAGTCCCCGGGGAAGCAGCCTTCACTCAGGTCAGCCAGTCAGCCCATTGAATACACCCAGTGACTTCAGTCAAAGCCACGTGGAGAAAAAAAAATAGGCCAGCTAAGCAAGCCCTACTCAAACTTCCAACCCACAACAATTATGAGGTAAAATAAAATGGTTGTTGCTTTCCCTTGCTAAGTTTTAGAGTAATTTGTTATGTATCCATAGATACCCAGAAAAGAAGAATAAAGCATGTGTGGGGGGCTCTCTCCATTTGTTCAACTGTCACTGTGTCATTTTTAAAAATTTGATGCTCATGCTAGTCTTAAAAATTAATAAGTTAATTTTAAAATTAAGTGACAATAACCCTTGAAATGTATTTTCACAGTGACAATATGATCTAAAAATTTTCCATAAGGAAAGAAATTGTCTTCCCAGGGATAAAAATGCCTTAGAATAAATAAAAAGAATGTGAGCCTCACAAAAGGACCCTGATGAAAAATGTATCTAACTCAAAATGAACATCTCCGAACAAGGTGGAAATATCAGAGTAAAAAGAGAAAAGGTCTAGTAAGACATTTGCAAAGTGGAAGGCGGTGTGTTTTGTGGAGGGGCCAAGTGCTTCGCAATCAGACAGACCCAAGGTCATAATCCATCCAGAGGTTGGATGACCCAGGGCAAGTTCCTTATCCTCTCGGAGCTTCGGTTTCCTGAGCTATAAAGTGGGGCTAAAACGGCCTTCCTCACAGGGTGACTGTGAGGATTAAGAGAGATCATGTACAGAAAGCACTCAGCAGAGCACCTGCCGTGGGTGGTAGGTGTTTAATGAATGGCTGTTCCTGTCTCTTTTTCAGCAAGAAAGTGAAAAAACGGACCTCATGGGCAGCCTGTATACGTAGGGTAGCTCTGCACAGAAAGACTCTTCCATTTCCGATTCCAGAAATTAGGGAGAGCTCCAATTTCTTGACATGTGACTATCCTGATTGTGGGCAGGTAAAAGAGGAAAGCGATTTGAGAGGCAAGATGTATTTTCTTTTAAACGTGGGAAAAGCAGGACTTTAAACAAAAGTGGGAGCATTTTAAAAAAATGTTTATATCATTCTGGAGAATACTATGTTCATCCAAATTTACGTAACTTTGTTTTCAATTTTGGAAAGAAATGTCAGGTATTTGCTTGGCGTTGATAAAATGGCAGAACATTAATATGTGATGAAAATATTGGACTTCTGGTTTCCCAGCGTTGGTTTCTGTGGAATAAACAATTCAGAATAAAAAACAAACAAACAAAAATCAGGCTTTCAGAGCTCACTCATCTTCTTGGCCAAGTTGTTGAAATTCACTCTCTTCAGATAATTTTTCTCATGATTACCTCCTTATTTTAAGTTCTAATATGTATTAGAAACTCTGAATTGTAGGCATGAAAAGTCCACTTTTAATCTTGAATTTCCTGACTTACTGATATCAAGCAATATCAACAGAGAGAGAGAGAGAGAGAGAGAGAGAGAGAGAGAGAGACACACACTAGAGGGAAACAAGCTATTTTGCCTTGGACAACTCATGTAAGCTGTGTGGTTCTTCCTGTTCTCCCTTCCCCACTGGTTGTTGGGAAATCAAATGTAAAAGCATCATGTAGGGTGAAGGACTTTGTACATGTAAGCCAGTCTTAGCTTCCTGACTGACAAAGGGGGTTTCAATATTGCAAAGTGCAACTTATTGAATTGTGGACCATAAGGATGAACTTCCACTGTGAGAGGATGGACGCTGATGCTAAATTGCTTGGAATTTAATCCCAGCAACTTAGTTTACTAACGGTCATTTGACATTGGAAATGTTACTTAAACTCTCTGTGTCATGGATTTTCACCTGTAAAATATGAAAAGAGTATTTCTCAATTGATAACCTAGCTGTGAAATAGCAACAAATTAATACATGAAAAATAGTTTGAAGAGCCTGACCTGTACAAAAAACATAAGCTAACACACATTTTTTTTTGTTTACATTTGGAAGATTGCTGAGAACCTCACGCCATTGGAAGTTCCGTGTGCCTGCTATCTAAAAGGCGCATGTGTAAATCTTTTTGCATTTAGTAGATGCTGTGGGCTTGATTTCTTGTTCCTTTCACCACTGAACATCCTGTGAATGGCAGTGTCTCCCACTCACTTAGCTTATTGTCAAGTCCATCATTCTGACTCTGAATCGTGGGTCCTTGCTGGGCTCTGCTAACAGCTTCCATCAGTTTAATGTCATATAGTTTAGACCAGTGATGGCGAGCCTATGACACGCGTGTCAGAGGTGACACGTGAACTCATTTTTTTGGTTGATTTTTCTTTGTTAAATGGCATTTAAATATATAAAATAAATATCAAAAATATAAGTCTTTGTTTTACTATGGTTGCAAATATCAAAAAATTTCTATATGTGACACGGCACCAGAGTTAAGTTAGGGTTTTTCAAAATGCTGACACGCCGAGCTCAAAAGGTTCGCCATCACTGGTCTAGATGCTAGACTATTACCTTAACCGTAGTTGTTATATAATAAAGGTTGCATGGAATCATCTTCCTTTACAGTTTGCCCTTGGTGTGCAGTTCAACTGAATCAGTTACCCCAATAGAAGTGTTGGGGTGAGGAAAGCAGAGGGGAGGGATTTGTTTTGCTTGCTGTGATTTTGGGAGAGCCCCGTTCCTTAGGAGCTGTAGAATTCTGCTTAAACACTTGGTTATGTTCATAGGAGAGTGTGGATGGAGCTTTACTGTTGGTGAAAGGAAGCCCATGGCTTCTCATTCCAAGTCTGGGTGATTTCAGTGAGCATCACGGACTTTTATTTTCATTATTTCTTTAACTTGATGACTTGCTTAGTGCGCTGTGCAAAGCCATTAATAAAATCAAAACCTCACGGGAGCTTTGCTAATCTACTTCCCTCTTAACTGGCAGGTGTATGGAGCTGCCTGTGTGCGGCGAAGCTTCAGATGCTGCGGATGTTTCCTTTCAATGGAGGAAATGTTGGGCTTTAGTCTTGTCTGTTGAAAGAAGATGAAAAGAAGCCTAAAACGCGCATGGAAAGGGAATGGGATGACAGAATAGCTGAGAAGTTACAAAGGGAAGATGTCAGCGAAGAGCACCCCTGACTATTCGTTAAGCAGTTTCTAAGCAACTTTTAATGGAAGGTCAGGCATAAGCAAGATAAAGGGAGAAGGAAACAACCTCATTTCACACAATAAAGTGACTGTGAATGCTGCCAGTTAAAGGAGGAAACAGACTGGTCAGTCTCGGCACTTATTGATGTGTGGGTTTTATGTGTGAATACAAATTAAAATCTTCCATAAAAAAGAGCCTATCAAATTTGAGCAAGTGCAATAATCCTGGCCATGTGCGAATATTATGATTTAAAGAAAGGCTTTCCATAAGACACACTGGGATTGCCAATAGTATTGATGCCTTCATTTTCCTCCATGCCAATCCTTAGGCATTCCATTCATTCATTTATTACATAGATATTTAATGTACTTCTTCTCTGGGTCAGACACTGTGCTAGGTCAGAACAGAGAAATAAGCCCCAGGCGCTGCCACTAGGCATTCAGAGTCCAGCCCAGTTCAGTCAGCGAACAGGGCTGTGAGCAAAATGCCACCGAGTTCCTGGAGAGCAGGCACCTCGGCATCCCTGGGGGCATCAGGCAGGGCTTCCTAGCCAAGGCAGATCAGAGCAAATCTTCAGTCAGTGTTCTCAGCGCTGGCTTTGCTTCCTGCACACAGGTGACTTTTGAGTGCTTTTTTTTTCTTTCAAGGAAAGAATGGAAAATAACCTTTCTTTCCCCTTCAACTCATCTATGCAGAAGAGAATGTTATGTGAATACTCATGAATACTTCACCACTTCACTGAGATTTACATCAAGTCATTTCTGATGTCCCAACTACTAAACATGATGGCCTTTGGGAGTCATTTTATTTGCCAGGGACTATCTGCAGTATTGGGCAGGGTGCACCATCAATCCCAGGCCCTCTTCTCCTGCTGCCATGGCACTGGGTTTTCCTAGTTACGTTCCACCTCTCCAGCTTCTTTGTTTCTGTTTCTCTTCCAAGTCCTTTTCTCTCCTCCTATCGCAGAGTATGCGCTTTCCCTCAGCAATTTAATACCATCTCATGCCTTTATGCATACTCTTCTCAGAACATTAGCTCTCTTTTCTCACACAGGCTCCAGTCCCATTTTTATAGATATCCAGGATATTTTCCCTTTGATATTTTGTCATCATTTATAATCAGCCTTACCAAAGCAGCAGCAGCAGCCCAGGATCCACAAAACATGCACACTCCCCTAAACAATGCAAAATCCCAGCTGGCTGGTGGAACCCCATTGTCCACTCACCAAAGGGATGGGTGCTGGTGGACATGACTGATGGAAGGTTGAAGGTAGTGCAGACCAGTCACAAGGTATGTGTGGATTGTTGCCTCCTCCTCCTCCTCCTCCTCCTCCTCCTCTTTCTTCTTCTTCTTCTTCATCTTCTTCATTGTTGTTAATCCTCACCCAAAGATATTTTTCCGTTGATTTTTAGAGAGTGGAAGAGATGAGGAGAGACACAGAGAGAAACATCGATGTGAGAGAGACACATCAATTCTCAAATAGAGCCTGCAACTGAGGTGCATGCTCTTGACTGGAATCGAACTCAGGACCCTTCAGTCCTCAGGCCAATGCTCTATCCACTGAGCAAAACCGGCTAGGACTGGATTGTTGTTTTCTTAAACCTTACTCTGAGGAGTAGTGAAGAGTAGTTTAATCTCACCACTGCTCACTTTTGTTACATCCAAGGGCAGTGGTGAGAACAAAGGATGCGACCCTGGTGACTCTGGGTCGCTGAGGGGAAACTGAAGAATATGTAGACAGAAGTAATGTTTGTTTTCATTTCTTCTTCTAGGCATGGCTTCAGTGAATTCTTAGATTTATTCCAGAAAACATTTGAGTCAGAAAAAGACTATGGATTTGTTCTGGTTTATTCAATAATGATCATCTACAGATGGATAAAATGCATTTCATGAGGATTGTGACAATTTACCCATGTAATCCAGGCTGAGAAAACTAAAGTTAGAGATGTTAGAAGAATATTCAGATGCAGTCAGATACTGTGAGGAAGAATATGTGCGACAAAGAAAGATAAATAAAAATGCATAGTATTTCTGCAGATAAAATGAAAGGAAAGGTAGCCATAACAATGTCCCCAACTGGAGTACAAATGTGTCGTAAACCCCAAAAGTTATTTTAACCAAGATGATGACTGAATGGACAAATGAATGAGAGATTAATATTATAGTAACATTTTCATAACCTTTATAACGAGAATCCCTAGAAAAATCCCAGTGGACATGAGATGCTCTGACATCACCAAGCAATAATGTGTTCTTTTCATGGGAAGCAAGCTCCATCCAAGAAACTTCTTTTCTAAAAGATAGGCTCTATACTGAAGCAAAGGAGGAAAGTGTTATATTTGTAATGTCAAGGTTAAAGCTGTTCTTTGTTTAGAAGTTATTCTGGCTTACTTTTCATGCATTATAATGGAATAGAATTTTCTTTTTTTGCCTGAAATGATAAATTACTCTGAAACACAGAGCCCATGCTTTGAGAGGACAGGTCAGATGAATTAGACTGACTCTCCCTTTGGGATAATTGTCAGGTCTCCCTTATGGAGCTTGGCTGGGCTACCGACTTCCTTTAGGTTTTCCCATCACCAGCAAAGCCATGTCAGTGGGAGGGCTGCAGCTGATCAGAAATTGAAGAAGTCCTCCTTGGAAGAGGACTGGAAACAGTAAGGGAATGTTTGCTTATAATTGTATTTAGTAGGAATCCTATTACTGGCTTCCGCCTCTGGATCTGAAATTTCTATATCATTGCAATGAATAGAACCAAATTATAGCCTATCCTAAATTCTAAGGTTTAAAATAATCTTTAGAAGAACAAAGTAGGTGGGATCTCAACACCTGATATCAAGCTGTATTACAAAGCCACTGTTCTCAAAACTGCCTGGTACTGGCACAAGAACAGACATATAGATCAATGGAATAGAATAGAGAGCCCAGAAATCAGCCCCAACCAATACGCTCAATTAATATTTGACAAAGGAGGCAAGAACATACAATGGAGTCAAGACAGTCTCTTCAATAAATGGTGCTGGGAAAATTGGACAGATACATGCAAGAAAATGAAACTAGACCACCAACTTACACCATACACAAAAATAAACTCAAAATGGATAAAGGACTTAAATATACGACAGGAAACCATAAAAATACTAGAAGAATCCAAAGGCAACAAAATCTCAGACATATGCCGAAGCAATTTCTTCACCGATACAGATCCTAGGGCATTGGAAACTAAAGAGAAAATAAACAAATGGGACTACATCAAAATAAAAAGTTTCTGCACAGCAAAAGAAACCATCAACAAAACAACAAGAAAGCCCACTACATGGGAGAACATATTTGCCAACATTATATCTGATAAGGGCCTAATCTCCAACATTTATAGGGAACTCATACAACTTAACAAAAGGAAGATAAACAATCCAATCAAAAAATGGGCAAAGGACCTAAATAGACACCTTTCAAAAGAGGACATTCAGAAAGCCAAGAGACATATGAAAACATGCTCAAAGTCACTAATCATCCGAGAGATGCAAATCAAAACAACAATGAGGTACCATCTCACACCTGTCAGAATGGCTATCATCAACAAATCAACAAACGACAAGTGCTGGAGAGGATGTGGAGAAAAAGGAACACTTGTGCACTGCTGGTGGGAATGCAGACTGGTGCAGCCACTATGGAAGACAGTATGGAGTTTCCTCAAAAAACTGGAAATGGAACTCCCATTTGACCCTGTGATCCCACTTCTAGGAATATATCCCAAGAAACCAAAAACACCAATCAGAAAGGATATATGCACCCCTATGTTCATAGCAGCACAATTCACCATAGCTAAGATTTGGAAACAGCCTAAGTGCCCATCAGTAGATGAATGGATTAGAAAACTGTGGTACATCTACACGATGGAATACTATGCTGCTGTAAAAAAGAAGGAACTCTTACCATTTGCAACAGCATGGATGGAACTGGAGAGCATTATGCTAAGTGAAATAAGCCAGTCAATGAAGGAAAAATACCACATGATCTCACTCATTCATGGATAATAAAGACCATTACAAACTTTTGAACAATAATAGATAGAGAGGGGGGTAAGAGATCAACCAAAGGACTTGTATGCATGCATATAAGCATAGCCAATGGACACAAGTCACTGGGGGGAAGGGGAGACCGGGGGAATGTCAAGGGGTGGGGAGGAGATATATGTAATACTTTTTGTAATACTTTAAGCAATAAAAAAATAAAATAATCTTTAAAAAATTATAATATGTGATCAGTATTTAATGAAATGGGACCTAGCTTCCTGGTAGGCATTTCAAAATACTTAATTTGAGGAATGAAATAGGGATTTGGGGCCTGCGGGACCGTTTCCATATGAGGACTAGCAATAAATCCCACGGTAAGCAAGTCAGCTCACAGTGACAGAGAGCCCTTGATCGATTCTTCTCAAAGTGTGGTCACTGGACCAACAGCATCCACTTCCCTGGGGACCTTGTTAGAAATGGAAGTTTCTGGCCCCACCACAGATTTACTGAGTCAAGAATATGTGCGTGTATGCAAATATATGCACACAGGGTCAGAGCCATCTGTGTTTTAGCCTTCCAGAGAATTCTGATGCTGAATAAAATTTGACAACCACTGCTCTACATATAATCTAAATACCCAAAGGTAAAGAATTTATCAGGCACCCAAGAAATCTGAGGCATTTCTATACACCAATAGTGAACTTTCAGAAAGAAGATTATAAATTCCCTGGGGACCTTGTTAGAAATGGAAGTTTCTGGCCCCACCACAGATTTACTGAGTCAAGAATATGTGCGTGTGTGCAAATATATGCACACAAGGGTTAGAGCCATCTGTGTTTTAGCCTTCCAGAGGATTCTGATGCTGAATAAAATTTGACAACCACTGCTCTACATATAATCTAAATACCCAAAGGTAAAGAATTTATCAGGCAAATTGTTATTAATAAAATGGGCAATCGTGTTGTCATAAAATATATCAATTTATAGATTATTAAATAACAGATTTTAAAAATTGAACTCAGAATTACATATACATATAAGGTAATTAACAGGGAAATTGTGTATAACAGGAAAATTGGAATATCAAATTTGAAGATTTATATGATTTCCTTGGTTGTGATCATTTTATGTAACTATTGTTTAGTAGCATTTTCTCTTTTATTGTTGAGGTAGCTACACATCAAAAAATAAAAAACTGCCTTAGCCGGTTTTGCTCAGTGGATAGAACGCTGGCCTGTGGACTGAAGGGTCCTGGATTTGATTTCGGTCAAGAGCACATGCCCAGGGTGCAGGCTCAATCCCCAGTAGGGGGTGTGCAGGAGGCAGCCAATCAATGATTCTCTCTCATCCTTGATGTTTCTATCTCTCTCCCTCTCCCTTCCTTTCTGAAATCAATAAAAATATAGTTAAAAATGATTTTAAAAAAGAAAAAGAAAAAATTATGGCTACCACCAGAAATAACATTTATTTGTTTAAATATGTAATAAATAATATAAGTATTATTTGAAAATATGTAAAATATATGTTAATTAATAGATGAACAATATTGTATCTCAAATTGATAAGGTTAGTTGCTTTGGAGGTATCTCTCTTGTTTTTGAGTGAAAAACACACAGCTGGAAGAAGCATGCTTTCTTGCCAATACATCTGCTGTCTTTACACTGTTCATAAAATACTTCACACTCTCAAGTTGGAGGCCAGCTTTCCCCAGGGTGCCACACTAAAACATTCCAGCTAAAATACTTCATAACTTTCAGAGGTTGTGATCCTCCCTCCCCCTTTTTTCTTTTTCTCAACCTCTGACTTGCCAAAGGGGGAAAATCCATATATTCTGATTTCATGGAAATAAATGCTTGAACAGAAACAAATGTATAATATTTGACTCGTTATTATCTGTAGATTATGGATGATTCAAGATTTAAACATTCATGATTCCCGAGGATTAGGTTATTTGAGAGCTTTTACTTGAAGCAAGGGCCTCTCACCTCAGAATCATCGTTTAGAATCTAGACACGGACAATGACAAAGTGCTATAAACTCCTGACCCCTAAGATTTGTTCCAGTTCTAAATGCTTGGTGATTCAATGATTCTACTGCTGTTTCATGGCTAGAAATATTGTGCAGCTTCAATGTATTATGTGAAACAGAATATGCATGTCATTTAGGAAGCTATTGTAACAGTCCCAGAGTGAGGCCATACTCTTCTGACTGGAGAAGTGACAAGTCTGAAGTCAACTAAATGTTGAAAGAGATGCTTTCAGTGTCTATCCACACAGACACTTCAGATCCTCTAAATATGGGAGAATATTCCGCAAAATAAACTTTCATGAGCAAAAATAGGTGGACAGAAAGCCCTTCCCTTCCAAGTATAATCTCATCAGATTCAAACTGATCAATGTTCTAGTAAGTCATAGAGTATTTGGAGCATATCTGTTTTATTTTATGGTTTAACCTACTGGCTCCAATGTGCATGTTCTCAGGGGACATTTAAGATAACTCACTGGGGCATAAAGAGAACAAATTATATTTATGTTTAAATTTTGCCTAAAAATAAGAAAGAAATATGCTTTACTAGTATTTATCATGCAAATGCCACATACGCTCTCACTTGGTCCAGAAGTTACAAAGGTATGCAAGCTATCCTGAGGGAAAGCAAAAGTTCCATCAATGGAAGGATTGACAGTAGAGCTTCCCTTATTAAGTTATTCACTTGTAGGTCATTTTGCTATAGTTTGGTTTAGTGGACTTAGGGACTGTATTATTGAATTTCATTAAATAAAATGAACAGGTATTTAAAAAGCTTCCTGCCCCCAATAAAAAGATATAAAGTGAAGATGACAATGAAATGTAAGTACAAGTGGAAGTTACAAAAAATTCTATCACAAAAACCAGAGTATCAAACAAAATGCCTTGAGCATAGAAAAGACCATTGAATTGTTGTATCATGAACTATTAAACCAAGAATTTTCATAAGTAATGAAATATATTCAATTACTAGTTTTTATTAGAGATCAAAGGTGTGTTTTTTTTTAAAAAAAGAACACTGTTAAATAAAATCATTTTAAATATTGTGCACTCATTTTGAGTTCACCTTTTTAAGTCATATTTTTGAGGTTTAATTTACATAAAGTAAAATTCACCTCATTTCAATGTAGCTAGATGAATTGAAACATGTGTATGCAATCTTTATAACGCTAACATCTGTATCACTTGGTGTTGGCATCTATTGATTGTCTTTTTTTCATTTCTGGTCTTTGGTATGACAAGTGGTTTTTAAAATTAAAACCTGGACATTTTTGTATTATGTTATGAAGCTCCAGATCCTCTGTTTTAACTGGCTTTTGGTTTCTTTATATATTTTAGATGCAAATTCTTTATACACATTTTGCAAATATTTTCTCTCAGTTTATTTCATTTTTATTTTCTATTTTATCCACATTATATAAGATACACAATATAGTAATAATATATGATATGAAATGACATGATATGACATGTGATATGATATACTGTGCTCACCCTGCCTAGAGAGGTGCTATCTCCTCTTCATTCACACCCCAGTCCATTCTCTCATCCTGTCTTTTTTCCTCCCATAGTTCCAATTGCTCCCAACCAGCCTTTCTCACTACCAGCTACTCTTGTTTGTTTCTTTACTTCCTTTTGTGATAGGAGGATTAGGCACCTCAAATTAATGAGGGTATGTATGTAAGTTGGCATATCATTGAACTTATTATAGCCGATTGACTATTGCAGATAAAATACAGACATTTCTAATATGTCATAGTAATTTTTCATTAAACGATTCTAGTAGCTGAAGGCAGGAAAGTGCCTTATGAACAGAGAGTTGGGATCTTCAGTAGGTCTTCATTTACTCCCAGACAAGATTCTTTCTGTTTCCTGAGACCAGAGGCTCCTCCTCTCATCTCATAAAGTGGTACCACAACACAGCCACTGCAGCCCCAAACCTGGCAGTTACCCGGGTCTTCTTTTCTCACTTCAGTCATTACATCTGCCAGTCATGCCTCTTCCATGTTTACAGATCTATTCTCTCTTCCAGCTCTTCTACCGCTGATTTATCAAAGATTCCCTTTACCTGTTGCTTGATCCAGTGGACTCAAACTTTGGTGTCATCAGAACCTCAAGTGTTTGTTAAAACACAGATTCTTGGGTCGCACTCCCAGAGTTTCTGATTCTATAGGTCTGAAGAGGGCTGGTGTGTTGACGTTTCTATCAAATTCTCAGGTGATGCTGAGATTGCCTGTTCAAGGGCCATACATCCTCTAGAATAGCTGTCCAGTAATACAATTAAAACTAATTAAGCAAGTTTTTTTATCAATATCTAATCAATGACACACTTACAGAGAATAAAAGTGGAGCAGGCGCTGTGCTCAGTAGTACTGGAGATCTAGGAATGAACAAGTGACTCTCATTACCTGAAAGTGTGCACAAGGTAGTGGATATACTCTGAGGTTGTAGGTGCCAGAGGACCAGCTTCCCGGGCATGTGACATTCACACATGGTCCTGTGCTTAGAATGGCCTCACGCTTGATTTAATGCTCTGTGTTGCCGTCTTGAAATTCTTAATTTTTCATCAGGAGTTCCTACATTCTCATTTTGCAGTGGACCCCACAATTACATACTAGTCCTCAGGGTCCGGAAGGCCAGCCCTAAGCAAATTACTTTTCCATTTTTCCTGCCCTCACGCTGACCCTGCTCAGAGTTTTCATTTTAATGCCTCCTCCAACCTTTCCCTGATGGTTGAGCTTCATGAAACCTGGCTGACCGGGGTCCATAAAAACTGTTCCTCACGAGGCACTGATGGCGGTAAAAATTCTAGTGGGTGGCTCTGGCCATGAATGCTGACAGTGTCTTCAGCTCCTGAAGGGAGGTTTGGGAATGCCACCTAGGAGCAGGTTTTGTGGAGAAATTCTCAACTTTGCTGAAAACAGCAATCCTGATGATACTTATATTTTTCTGTTGAGAACTGGACAGCATGTCTGCCATCACCGAGCAGTGGAATCCTAAAGTCACCACACACTTAGAGCTGGGAGGAACCACAACGTCAATAGTTTATCATACTCAGAATCCACTGCCCACGACTGGATTCCAAATGGCACTGGCGAGGTTAAAGACCTTCCATCAAATAACCCCATCCTAAGGTATCATCTTCCTCATCTGGCATCGTCTGTAATTTGTTTTGAGCTCATAAAGTTATAAAACTTGAGAATGTCATTGCAACTAGTGAAGTGCTTCTTGCAAAAGTTCTCTTCAGGCCTTTATGAGAGCAGCGCCATGATACCGGTTGAAACCCAGCGAGGAAGCGGCTGCAATGTTGTCCACGCAGAGTTAGACCCTGTTTCCCTGGCTTTTGCCCTTTCGAGGTCTTACTTTATACGAGAAATAGCGGGATATTAGTGCTCATTGCGTGTCGGGGGATATGTTTAAGTGAATATTAAAGCCTAATTGTGTGATTTAACGTTTGAAAACTTCACATTCCTCCTATGAGTCGAGGAAGTAAAAGGAGCCCATTATCATTTCGGGCCAGATGTTTTACTTAACTGAGCCGTCTGATCCCTGCACCTGTCTGGGACCAGCAGTTGCAGGATTAGTGTAAGAGGCTGAATTCTCAAATCTGGACAACTGTTAGTGAACAAGTGAATGGTGTGAAAATGAACAGGCTTTCAGCATAAAGGATTTACTGTTTACGACATAAGGCAGTGCATCCCTGGCAGGAGAGCGCGAGCGGGCCCAGTTACCTCGCTGGCCATGCTCGCACAGATACATTACCAAGTGACAATTAGGGGGACTGTGAGTGAGTGCAGAAAACAGAAGTAGGAGGGTTGGGGTGAGAGTGAAGGAAACAGAGACATATTATACTATCCATCTGTGAGACAGCCGCAGAGCTACATGGAATTATATATTATTTCTGGTGGATTATGACAATTATAAAAGGAAGAAAGCAGACCTCACCCCATTAAGATTTTTTAAAACCATGCAACCTCAAGGAAACAATAGCTTGTTACCCAAAAGCAATTCTTTCCTAACAGATAATCTACATTTCTCATAAAATGTAAATAGACTAGTTTCCACAAAAGCAAATAAAGATAAACATTTTTATTGGCGTATGACTAGATGTGACTGGGAAATTCTGACCTTAACAACTAAGTAGACTTTTTCTCCCATTTTAAGGCAACACACACATAACAGCCACACTCACACTTGAGTTAATATTTGCTTCATCAATATGATTAAAATATAAAATTAACACTCTCCTTTAGAGTAACCGAATTCCAGTGTTTTCTATTTTTCAGCTTTCTTATATGTCTGAATTAATGCACACACACTCATACACACAAGCTGTATGTATGGAGCACATACAGCTTAAAATAATATGAAACTGACTAATGCTAAGGGAAAATTACTGTGGACTCACGTGTTCCTTAGCTTCAGGGAACCGCACTAAATTTGGAGTTGAGAGACTGGGGTTTGTGCTTGGCCCCACCTCACATGTGCGTGTGACCATGGGCAAGCACTTAGTCTCCTTGAGCCCTGGGTCCTCAGTCGCAGGATTTTTATACGGATTAAGGAAGCTAATGTACATAAAAAGCACATTGTAATTTGCAAAATGGTTTACACATGTTAGCTCTTACTTTCAAATAAATTTGTGGAAGTAAATCTGAAGCTAATCTATAAGATTATCTCAAGAATGGTGATGAAACAAAATTCACTTACAGTAAAAACAACTGATTTATACTTCAAACTCATAGAATATACATGAATTCTCTCAAGTAGGTTTAAAAAGGGAAGGTTTTCTTTTAAGACTAGTTTCATAGAGGTTACAAAGAGATATAGTACAAGGAGAATTCAATAATAACTTTGGGATTAGGTTGAAAGTACTGGATAAATATAAAAAATTAAATTATAACTGATGATGGCATTTTTACTAGATAAGAATACATCCTATTCTATATCATATATATATATATATATGCCAAGTGACCGGAACGACTGGAATGACCGGTCACTATGATGTGCACTGCAGCTAGCCAACCTCCATGGCCTCTCCCCACACCCCGCCTGCCCTGCTGGCCCTGCCCCAATTGGCCCTGATGGGGTGGGCCGGCCGGACCCCACCTGTGCAGGAATTTGTGCACCAGGCCTCTAGTAAACAAATGAAATAATGCCAACTAGGCACTTACAAATTTTTTGGAATATCTGATAAATGAATGACATTATTTTACCCAGGAGTTGTCTATAAAGAGGAAGGAAGCTGATGTCAAGGCATACATCCTTCTACAATGAACTGGATGTGGTGCATGTGTTAGTCTCGTCTGCCTCACCTAATTACCTTGATTTCAACCTCCTGATTTGTAGCCTTTGGAGGGGCAGCCTTTCTTACTGTAAGACTGTCTCTCCTGGCCACAAATGATTGGAGCACGGATGGCAACCTGATCTGGTGGAGACAATCCATTGGGTAGACCCTGAGCCAGATTACCCAATAGGTAAAGATTGTGGCCCCAGCAAAATTGAGAAAATTCAAACTTCTTTTTAAAGTATTTATTACTAGAGGTCCGGTGCACGGCATTCGTGCACTGGAGAGGGGTGGTCCCTCAGCCCGGCCTGCACCCTTTTGCAGTCCAGGAGCCCTTGAGAGGACATCCTTAGCGCTGCCACAGAGGCGGGCCTCTGCGCTTGCCAGCCGTCAGCATGGCTTGTGGCTGAGCATTGCTCCCCCTGTGGGAGCACACTGACCACCACGGGGCAGCTCCTGCATTGAGCGTCTGCCTCCTGGTGGTTAGTGCATGTCACAGCGACTGGTTGTTCTGCCCTTCAGTCGATTTGCATATTACCCTTTTATTATATAGGATTGGAGATTTAGAAAAAAATATCAAAGTGGTCATCAGGAAAAAAAATCAGAATCTTGTGTGCTTTCTCACACTTATTTTATTGTTTAGGATAATTTTTAGTATATATGTGTAACATAGTAATATTTTTACTACTTAGGGCCTCTAAATGTCTTAATCATGGCCTTGGCTAGCCAATGCCAATGATATTCTTTCCCTTGACAATTTGTAATGACTCAGAAAATCTGGAGTTAGTGAAATGATGGTGAATCCTGGAAGTGTAAGATCACGTTGAGCTGGGCCAGTGTTAGCTTCACAGTAAGGTAATATTGCACACAAGCTGAAGTGATGGGGGAGCAGAATCAGCTCTGAAGAGTCTGCCAGAGAGAATGAAACAGCCTGCAAATAGACTGGAGCAGGGGTCCTCAAACTTTTTAAACAGGGGGCCAGCTCACTGTCCCTCAGACCGTTGGAGGGCCTGACTATAGTTTAAAAAAAAACGATGAACAAATTCCTATGCACACTGCACATATCTTATTTTGAAGTAAAAAAACAAAATGGGAACAAATACAATATTTGTATTTGCATGTGGCCCACGGGCCGTAGTTTGAGGACCCCTGGACTGGAGAGAACCACAGATTCGCAGGAAGCGTGCAGACACCTCACTGAAAGCCCAGTATTCATCCCTAAACCCAGACTGCCATGCTGTGATTGGGTTCCATGAGATTCCCCGCTACCCTTCTACCAGGCTTTTTAATATGAGCTTCTTTCCATGGTTTTCTGTTTCGTAAAACCAAGCGATTCCACACTAGGAGAACAAATCACCTCGTCCCATATGACCAGTAAATGGCCACACATTAACTCCGACCCCAAAGATTTATTAAGCACAGAAGGTGTCGTGCTAAGCAGCAAGGAAAACACTGTGTAAGTATGTTCTTAGCTTCAAGGAACTTCATTTACAAAGCTGTGCACAAGCCAGAGTAATGGGATGATTTGTGCAATGTTCTAAGAGGAGCCCAGGGGAGTCCCTCTGACTAGTGTGGCTGGAGAAGCTTCATTCGGTAGGAAGTTCCGTCTGGCCTGAGCCTTGAATGGGTCCTCTCACGAAGGGGCTTTTTAGGAAGGCTCCTGTGGTCCCAAGACCCCACTGCAATCAACGGGAATAAACCAACCACACCTGAGGGAAATGCAACCGCAGGCGGAGCACAGAGTCTTCCTAAGCCTGGGTCTGCCTGCCCCTCCCTGCATCTCTGCTTGCTCCAAACTGCCTGTCCTCAACGTGCCAACCCCCATCCACTTCAGGCTCAGTGCATGATCTGACGCCTCAGCTCCTCCGGGCAATCACCTTCCTGGGGTGACAGCCCTAATGGGAGATCATATTACCCAGCTTTCCCGGGCCTTTCTGCAGCCTTTGGCTTTGAAGCTGAAGGGCCAGCCCCTGACAGGAAGGCCATCAGCACTGCAGTTCATTTCTGGACCCTTAAGTGCATGACCTGACAAGCACAATTCTACTTCTGAGGAAAACAGGACAAAATAAATAAAATTGGAATCATCAGAGAAAATTCAGGAGTGGCAGTTAGAGGAGGTATGAAAAAAATGAAGATGGAAGCAAGATGGACATTGGGTCTGGAACAGCAGAGAATGTACAGTGGTCTCCTGTTATCCATGGGAGGTATGTTCTAAGACCCTCAATGGATGCCTGAAGCCACAGACAGTCTCCAACCCTATGTGTACTGGTATGTGTTTTCCTATACATATCCATGATAGAGTTCAATTTATAATTTAGGCACAGTAGGAGATGAACAACAGTAACTAGTAATAAAGTAAAACAACTATAACAATATACTTCAATAAAAGTTATGTGAATGCGGTCTCCCTCTCTGTGATAACCAAGATGTGTACTAAGTGACTACCGAGCAGGCAGCCTATACAGTGCAGAGACGTTGGGCAAGGGGATGATGTCACATCCAGGAATGGGACGGTGCAAGATTTCAGTACACTACTCAGAAAGGCGTGCAATTTAGAACTTAGGAATTGTTTATTTCTGGATATTTCTATTTAATATTTTCAGACCGTGGTTAACCAGAGGAGGAGGGACCACTGTACTTAGAGAAGATAATGATGGAAAGGATGGATGGGATCCCAGAGCAGACTTCTTTGAATGCCACACTGGTGTGTGGAAGGTTGTGAAAGCCTCTGGAGTATTCTGTGCAGGAGAATAGCGTAGAGTATAGTCTGACCTCCCTAATGGCTCCCTCTAACAAAAAGTTCTATTTGTGTTGCTCACGCATCTGACACACACACAGCTCTGTTTGGTGAGTATCTGTGTAATGACTCCAGTCTATTCCAAGTTGTCCAAGAGGCAGAGTATGCATCTCTCAGCATATACTGAGTACCGTTCAGTGCCTTGCTGCTCAGTGGCTTTATGCCAACCGAGGGGACGATACAAAGGGAGTGAGCATGTGCAGCAGAATGGCTTTAATTCCAGAAGTCAGTTTAATTTATTGGAAGAACTATTCTTCACAGCTTCTATACAAAAATGTGTACATCTGTACTTCTAGAATATGGTAACAAGAAATAAATGCACTGTTTGAATGTAAATTATAGTACAACTGACAAAACTATTTCATAACAAAATAATTAAGAAACTGTGTATTCACGGCTATGCACAATAAAGTATAATGAAACTGATGGTTTTTAAAGATAATCTATGCAGAGCATTTGGAAAACACATGAACCAACAAATTTAATTATCATTACCCAGAGAAAACTAGTGTTTACATTATGATATATTTCTTTTTTCCATTTAGAATATGTCCCATTCATTGATTTGCTTATTTGATATTTATTGAGTGTCTATCATGTGCTAGGCAGTGTTCTAAGTACTGGAAGACAACAGAAAAAAAAAGACAAAAACCCTTCCTTTCATGGAGATTATAGTGTGATGGGAAAAACAGACCATGGAAAAGATAAATTAGCAAAATATATAGTATGTTAGGAATTGATCATGCAAGTAATAAAATAAAGCAAGAAAATATATGGGGTGAGATTTGCAGTTTTAGGTAGGGTCACTAGGGAAGAAGTGACTTTTCCCCAGGGATGGGTCTCTGAGAAAGATACACACACACACACACACACACACACACACACACACACACAGGACTTGGCAAAATTCATTTGATACTATATAGGTTAGTCTCCTAAAGAAACTCCCACAAGCTGAATGGGTTAAAATACTGAAATTTATTGTCTCCCAGTTCTAGAGACTAGAAGTTTAAAACCAGTGTCAGCAGGGTTGGTTTCTTCTGAGGGCTGTGAGGGACAGTCTGTTCTTTGCCTTTCCTCTTACTGGCAGTTTTGTCCCCTGGGCTTGTAGAAGCACCATCCTACAGCCTTTATTCTCCATGACATTCCCCCTGTGTGCATGTCTGTCCCCAAATTTTCTCTTTTTTATAAGACACCAGTCATATTGTACCAGGGGCCCACCCTTCTCCTGTATGAACTCATCTTGATTCCATCTACAGCAACACTTTTTCCAAATGAGGTCACATTCAGAGGTAGCAGGATTTAGGACTTCAACATGTAAATTTCGGGGGGACAAATTTCAACCCATAACACTATGCATGCAATTTTATATCAGGCTTTTAACATTTATTTTTCTATCAGTTAAGTTAGTCAATGTCATTAAATGTTTTTTTTTAATGAATTTAATGTTGGTATAATTTTTCATACTACAAAAATGTCATATTGATTTAATCCAGCGGTTCTCAACCTGTGGGTCGCACCCTCTTTGGTGGTCGAATGACCCTTTCACAGAGGTCGCCTAAGACCATCCTGCATATCAGATATCTACATTACAATTCATAACAGTAGCAACATTACAGTTATGAAGTAGCAACGAAAATAATTTTATGGTTGGGTCACAACATGAGGAACTGTATTTAAAGGGCCAGAAGGTTGAGAACCACTGATTTAATCATTCATTCCCTACCATTCAACAGGAGGTTGATTGACACAATGGCAAGAGTGGTGATCTATGAGTTGTGGACTTAAAAGGTAAAAGCATTGTGTAAGCATTAAATTTTTACAATGAATGTATAACATTTTGTAAAAAGAAGAAAAATCCACTCAATTTATTTTTTAAAACAACTTTCACTGTTATCTCTATTTTCCTCTAGTACTCATTTATATTTAATATCTTATGAGAAACAGAAGTCTTATGTTTTATCCTTTCATAATCTGACTTTAAAGCATATTAACTTGTTGTAATTATCAGGACTGCTTAGGAGATCATGGGTTTATCTTTGTAACAACCTGGAAACTAGAGAAAATATAAATTTCACTGTGATTACCTTTAGCAGTTTTTCTTCTGATTATGTTCTCTTGGTTTTGTTTTGTCATTTGTTTGTTTCCAATTCTGAGCTGAAAAATTAAAGAAAACAAATCTCACACTAACTTAGGAAGTGTTTTTCATTTTTTAAATCAGTGAATTCTATGTTTAGAAAAAAAAAATGCCATCATTTTCAACTGAATCTCTCCTTTGAGTCAATTGCACCCAGTTGTTGGTGTCAGGAGAAAACCTTGGCAGACAAAACAGAATTACCTGTGAGCCTGGTCACATAACTCAGCCCTGCTTTTCCTAGAGATCCTCAAGGAAAAGCCTTTGTTTTTGTTACCAAGGCCTAATTCACAAAACAAAAGAACAATGACTTTTAAGAAGCAGCAGAGAAAGGATTAAGTTGCCAAGTTAGGTAACATGTTCTTAAGATTCCGGTGCTTTTAGTACAAAACAAAGGAACTGCACCATATCTTAGGGTCATTCCATTTTTCAATGACTGGTGTTCTATGCACTGCCTTTATTTTTCAGGTAAAATGTATCCTCCCCCCTGCTCTGACAGATACTCTAGATCACACACAAAGTGCAGATCTCTGCAAAACAAATTTCTGTTGTCAATAATTGCTTAGAAATTGTTAACACATATAAAGAAAAGCTGGCTCTTCTAAATAAAAAAGTCTTAGTATGTATTTTCTTTTCCTTTGATATTCATTTTATCAATAAAATTTGTAATTCATAAAAGTTTAAATAAGCACAATTTCTGTCATTATTGTGTATCACCCTGCAGGTAAGAAATACATTGGCATCTTTTAATTACTTAGAGCAAGGGTCAGGAAACTTTTATTGTGAAAGTTTAGGTGGTAAGTAGTTCACATTTTGTGGCCATACTCAACTCTGTCACGACTACTTGCATCTGCTGTCATAATGAGAAAACAGCCATAGATGAACGGGTACAATGTCCCAATAAAACTTTATTTACAAAAGTAGGTGTCAAGTCAGATTTTTTAACTTGGAGTAATAAAGTCTGGCATTCAAGGGCACTCTGCCTCATGCCCAACTTGCTTTTTAAGACTTATCTTTTACAGTTCCCTTGTGTGCATCTTTTGCTTAAAACATACTGAGTTGCTTGTTGTCCTCTGAACCAACTAATCAACTTGTGTCATTATTCCTCCTAGATGTCATTTCTTTCCTCTAATGCAGTGGTTCTCAACCTTCTGGCCCTTTAAATACAGTTCCTCATGTTGTGACCCAACCATAAAATTATTTTTGTTGCTACTTCATAACTGTAATGTTGCTACTGTTATGAATCATAATGTAAATATCTGATATGCAGGATGGTCTTAGGCGACCCCTGTAAAAGGGTTGTTCGACCGCCAAAGGGGTCACGACCCACAGGTTGAGAACCGCTGCTCTAATGTCTATGTGAATTCTCCCTCCTCCATGAAGCCTTCCCTGACCATCTCTTCTATTAAGAACTCATAGCACTCATTTCATATATCTCTCATTTGTCATCCAAACATTGATTTTCTTTTGGTGGCTCTTATGGGTTCACTGTGGTCTTCAGGAATTGGCTCAATTTCTGCCCCCGTAGCCAAACATGACTACAAAATTTTGCATTAAAATGCTGGAAAAGTATTGAAAACAAGGTGATTTGTTCCTGAGTAAGGAAAGTCTTTTACTCCTAAGTAGGAGAAGGTAGACAAGTGAGGCGGCTCTATATAGCCAGGGAAAGTGAGGGTATCCAGGTACAAACCCTAATGTGCGCTCTTAAGAATTCACAAACAAAGCAAAAACAAGATCAGAGGAAACCCATAGAGCATCGGTTCTCAACCTATGGGTTGCCAACCTGTGGGTCTCGACCCCTTTGGGGGTCAAATGACCCTTTCACAGGGGTCGCCTAAGACCATTGGAAACCACATATATAATTACATATTGTTTTTGTGATTAATCACTATGCTTTAATTATGTTCAATTTGTAACAATGAAAATACATCTTGCATATCAGATATTTACATTACGATTCATAACAGTAGCAAAATTACAGTGAAGAAGTAGCAACGAAAATAATTTTATGGTTGGGGTCACCACAACATGAGGAACTGTATTAAAGGGTCGCGGCATTAGGAAGGTTGAGAACCACTGCCATCGCGAGCTTTCCAGTGGGGCACTAAGCCAGAAGGGGTAGAATGAAGAGTCAAGAATAGGAACAGGAAAGAGATTGGCTACTAAAAAGATCGCATGGCCCAATGAGAGGAGTGGAAAACACAGTAGCATGGGGGTCATACAATGGTGGACGTGAGGCTGAGCATATTTTAAAAGGCCTTTGCACAGACCTACATGGAGAAGAAAAGGGAGATGTTAGAAAGGCAGAAAGGCATCTTGGTAAGAGCACAGGGTTTGGAGTCAGGGAGATGTGGATTCAAATCCTGACACTCTTATTTATTTGTTCTTTCAAGTTATTGACTATTGCTTTCTTGCTACTTCCTTGTTAGTAACAGATCTGTAATGAGAAACCAAAGAGAGTCCATGCACTTCCATATGCAGCATGTTCTCAATATCTAGTAACTATCACAATGAAGGCCAAAGCCATGTCCAGGCTGTTCTAGCTGACACAGACTAAAGTGACTGGGTAAAAGAAAAAGAAGAGTGTATCCCATCAATAGTATCTTAGTCCATCTGGGACCTCATTCTTTTCAAAGATTTTTTTCCTACTACTATTTACCTACCATCAACATTCACAACTTTCAACTCTTTTTACAAATGCAATTTATTTCCACATGTAAAATACTTGAGATTCTTGGTGCCTTCTCTTGATGGTTCACGCCGTCTGCATGTTACAGTGGAAGGAACTCTGCCAGGGAGGAGAGCGAGTTCCGATCCTGGCTCTGGCCACCGCCAGCTGTGTGAGCTCCCCTGGCCTCATGCTCCTCATTATTGAAATAAAGGGCATAGCTTCAGCTTGACTTGGTTTCTCTCTCTTTTCACACATTTTCTCTCTCCTTTAATACTTAAGCCCACACTTTTACATTCATCTTGAAGAAAACTTCATGGTCCCCACACTTAGGAGACCTACTCTCAGAGCTGGACACTGGCCGGTTTGACACTGCAGACCCGGAGACTCAGCACCGCCTTCAACTTTGCACTCTACGCCCCTCACCCCAGTTCCAGCTTTGAGTGTCTCCTCACTCCTCCCATAGAGGCAGGGGACTTACCCAGGACAAAGTGGGATTTCCACTTTGTTTCCAATGTTTCCAGTGCTTTTCAGCATTTGCTGGGTATTTTGGCTGCAGGAGTAAAATGAGACAATATCTGTAGACTGTGGTTTACAAAACTTCTGGATTCCTTCTCCACCAGGGACTCTTATTTTGTTACTATGATTCCTTTTCTTTTCTTTTCTTTTTTTTTAATTAGCCACATAGAAATTTACTTGACTCTTTGCTGCCACCTAACACATCCATGTTAGAATCCTTGGAGTCTATTCTATTGAGCAGGCATTTCAATATTTGCAGGTAAAATATTCATAAGCGCTGACACTAACAGACACTTTTTGTGTGCTGGACATAGTGCTCAATACTTGACTTGGATTATTTTATTTTGCAGCAACCCTCCGATGTAGGTACTAATTATCCCGCTTGAGAAATAGCAAAGTTCGTTTTAGAGAAGTTAATTTTCCCAGGATGACAAAACAATAATTGATTAAGTTGGGATTCGAACCTAGGTTAGATGACCCTGGTTTCTGAGTTATTAAACCAGGGGTTTTATTGGTGAACCAGGAAGTCTAGTCTAGTAACTTATTTTCAGGGTCTCTGTCTTCAAATAAAAGCTTGGGGAAGACCGATCACCCATAGATTTGCCTCGGACCCAAAACCTGTCTCCAGCTCGGCGGGTGCGGCGCCCTTTGGGGACGCTTTGTGGAGTTTCCTGGTGATTAACGCGACCCCCTCCCCAGCCCATTCCTTGTGCTTTACCTTTGCGCAGGCGCACACCTGGCGGGCCGCTTAGCCTCGCTGTCACCTCCAGAGCCTTGCAACAGCCCAGGACTCTCCAGACAGGCTGCACCCAGCTCCACAGCCCCAACAGCAGCGCCCAAAGGTGGGCGATACCCCCGACGTGACCGTGCCCGCGCCACCAACCCTGGTAGCCCACACAGGCATCCCCCAGACGCCTATTCCTTCTCTGCCTGCCCTCCGAGTACCGGAAGGGTCTCCCTAGAGCAGTGATGGTCCGAAGGCCTGCAGGCCCACGGGTAGACCGTCAGCAACTCGAGCGGAGAACACTGACTCGGATCAGCTGGAACCCCCACTCGCAGGCCGTCTTTCCTGCACTGATAAGCATCACCTGGCCGCCCTCCCCATCACCTTCCTGGTGGCTGGAGAGTCAGGAGCCCCAGTGGATACTCAGCAGGTGGGATTCGCCCACAGACCTCCAACACCGTGCCTGCCTTAAGACCAGCAAACCCAGAGGTAAGACCTTCATAAGATTCTAGCCACTGCTTTGGATGTGTTGAGGTTTTGTTTCTGCCTCTTGGATGCGGGCATTCTTGAATGTTCCTGACCTGGCTTCTTGGCTGTGTCTCTCTTACATCTTGTGTTCTTCGAGTTAGTTTGTAGCATTAAAATACTGATTGGTCTAATAAAGTGGGATTGATTTGGCAAACCTCAAAGAAAAGAAAAAAAGAAAGCTTGGGGAAAACCCCAATATGTAAACCCCAATATGTAAAATTAATATGCCTTTATTTTGAAATTTCTGGGGTGTGGGGCAGATGGGAGGTACACTTTAGAGCAGCCGTGGGCAAACTACGGCCCGCGGGCAGGATCCGGCCCGTTTGAAATGAATAAACTAAAAAAAAAAAAAACTGCACCCTTTTATGTAATGATGTTTACTTTGAATTTATATTAGTTCACACAAACACTCCATCCATGCTTTTGTTCCGGCCCTCCGGTCCAGTTTAAGAACCCATTGTGGCCCTCGAGTCAAAAAGTTTGCCCACCCCTGCTTTAGAGTAAGATTCAATGAAATCTTCTCCACCAATTTTCCCTAGTTATGGGCTGAATTGTGTCCTCCCCCGTCACTGGAAAATATATCTTGAGGTCTTCACTCTTAGTCCTTCAGAATGTGATCAAAATTAGAAGTAGATTCATTGTGCGTGTAATTATAATGGAATCATATTGGAGTAAGGTGGACCCCCAATCAAATATCTATATATATAAAAAGCCAGCGACTGGAACGCGGAAACAACCAGAACAACTGGTTGCTATGATGCCCACTGCAGCTAGTGGAACCGGCCTGATCTGGGGTGGCGCCGGCTGGCCAACGTCCTGCAGCCCCTCCCCCCGGCCAACCCTGCCCCTAATGGGCCTCCTCCATCCCAATCAGGGGCAGAGCTGGCCAACCACCCATGACCCCTCCCCCAGGCCGCTGGCCCCTGATCAGCCCCCCTCATCCCATTCAGGGGCAGGGGTGGCCAGCCCACCGCCCACAGCCTCTCCCCCCAGCCCAACCGGTTTGGGGCAGGCTGGCTGGCCAACTTCCTGCCGTCTCCTCCTCCCGACAGTCCCGGTCCTGATCCACCCCTGTTGGGACTGGGCTGGCCGGACGCTACCTGTGCATGACTTCATGCACTGGGCCTCTAGTGTTCTTATAAGTGAAGACAGAGTGATGTGACAGTGAAGGCAGAGATTGGAGTTATATAGCTAAAGCCAAGGAATGCCAATGACTGATGGCAAGCCACCCAAGGCTAGAAGAGGGCAGAGAAGGAAGGATTCCTTTAGTTTTCAGAGGGAACATGGTTCTGCTGATGCCTTGATTTTTTATTTCTAACCCCTGTGGCTCTAAGAGGATAACTTTCTGTTATTCTAAGCTGCCTGGTTTGTAGTACTTTGATATGGCATCCCTAGGAAACAAATACACCTACTCATGGGGACTTTGAGGGGCAACATGAAATTCAAAAAGTATGCACATTTTGGGGCCATTGCTATGACGATAGGATGGATGTGAACAGTGTGCATAAAAGTTTGATTTTCAAGGAAGAAAAGTGGTTGCATTCTTTTCAGAATGTGTTAGTATATGTTGGTCACAGTGTAGCACCCTATAATTCTAATCTAGTCAGCATTTATTGTCTGTTTGTTCTGTCCAGTGATTTTAAAAGATTTTGAATTCAGTTATCAAGAAATTTTACATAAACTTATGGGTTTCCATTGTGCCTGGAAACTAAAAAGATATGTAAAATGGGCTGATGTTCTTAAATACTATACTCATGTTATTTGAGATCTGAGCAGCAGTTGCCCCTATAGATGGACATGACCTTACATGTGTGCATCCGTGTCCATACCCCCACCCCACTTCGTTACCCTAAACCTAGCCTCATTCTATTTGGTTGTCTTTGCTGCCTGGCCCCCAAAACCATTAGATTTTGTGATTTTTATACAGTGTTTCAGAACAGAATGCAAATTTAGATTTTCCCTGTCATATTCAAAGTGAATTTTTTCTCTGAAATATATAGTACACATTTTACCTTCCCTTTTACAAACTTAATGGCTGTCAACAGGCCTCATGGCTATGGAATATTTTCAGGATGCATTAAAGGCTGATGTGACTTGAAAACAACTCATTTACAGGCATCTTTAAGGAAAGTAATATATTTCATAAAGCAAGGCATATTTGCTAATGGGAAAATTACTTGATTTCCAGAATTTAGCCCTCCTGTGTTTGTGGCTAGTCGCTAGGTGTGATTTAAGACCTTCTTTTGCCTGACAATTTATCTGAAAGGTAATATTGCTATCCTTATAAATACTGTTCATCCTTATAAAATGAGGGCAGTGATTCATATTGGCTCAGGTGAATAGTGTGTTTGCAAAAACACTTTGAGTTTCTCTTATCAAAGGGGCTATTCAAATTCTCTGAAAGGAGTAAGGAGATAATTGTGATCTCTGATCATAGAAATTCATATCTCACATGAGGAAGCAAGACAAGTATTTGTAACTAAAGCATTCACAAGGATTCAAGTAATTCAGAACCAAGGTAAAAAGGTCTCCTGTCAGAAATAGCACTATTAGAAGCCAGATCATTATAGGGGTTGTTTAATTAAGTCTTTACTGTGAGGAGAAATGCCATTGACACTTCATTATTTTGATACTGAAACCACAATTGGGGGCTTTCAAAATGTGGACATGAAACCACAAATAGATCCCCTCAGTTCTTTGTGAAGGGAGCTTCTATTTCTCTATTCAAAAGCACTAACCGCTGGAAATGGCCTTGTAGTTCTTTCCTAATATATTTTCATATTGTCCCTGGGGGTCTATGTTTATGTGAATTGTTAATTTCCTTTTTCATAATTTAAGAAATTATATCCTAAGCACTGGATGGGAAGTGTTCTGAAAAATAGATTACCAATAATTTATTAGAATCATTTCATTCAAACCAGGTGGCATTCATTATTGGAGAAAGGAGTCTTAATATAAATAAACTGCTATTTTATAGAAGGCAGACAAGCCCAAATCCAAGGATTCTTCATAGTTTGAGAGATATATTTTATTGTACATAGAGCAATGTGAATGTTATCTTGTGGAGACTCTGAATTCTGTTGTATTTAACCTTCAAGAGTGTTTTATAAAACAATTAATTTGATTGGACTCAAACATCACATTCTGTCTTTTGAATGACAGCTCAAATTTCAGATCGGTTTTTCTTTTTATCTGGAGTCTGTCTGTGCATGTATGGTTCATGTGTCAGCTAGAGGCTTGGGCAGAGTTTATAGACAGAATTTGGGGCTTCCCCTCCATGGACCTCTCCTTTAAGGGATTTCCATCTCATTTTCCAGGGGCTGAATATCTTTGTCCTGTGATTCTCTAGACCTAGAAAGACTATGGGTTTTCTCTCAGAATTTTAGCTGCTCAGAGAACATCAAATTTGGCCTACCTGCAAACTTCATTCTTTTCTACATTTTAAATCTCTTAGAGATCATTTACCTTTATTTGAACAGCTCTTTTTAGTATTCTTTTAGAGAGAATCTATTGGTGATAAATTCTCTCAGTTTTTGTTCATCTGAAATGTTTTTTTTTCACTTACATTTTTAAAAGACAATTTTGCTTAATGATTGCAGGTTTTTTGGTTTTATTTTTTTATTAAAAAAAACTTTATTGTTGAAAGTATTACATATGTCTCCCTTTTCCCCCCATTGACTCCTTCTAGCTGGCAGGGTTTTTTTGTACAACAAACTGAGATATTATTCCTTTTGTTCTGACTTTTATTGCTTTAGGCAAAAAAGTTGTTAATGGTTTTCTTTTCTTTGGGGTGGGGGAGAAGATGGGTAATTTTTTTCTACTCTTTAAGATTTTTCATCTTCTCATTTCAAATGTTCTGTCCTCATTTGAAAACATGTACTGTACAGTATATAAATATAAAGGGCTAATCTTAAACTGAGTGATAGAGAATAAGATTCCCTTTAAAGAGAAATTGGTTAATGGCTTTTAAATAGGATTTGTAAAATGGAAAGAGTTTTACCTCTGCATGATGCCTTAGTTGTGGTTCTGCTTGAAATCTGAGATGCATTAGAGTTGAGTTGAGTCCTCTTTAGCACTAAGATTTTATTATTTTACAAACCCCTGTTTTGGATAAGTAGTTAAATATATAAAACATTGTGGGATCCTTAATCAGAATCTCAGCAGATGAGTCCTTTGTGATGCTTAGCTCCTTGCATCCATCAATAGTGTCTGCATGCCATTGACAGTGTGAGATGTTTCAGTGCTTGCAAGAAAGGTGTTCTGCTATTCACTGAACAGATATACCTACACGCAGTGGTTCTCAACCTTCCTAATGCCGTGACCCTTTAATACAGTTCCTCATGTTGTGGTGACCCCCAACCATAAAATTATTTTCATTGCTACTTCATAACTGTAATTTTGCTACTGTTATGAATCATAATGTAAATATCTGATATGCAGGATGTATTTTCAGGGGTCACGACCCACTGGTTGAGAACCGCTGAGTCCTACAGCTTTTATATTCCAGACGAATAAGAGAAAAAGTTGAAATTTTGTTGTGAAAATAAACTAGTTTGATTCATATCTTTGTCACAGAAGCAATTGCAGAATGGATCAAAAAATTTTCTAAAGAATATTGTTTAGGTATCTCCTCAAATGTTTCAGCCAGTATTCTATTGAAATTCCAAATTTATATACCAGAAAACAAAGAACAGTTGACCTTGACCTGGAAAACTTTGATGACTGGAGTGAGCCATCAGCTAACTTCAGTATAAACGCTTTGATAAGATTCCTGTACACAGCTCAATATTTTTAAATAGGAATGTGATTAAAGGATGAAATAGCATGTTATATAAAGTTGTTTGAAGTTGTCTATAAAAATCCTAAATTTTATCCTTTTCGTTCATGTCTGTGTAAATGGCAAGTTCCGGCTACTTTAGGAGGTCTACCCAAGGATATCCTCAAACATGTATCAGCTGATGACACACAGATTTGGGAAGAGCTTTTTCTCTCCTTTGTCACCAGTCGTTGTTATTGCCCAACCAGAACCTGTGAAAGCATCCACCCAGCGCTGTGCATTCTCAATGCCTGCAAATGCAAACAGACAGATTTAGGAAAATAGGCAGCAGGGCTTGTAAGTCCCACACAAACTGCACCTCAAATGCCTGCAGGTATGGAAAGAACTGCATCTCCTTTTGTGCGATTGTGAGGCCAACCATCAGCTTCGAGCTAAAGAGGACTAGCCAGACTTCCTATCTGATCAACGGAGAGATAACAGTGAAACACTACCTGACCGGAGTTTGTCCATGATCCTCACACAGAATGACAATTTCAATGGACTATGGTAAGCTCATTTACCTTAGAGGTGAAGGAAAACCCTTAACAATAAAACATTCCTAAGGACCAGAGCAGTTAAAGCACGGATCAGAACACATATTTATTGCACTTGTTGAATGAAAGGGAAATTGGTAAATGAGGGGCAAGGAGCCAGCACCGGTATACATAACAAAAAGGAATAATTTTTTTCCTGTGCTTTGGGACACAGAAGCAGGGGAAAGACAGGATCTAGAGTTATGGTTGAAGAGGGTACCTTGGAAAAGGAGTGTGGAGGATGTACACAGATGGCAACTGCTGATTTCATTCATTGGAGCGTGTCTATTGGCAACATTTGAAACTCACATTGGGAGAGAGGCTGTCTTGAAGCGGATGTCAGATGCCTAAAAGAAGGCTCAAATGGCCATCATCCGGCTTGGGCCAGGGCTGCCTTGTTGTAGCGCTATGTCACTAGAGAGTAGTTGTGCATCAGTAGCTTTCTTGGTCTCACACTCAGAAACCTACCCGTGGAAATAGAACACATTTGCTCTTTAACTGCGCACATGAAAGGACCAAAGAGGTAGGAGTGTTCTGATCCCAAAGCAAGCACCCAAGCACTTTCCTGTCTTTTGAAAACCCTGCGAAGTTTCCTCCTGACACATACGTCTGAGTCTCATTGCGTGCCGTGCATTAACGCAGCGCTTGTCTGCAGTTCACCTGCTGCCTGGTTGAAATGTCAGCCTTTTGTGAGCCCTTTGTGCCAGGAGCCCCCTTCTCCAGCCGGGCAGCACGTGGGTGAGGCAATTAAAGCCAGCACTTTGCATGGACTGACAGTAGATGGGCAGTTGTAAAGTCCTGGTTCTATCCCTGCCCTCTCTGTAAATAGTTGTTTGTCCCAAGCAAGCCCCTGTGCCTCCCTGGACCTCTGCTACTATAGTTCTAAATCAAGGGTTTTGGGAGTGGTTGACTTTTAAAGTACGTTTCCTTTCTGTAATTTTGGATTTTTACATGGCAAAATACTATCAGTATTCAAAATCCTCTCTTTTTTTTATTGACAGCCATTTGACATCCCTTCATGAAGAAGATGATTTTCCATGTGTTATTTTATTGTTTTAAAGACTCAAACAGATTCTGTTCATGTGTAATTTAATATCTTAATTGTGCCCAACATGGCTTTTATGTCATCCCCAAAACTTAGCAGTGGCTTTAGCAAAGCCAAACTCGCCCTGATTTGATTTCCAGAAATATTTATGCTGCCCAGAACAGTTGGATCGAAAATACAAATAAGGAGGGGGAGTGGAGGGGGGATGGGAAATATCTGTAATACTATCAACAATAAAAAATATGTTTAGCCCTGGCCGGTTTGGCTCAGTGGATGGAGCGTCGGCCTGCAAAGTCAGGGGTCCCGGGTTCGGTTCTGGTCAGGGGCATGTGCCTTGGTTGTGGGCGCGTCCCCAGTGGGGGGTGTGCAGGAGGCAGCTGATGGATGTTTCTCTCTCATCGATGTTTCTGGCTGTCTGTCCCTCTCCCTGCCTCTCTGTAAAAAATCAATAAAATATATTGAAAAAAATATGTTTAAAAAAAAATAAATGTAAACGATAGTTTTTGAGTAGAGGTTGAAAGTGTGTTTTTGTTGCCACATCATGAGGGACCGTGGCTGAGCTGTTTTCGGGGAGCAAATCCTTCCTGTATCCCACGGGATGCTCGCCATTGATGAGTCGGCTCTAGTTACCCTTGGAGGGAGGGGAGATCAGCGTTGTCACTAAGTCACTAGGCCGGCCAGCAGCAGAGCAGAGGAACAGAGTTTATTGAATAAGGATTCAGTGGGGGTAACTTATCTTTTTATCTGAGCCATTTCTCTGGATGGGCTCTTTACCTTCTCGTTTTCTTTTAAATTTTCATTTTCACCAAAGCTGTTTATACGATGACTTCCAAGGGTCAAATTGCTCTGGAAGGCTCCTTGCCATACATTGCACAGCATTTCCTGGTGCCCCTTGTTCCCACCACTAACTCCACCTCCCCAGGCCCATTGTTCTCCTGCCATCTGCCTCTGTATTCCCATCCAAGCTTTTATGGCTACAGCTTGAATATTCAACTTCGCTGGTGCTAACCACACTAGTTCTTCGCTTCCTCCTGGGCATATGGGAAGATTCCCGTCTCCTCCAGGGTTACATTAGAACCAGGAAAGATCTACGCATGTGAGCAGAAAATGACACAGCAGATACATTTACATTAAAAAAAATTTTTTTCCCTCAAACACAATCCTGCTTGCCTTGTTCCAGGTGGTATGGCTGCTGCTCCTCAAGCTTGTTGATGTCCTCCTAGGGCTTCCTCATCATCCACTGAGGAATCTCCTTCACTTCTTTCCTGTGCTGGATGCCCTGACCCCAGGACCCACCTTGTCCTTTGGAATCACTCCCTCATTTTGCTGACTAACGCGCTCCAGTAACTTCCTGCGAAAGGGTGCCCATTTCTTGGCCCTTGTAAGTTTAAACAGATTTTTATCGTTTTTACTCTCAGTTTGGCGAGGTTTCAGAAGGAGAGATTGATATGTTTATTTAATCTGTTTTTTATCAACCAAGAAGAAGCAGACCAGTGATTTCTTTGCAATATCCCACCCAACTTTGATAAATATCATCATTTCAGTGTGAACAAGGCTTCCTTAACCTATTTGGGTTACTGCCATGCTGATATCTTCATAAATGATATTACAATTTGGTCCAAATGTATTTAGAAGAATTAATGTTAGAGTTCTTTCTACATCTTTTAATTCAGCACCAAAATTTTGCTCAGTGCCTTGTGCTCTCAAACCTATTCCTTCTATACTATGCTACTGAGGTTGAGAGTAGTTATGCATACAATTGTCTGATCTAAAACTCAGACTTTTTGGATCCTCCTTCCCTCCAACCCTCCAGATTCAGAAATACAGATTCCTCTTTATCCTATATTTTTGCATTTGTTCCCATCTTTCTATTCTCATCGCAACCCTGAAGTTTTGTTCAACCCTTGTTACAGCTAAGCCAGATTTCTAGGCCCTAATAAAAGTAGAGTAATTTCCACTGCAAGACAGAATGATAGATTGAAAGTGGCATTATCTTAATACATTTTTATCTCCCTAATCAAGAAAGAAGTTCAGAGGTAGGAAATTGCTGGATGGCTTAGCAGATCAATGACATCACCAAGGATACACACACCCTTGCTATCTTTCTGCCCTGCCATTCTCAGTGTGTCAGTAATATCTCCCTCATAGTCACAAAAGGGCTGCTGCAGCACCAAGCATGAATTCTTCCCAGTCTCCTGGGCCCAGTTTGGCTTATCCCTCCTCTGTGTTCAGAGCACTAACTACAGTCTTCCTTTTGTTATATTTAACAGTGAACGTGTTTATGCTTTAGGATCATGACTTTCTGAATGGCAGTAACTTATACCTGTATGGATCCCCACAATGCCTTGCTCAATAAGTTTGTCTTAAGGTAAATTAATTTAAATTAAATTGTTGGACTCAAGGTACTTGAAAAGAACTCTAAGTCCAGACATTCCACCAACCTTCAAAGTATCCTAATGAACTTATCTTTCACTAAAATGAGCTAATCTCACGGAGGCATTTCACTCTGTGAATGGTATATTGCTGTTTGGTTGGAATGCAATTTACAGATTTGGAATTCCAAGAAGTTCAAAGTAAACAGAATACACCAATTGAAGCAACTTAAAACAAACAATATTATAGACGCACTCACATTCTGAACACCAAGTGTTGAAGGAATACTTATCAAAGGTGTTAATTTCTTCTCATGCTTCTCATCCTTAAATCATTTTAAAAGATGAAAATAAGGGTTGTTCTTTCATGTTACTTTAATAAGTCATTCAGTTAATTTACTCATTCATTCAAAAGGGCTCTAGCATAAACTAAGTAAGAACAATTTTTAATATAGTGACCTAGGAACAAGTTTATTAACCACTATAACAAGTGCATCAATAACTACAATAAGTTTATTTCTCCAGTTCCTTGAGTAGGGTGTGCATAAGGGGAAGGGAATGAAAGAGAGCCATGAACCGTTTCTTCAGGACAGGGGCTCTTGTGCCTTCCAAGAGCTCAGGTTCCCCCTGAGCTGCCTCTATCCACAATAGAAATTCCTACATGAAAAATTAAGCCCCGTGCCCCCACAGAATTAGGTTGTTGTTTTTTGTTCTGGATGTTTCCCACCACTGACTTTTGACTTTCCTGGGTTAAAAAAAAATTCTTGTCTGCTTCCCTTAAACCTTTTAATAGGATTTTCATAAGATTCCCCTGGTATGGCATTGCTGATTGCCCTCAGAAGTAATTGCTTAATTCTCCCTTTCCATCTAAGTATAAACACATCTAACTCTGTGAGATTATAAGTTCTTTTGCCTTTATTCCTAACTAATGATCATTTGCAACAATTATTTTCTGATTAGCAGGGAAGATATTTTTATTCAATGTTCTTTTATTATATAAATTCTATGCCTCAGTTTTCTCCTCCATAAAATGGGAATAATAGCCATGCCTGGAATGGTGTTGTTGATAAATTACATGTAAACCATTAGGACACTTTCCCTGTAGATGGCACATGCTCAATAAATGCTGGCTAGTACTAGATTTTAAATTATAACAAATATATTTTTATCTAAATGCCTAGTTTGCCTACAAAATTAAAGTCAAGCATCTCTGAATTAATGGAAGACACTGACTGGATTCCGTATCTTTGTTCCATCTGAAGATTTAGAGTGATGTTATTGAAAAATAAATAGGCTTTTCTAAAATGGTCTCCTTTCCAAAGTATTTAAGATCCTTTCGGTCTTAGATCACGGATGAAGCAAGTATACGTTATTGTTATATTTTTAAAGCACTGAAGATATTTTCATTTAAAAAATCACTGTGAGTATTTCATATGTGTGAGATTTTATGTCAATTTATACATGAGCTACCAACATTTGGTTGTTATTAATAATTTTTATTTAATTTATAGTAAGACTATTATTTAAATTATTGTAATTCTGTAGTTTAGATTCTTCACACTAATTACATTATTAGGAATTAAGAGATTTTTACATTGCAAGCATCTAGAGTTTTGACATTTCTATGTTACTTTTATTCTTGAGTTATCTGCATTTTTAGTTTCTTGTTATTATGTATATTTTCTTCTGTTATAAAAAATTCTTGTAACAGAAGAAAAATGATTGAGGTTGTCTATTAGAAAGGAAGACAGCACCTTTTAATAAAATGGTAATTTCAAAAATGAATTTTGTCCACTTAATGTAGAGGAGGGGTATTTAGTCTTGAACATTTAAAAGGACAGGATCGTCTTTCTAAGCTATTCACATTCTTGTAAAATAGCCACTTTTTGAAACAGAAACATCGGGATTGTTTAGTTTTCTGTGAAGCAGCATGTTTGGTAAACAGATGGAGAGAATGGGAACCTTTCCAAGCTTCCTACACAACCTGTAGGTGCATGACTGCACATCGTCTCTCCGAAGAGGAAACACAAATGAAAGCAACAATCTAATCTGTCCAAATACACACACTTGTTAGAAACACAAAATTATGGAAAGGTGTCCTGCTACTCTGAATTATTATCATCCATAGACTTGGAATTTATTTTAAAGGATAGTTTTCTCTCTCTCTCAGCTGTTTTCGAGCTTGTTCAATGCACTAATGGGAAAGAAAATAAAGCTTAAAATTAATTTTTCTGATTTAGACTTTAAAATGATATCTGGGTGGCAACCTTATTTTTTCAACAAAATACTTATGAGCATACAGAGAAAGATAAAAAAAAAGCATGGCAGCACTAAAATTTAAGATTGATAATCAACCAGTTATTTCCATTAGATAATTAGAAGTCTTACTTTCTCCACGGGGGAAGGCATAGGATTAGGAAAAATAATTGGAAGCTCATCCATTCTTCACCCACTAAAAAGAATCATCTGCAGATGAACATGAGCATGAATAACACTCCCTGACTACTGGGACCTACATTGTCCAATACCGTAGCCACCAGCCGCATGCAACTAGTGAGCACATTTTAAATATGACTACTAGAAAATTAAAAGTCACATATGTGGCTGCATTTGTGACTCTCATTATATATAGACAGTGTTTGTCTATATCATGGCTCAGACAGCCAGCGTCTGTACTAACTGTAAGACTGGACATCATATTTTTACATCATATGTCTCTGACTAGCACAGAAAAATCATTGAAAGTGTCATAGGAAGGAAATGTCATGCTTGGGAGGGGCCTAGAAGTGAGAGTGGAAAGGGTGATAAGAATGTTTGGGGAATGGACCATGTGTAGTTTGAAGTCCTGTGCAAATGGTGATTATGGTTAATACTTCTCTGAGTAATTCTCCATGGGTCTCTCATGTTTCTGCATGTCCTCCTATTAGAGGCCCTGATTACCTTTATCTGTACAGGGATGTTTGGGTAGCAAACAGCCTTGGATGATGGAGAGAGTGTTTCTCTTCAGAGAAGAGGCCAGGTTTGCTTCTTATCCAGTTTGTTAAAGAACTTTATCCCTTTGGAGGAAAAGTCACATGGGTTTGCTTACTGCCCATTATAAAGAATTTAAATTCTCTATAAACTTGAGGCTTTTAGTCTGCAATTCAAATTCACTGTAAGTGCAGCGTCTACCTGAGTCCTTATGCCACCTCGTGGGACTCGGAAGAGAAGGAAACCCATGACAGATAAGATGCTCCTGCAGCCTGCTGCGCCATGAGGAATGCAGATCTTGAGCTCTACCTAGGACTCATGGCTCTGTTAGCACTCATGAAACTCTAGCATTACCTTAAAAAGAGGCTAAAATAGCAGACTCATCTGCTATTTTGACAATGGTTTGAAAGAGGGGGCTTTTCTTGATTATAGGTTTGGACAAGGATATGTCTTGGAGTCAATCTACACTAATAAAAGAGAAACATGGTAATTAGCGTACGACCGCTACCCTTCCCATTGGCTAATCAGGGAGATATGCAAATTAACTGTCAGCCAAGATGGCGGCCGGGCAGCCAGGCAGCTGATGCGAACAGGGAGGCTTGCTTCCTTCAGTGACAGAGGACTCCAACGTTCCCCGCCTGCCTTGCCGGCCTCTGAGCTTCAGTTGGAAACATTGTAACATTTATAGAAGATAAACAAAACCCCAGAAACCTCCTGTCAGTCAGCCGGGATCTCAGAGCTGGAGTCGCAACATTGTTTCGAATACAGAAAACAAAGGCCAGAAACCTGCTTTCAGCAGCCGAGCCTCAGAGAGAAAGCCGGCTCCCAGCTCCAGTGACAGCCATAGAAGGTAAATAAATGCCAGAATAAAAAAAAAAAGAAAAAAAGGAGAGGTTTGGAGCTTCAGTCGCCCGCCAGCCTGAAAACGGCCCTCAGCCCCTCACCCAGACTGGCCAGGCACCCCAGTGGGGACCCCCACCCTGAAGCAACAAGATGGCGGCTAATTTGCATACTGAAGGCAGGCGGCAGCAGGCAAGGCTGTCTGCGGTCTGGGACCCGGATCTGTGACCCTGCCAGGCGGGGGCAGTGCTTGAGGCTGTCCGCAGTCTGGCACCTGGATCCATGTTCTCACGAGTGGGGCGGCAATGCTTGAGGCTGTCCGCGGTCCCAGGACCTGGATCTGTGACCCTGCC
>NW_005354291.1:205296-220967 GCF_000412655.1 Myotis brandtii | reverse complement strand
CCTGCTCTGTGGGTGATAGAGGGCGGCACCCCAACCCCCTGATCCGCCCTGCTCTGTGTGTGACAGGGGGTGGCGCCCCAACTCCCCAATCAGCCCTGCTCTGAGCCCGACCAGGGGCTGCACCTAGGGATTGGGCCTGCCCTCTGCCACCCGGGAGCAGGCCTAAGCCAGCAGGTCATTATCTCCCAAGGGGTCCCAGACTGCGAGAGGGCACAGGCCGGGCTGAGGGACCCCCCCTTCCCCCCGAGTGCACAAATTTTTGTGCACCGGGCCCCTAGTACATCAACAGACTGAAGTGAAAGGAAGAAAAAAGAAGAAATTATGGAAAGTAGTGGTAACCTGAAATTGATTTGTTTAAAGAAAACTAATTGTACAGTGTATGAATGAATCAAACAGGTTAACAAAACAGGTAATAAAAATAAACCCCAGCAAATTCCTGAAGATCATTTACTATTAGATATTAATTAGTTAATATTTGAAGCAATAGCTCGAAATTTAACTATTTTTAAATATCTTCTTATTCCTGCCGAAGAAAACAAGCTAAAAAGATGACTTTATTTTTGTGCCACATTTGCACATAATGACACCAAAGCAAGGCATGCTTAAACCTTTACACTTCAAAGAAATGACCTGTAGCCACACTTAGTGAAAGTAAGCTCAGATCAGAGGGGCATTCCAGTTGCCAAGGACACTTGTAATCATGTCCTTAATTGTTCTCGACAATCTTATCATTGAAGATGTGGGACATTAATTAATGATGGAACACCTATTCCTGGAAAAACAGGCCTTGGAGGCACAATAGCGAGCTTACGCTCCGTGCATTCTTTGTGAACGCTGTTTCTACAGTGTGGGTCATCCGCGCTGCACGTGTTGCCTGGATGGCATGTAAACATTTGGAGCACTCGATTGTATGAGAATTGGATTGAATAAAATCAATGCTGATAATGCTGAAGACATGTTCAAAACCAATGTTCCCTAAAGAAGCTTTTATGCCTAGATTAGTATCAGTGTTTAATTGACAGCCTCTTCACTTGGTTAATTACTTGGCCTATTGTGGCAGGGAGAGGGAGAAAAGGACAAAAGCATTTGTGTTATGAATAGTTGCCAATAAGGGAATGAAATGAGAGAAGCTGAACACCCTGCTGCAGAATACTATCTTTCATGGAGTCTCCTTGTGTGCCATATGATTTTTTTATTGAATGACTGTCCTTAGAAAAATGGAAATTGTTGAAATAGACCATGTCTTTCAGAACACAAGTTAGAACCTTTGTATTTCTAAGCTACCATGGAGGACACACTCTGAGATGAACTATTTGCCTTCATACACCTTTTGCTGTGAATAAAAGATACAGAAACTGAGATATGAAAACACATGTTGACAATTTATTCTTTGTCCTTTATACTTCAGTACCTTTAAACCCCTTGTCACAAAAGAAAACAGGAATTGGAATACTATGAAAACACTCAATTATTCTTTATTCCTCTAATTTATAACACTATAATTTATAACGGCTATTTATTTTCTAGATTTTTCTGGAAGACTGTGATAGCGATTCCTGTTTACTCTGCACTACCATGATGATGTTCAAAGACATTAAAAAATATAAATGGATTCAGAAAAGGAGTTAGTCTTAGGTTGTCTCCTATTCTGGTACATCCTCATCAGTCTGACCTCTAAAGGGTGTTGCTCCCAAGGCTGCTTAAAAGGCTCAGCCCTTGCTCACTGCTCTTCTCTTCTGCACATACTTCTTTGGTGACCTCATGACTTTAAATATCATCCGTCTCTTAATGACTCCCATGATTGTATTTCCAGCCTGTATCTCTTCTCTGAACTCTACTTGGATATCCAAGGAGCATCTTAAACTTAATATGTTTGAAATTAACATCTTCTTAGTCCTCTTCCACTTTACTTCTCCCACAATCCTCCTATTCAATGCTCCATTTTCTCCCAACCAGCCTATCACTTCAACTGAAGTAGATCTCAGAAACATTGTGGGCTTTTCATTTTATTTTTATTTTATTATTATTTTTAAAATATATTTTTATTGACTTCAGAAAGGAAGAGAGAGGGGGAGAGAGATAGAAACATCAGCAATGAGAGAGATCATTGATCGGCTGTCTCCACACACCCCACACTGGGGATGGAGCCTGCAACCCGGGCATGTGTCTCTGACCAGAATCAAACCTGGGTCATGTCAGTCCCCAGGCTGACACTCTATCCACTGAGCCAAACTGGCTAGGGCCATTGTGGGCTTTTTAAATCTCTCACCACTGCTATTATTACATGTTTATCATGTCTTACCTGTGTATTTCTATAGTTCCCTAACTAGGACGCTTCTCTTAGTTGCTTCTCCTCTTTCATACTATTTTAAGTTGTCTTTCTTTAAAACTTAAGCCCTTTACATATGTCACCTCATTTTTCTCATCATAAAAGCACCCTGGCATGGGCATGGGCATGATTATACCGATTTTATAGATAAAGAACCTGAGGATCAAGGAAGTTAAAGCATATTTATAAGGAGTAGAATCAGATTTTCTGATTCCTACACTTATATTCTTTTTATCAAACCACAACATGTATTTTATTCAAGATATTAAACATATGTTAATTTACAAACAAATAAGCCAGGCCGATTGTTTTCCTGTCACCAAAGAGACCGATGGAATAAATTCTCACTTTGGGGCATTTGTTTTGCTAAAAACAAACCTGTATCTAGACTTTAATAGCCTCTTGTCCCATGTGGGTTGGAAGCCAAGCAAGTCACTGTCCTTTGTGAGAAGAGCGACAGGAACATCAGAGAGGGAGCCAAGAAAAAGCACAGGGAAAGAGCGTGACTTGGCTCTACCTGTCAAAACTTGATCTGTGCCATGGACACTCATTCATATGAATTTATGGGGTTTTTCAAAAGATCACCATTAGTGCCAAAAATCAAAGCCAAAGAGTCATGCTATGTTGACTAATGTGAGGGACACAACAGAATGAAATGGTCAGTTAAGTCTCATAGTTTCATCAGCGTGCATCATACTTAGATTAATATTCATTTGGGCAGATGTTTATCTTTTTATTTCAGTTGGGAAAAGGAATAGATCTTGTAAGTCATATAATTTGTCTTCTTTAATATAGGCCTATATTGGTATGTGTCTAAACAAATGAGTATCTTCTGCCCTAGCTGGTTTGGCTCAGTGGATAGAGCATCGGGCTGCACACTGAAGGGTCCCAGGTTCGATTCTGGTCAAGGGAACATGCCCGGGTTGCAGGCTCAATCCCCAGTTGAGGGTATGCAGGAGGCAGCCAATCAATGATTCTCTCTCATCATTGATATTTCTATCTCTCTCTCCCTCTCCCTCTCCCTCTCCCTTCCTCTCTGAAATCAATAAAAAAATATTTTAGAAAAATGAGTATCTTCTGTGAGCTTAAAGATTTCTAGACCAGAATTACCACCACTGCCATTTTATACTATGCTTCGCAAATTAACATTACTTTCTGATCCATGTAGATATGCGAAATGATCATCAGCTGAATGCAGAAGGATACACAGATTAACTGTGAACATGATGACCTACCCAGTGGAAAGATGAAACTCAACAGACACTAGCCACTTTAATAATAAAGATTGGGCAGAATGTTATAGGACCAGCCAATTCTCTAAAGAATATGTTGATACCATAAGATAACTTCTTAACATTGGCAGGTGCAAACAAAACTGTTTGTCTAATTTGTTTGTAACACCTGTGTAGTACATCATACTTTGGCTCCATTACATACGCAGATTTAAGATTTACTATGCCAAGATTGCAGTGAGATTTCCTAGATATTTATCACCAATGAGAGACACGCCTGTAATGTTTATCCCAGAAATTCACACACAGAATACAGTAACCTGCTGCTCATGACAGGTTAAGAGGCACGTACCAGTGGAATTCAATGCCTCTGTGAGGGTTAAGACCATAATTTGACAGACATGACTGTGGTTCTGCCAGAGGCGCAGGTCTCTGTTTTAAAGTGGACAAAAATGAGAAGGTGGAAAGAAAAGAAACAGTCTAGAAAGAAGTCAAATGAAAAATTATTGATAATGTTTGCTGGGTAGCAAAACCAATCACATACCAGTTCTATAATTACTTCAAGTTATAATTTAAGTATCCCAGTAGGTATCTGACTAAATTGACTAAAATTGTCTATATGATTCATGTTGGCCTTAATTACTGAAAGTCTAGAATTTTGTTTAATTCCTAAGCACAACATGTGCATGAGCATAATAATTAAATAAAATTCTAGATTTAAATCTAGAATCCTCACCTCCTGTTTAATCCTTACAAATGAGGCCAGGCAGATCCTGATTGTTTCTCATAGTTGAAGAGATTGAATTGGGAGTTCAGGGATACCAAGATGGTTAGAGTTGCCGGACAAAATACTGGAGAGGAGAGAGCTGCACAGAGAGAGAATTTGGGAGATCTGCAGAGAGTCCCCCTTTCTCCCCACCTGTCTGTACTTAAGCACATGCATGTAAGGAAACTATGTGAAGCTTGGGGGAGATACATCCTAAAGAAGCAGGTAGAGTAATCCTAGGAGCTCTCACTCAGAGCAGTGTATGTTCAAACAACCAAAGTATAAAGCCTTGTACTCTATGTGACGTTGGGTAGACTAATCTGGAAGATATTGCCTCAGTAGTTCTTGATTCTAAAGGCTGCTCTAAATCTGCCTAACAAAGTTTAAAGGCAATCTATGAAATGATCAAATTATTCCCAAGCAACTTAACTCCATGTCAGGATGGAGAGTGAGAATACTTACTAAAATAAAAAAATAGCCCTAGCCAGTTTTGCCCAGTGGGTAGAGTGTTGGCCTGCATACTGAAGGGTCCCAGGTTCAATTCTGGTCAAGGGCACATGCCTGGGTTGCAGGCTCAATTCCCAGTGGGGGGCGTGCAGGAGGCAGCCAATCAATGATTCTCTCTCTCTCTCTCTCTCTCTTTGATTAGGTATTAATGAAAATGGAAAACTCAGCTTACAATTTTTCAGATCAGATAAGAGGAAGTTTTCCATAAATTAGCTTCTACCTCCAAACCATTCAAACCCTGTTTCTTCTTTACTACACATTCTCCAGATTCTGGTGTTAGGACACAGAGGGTTGTCTCTGGCAGCAGGCTATTTTGTTGGTATTTCCTCTGTCCCTGGCCTTGGTGTCGCAACACTTGGTGAGCTACCACACAGGTGGAAGGAGTATTCCTTGGACTTATTTCCAGTCAAAAATTACTGCAACCCACAAAACTGTATCTCACTATTCCAATATTAACTATATTGAATTCAACTTCCTGGTAGCCAGATTCCAAAAAGGCTCGCACTGCTCTGCAATACCACCACCAACATGAAAATAAGAGTGACTGAGGGAAAAGCCAGAGTGGAAAAGGTTAGTGGTCTTATCTATTGTGATTAAAATACCTTTCTTTTGAAAATTTTACAAAACCAGATGACACACACTCACATTGCTAGGGTCACTCCCAGGTTCTTGGAAGGGGACCTGTGCAAATGAAAGACCCTGAAATTTAAGCTTACGTAGTTTGATGTAAATCCACCCACCCCTAGCCCTGACTCAGAAAGCTTTGTCATCATAACGGTCATTCAGATATAAAAACCATCCCTTTGCCTAATGTTAGCGCTCTTCTCTTCAAATCATCACACAAAAGTCTTTTCTCTTAAGCCCTCATATGATCAACTTTATTTACTGAGCAACTACTATACAGTATACTAGATTCTGTGTTCAGCCCTGGAAGGAAATACAATGATGTAGGGCATATGTGGTGCTTCCCCTCACAGAGCTCAGAGTCAAAGGCAATACTTACCCCTCTCTAGCTAGGACACCTCAAGTTTGCAATCGGCCTCCCTAGGCCCTGTCCCCTGTCCCACTGAGACTAATTCTTTAGGCTACATTCATCCTTGGCCTTGGCCTGGATCCCCACAGCACAGCATGGCTCCCATCACACTGGGCTTTAGTGTCAGATTCCTCATCCTCAGTTACAAGGGCCCTGTTACACACTCCCCTGACTGATTCGGTGAACTCATTTCACTGTGTTCCCCTATCGCGTTACCCTGTTCGGCTCACGAGAACTTCCTTCTGCTCTTTGCCCTTTCCGTCGAGTTAGCCCTCCTCTAGGTCTTCATTTCCTCACCCGTACAGTTACCGCTCTCATTGCAGAATGCTCCTCATACACAGTCACCACTTCACTCAAAGCTGCCCTTCGGCTGCCCCAAATCCTTCTGGATCAAGGGAGTTCATTTTCTTCATCACTTACCACATCCTTTGGGGGGGAAAAGTTATAAATTCTATTCTCTACATAAAATCAAATTACTAACATTCATTTAGTCCTGAGCAGGGGCATGATACTATAAATTTGGTAATCCTTTTTAAAAAAACAAAAAAACACAATAGCATGATTTTAGATAATTCTTTTAATATTAGCTTTTAGTTAAATAATTACTTTTCTAACTGAAATTTTGGAAGAAAGGGACTTAGAAATGATGAAGTCTGGTGTTATTCATACACAACAAAATATTTATTGTATGATTCAGCACTAGAGCTCATTCAGGGGGCATTCGGCTAACCTTATTAGACTTGCTTTCCAAATTAACATTACTTTCTGATCCATGTAGATATGCGAAATGATCATCAGCCGAATGCAGAAGGATACATAGATTAACTGTGAACATGATGACCTACCCAGTGGAAGGATGAAACTCGACAGAGAACTGGAGACAGGCTCAAACTCCACCCAGGACAAGAATCTGGTAAGGAGCACATTTAAACCTTGAGGGGAAATGGTGAACTTGACAATGTACTAGCTGAAAATCTCAAAAGGCTCAGCCCAACCTTCTTCGGAAAGCAATCCTGTCTTCGAGGATTTCATAGAGTAAATTTATTATCACTACTATTGCCTTGTTAATGACAACAGGAACCATAACCAATTATTCGCAAATGAAATATTCCCAGTGTACAAACAATCTTTGTGAATCGAGGAGACTTGTGTGGCCCTGAGAATGTGAGGATAACAGGTATATACTAGTAGCCTCTGTTTTCTCAGAGCTGATCACATGAAAGGAGAAAGCAATGATGTGTACAGCTGTATTTATATCCTGTATTTCATCATGGAACATGTGGCATGCAATTTCATTGTCCACTCATTGAAAGTAAGTCTGGATTAATTCTTTTGGGAATTTCACAAATCATCCGGATACAGAATTCAGTCCTTAGCTCCTCAGCTATGCCGAGTTTTAAAATGCAATTTCAGTCGGTAAGTGCGCTTTGAAAGTTGTGAAGTTAAAATAGTTAAGGCACATATGTTTTGTGAGTCCCTCGGAAAGAGTGGCACCGTGCCATCTGAGCAGGCACAATGCCCTTCTTAACAGATGTCTGGGAGGGGAGGCAGCCAAAAGGCCATGGATGAACAACAAATGTGCTCACTAAGGGCGAAAGTCCAAGTGGCGAATGTCGAAATTGTTTTCCACCCTAAGCTTGTGGGCTTGTGGCAAAGGGAGTGGGGAGTCAGTTGACTCTTGTCCCTAAAGCAAAATGACCAAAGAGCTTCCATGACTATAGGGAAAGAGACCAGCCAAATTGGGATCAGTATAGTGTCCTGAATGTGGCCTTGCACATGCTTATTGTCTTTGTATCCATGTGTGGAAGTGCCCTTTGCTGGCAGTTCGCACTGTGCTTTATCTTGTTTTCATGTATATGAGGTAAAACATGAGCGCCTCAAGTACACAGGCAGGCAATATGCATTCGGGATCAGGTAGTTACGTTGCTCAAAAAGAGAGAAACACTGTTTATAAGAGGGAGCTGTCTTTGATGGTTGTTACCTTTATTATTGTGCTTTAAACCATTTCCCGCCGAGTAAATGTGGGTATGACTAGTTTACAATCTTCTATACGTGTGGGTCAAATGCAGCAAGGATGTAGCAAACATCTTAAGTTTTGCTTGCATTTGTCAGGAACTTTGGAGTAAAAACTGCAATGTATGTGAATTTTGAGTCCATGTTGTTGAAAGATAATTTTTACATAATGAGGGTTTTACAATATGGTCTATGGATGGAACTGAAATTTTAATAGAAACACCATTTTATTGAAATCCAATGTCCATGGGTAAAGGGTACATGGGGTGTGTATGTATGAGGATGGTTCCTACATGTAAATGACTATATATGTGCATATGTGAATATGAGAAAGTTAATTATGCTGGGTTAAGCTACATTAACTCTGCAGACAACTGGATTTACTCAGTACTCACCTGTACCTAAGTGTGACCAAGTACGGAGCAGTGAGGTAGGTAACAGGTTCCATTATAAAAGGAGGCCTTTGAGTTTTAGATTTCTGCCAAGGGTCTTTTTAGCTATTAGAAGTGATCTTGTTTTTTAAATTATTACATGTTCACAATGAGTGAAGGTAAGAAGGAAGGAAGACCCATTTGGTGCCATGAAACCTGTGTATCTAAGCTGAAGACTACTTCTCACACAGTCCCCCCCACGTTGATGCCCACGTGCCTCTCCCGAAGAAGGTTTAAGGAACAGTCACTTTCAACTTAATCTTGATCAGATTGACTACACTCTGTGCCATATTATTATTGGGCCCCACTCACATTAAATACAATGTGGAGGTAAAGGCATTTTTTAAATATCATGTATTTTCATGTGTTTTAAATAAATGTTACAGTAATCTTTGAATAAAATAGGACTGGGTTATTGGCTCAAGAAGTCTCCCATCCAAATAATACAAACATATTTATTAATCACTCTAAGACACTACATGCAGCTTTCTGAAATACATTCATAGGAATTCTTTCCAGATCTTCTTGCCAGATTTTGTACTTTGAGCCTCTAGGACTGAAAGTCAATCATGCTGACAACTCATATTATTTAAAAATTTTTATATAATTTACCAAATCCAGAAATGTTTTCCTAACTTCCATCAAAACATAAATATTATTTATTATAATAACATTTTGAGTTGTTCATCTGTAGTTTAAAATAATAATGTTTTAAAATAATGTAGTTTCAAATGACTTCTTAGGATTGTTAAATTTCTGGATTATGTTCAGAATCTATATTAGAAGTGTAAATTTGTAATTAATTTTTTTAGAGTTTTAAAATAGAGTAATGCATACATGGCTCTGGAAACAAAATCAGAGTTTTATGAAAGTAGAATATTTATTTTAAAATTCTGAAAATTATCCATCAAGCTAGTACAATGAGACATCAATGACAGGTTTGAATTATTTAATTATTAATAGAAGAAAGATATTATTTAAAAAATTATTTAATTATTGGGGCAGTGCTGCCACCTACTGCTAGTATTGGAGAACTTGGTTTATTTGATAATTACTCTCATTACCTAACCCAGAGCCTGTTACTTTAGGCTGATGTTCTCAACCCTGGTTGCACATTAGAATAACCTGGAAGCTTTTAAAACAATCCTCGTTCCCAGCCCTTGATAAAGATTCTTATTTATTCACCCATGGCCTGGCATCAGGCGTTTTTATAAGCTTCCCCAGAGATTCGAATCCGCATCATGTTAAGAAATGCTAGGTACGGCACAGAAACAAAGTATTCACAGTAGTACCCCTGTGTGTTTCCTGTCTTTTCCATTGAAATGTAATTCCAAGAAGAAAGGGATTTTTATCTGGTTGGGGACAATGCTTGGTACACAGCTGGCACTCAGACGTGTATTTAACAGATGAACAAATGAATTAATGCATGAATGAGTACACTTACCTGTGAGACTGGGTGAGAGAATCTGATTACAAATAAATGTTTAAGGCTGTGCAAGGTAAAACAAGACCCATCCAGCTGAAAGACTGAAAAGTATATATCATTGTTAAAATATGATAGAATGAGAATAATGAAAAAGGTAAATATAGAAATAATTAGTTGTTGGAAGTGTGAATTATATCAAAACTCAACTACTCCAAGACTGGCCTCAGAGGTTATTTAAGAACACATGACTAGAAACAAAACTGTTTTTCTCTAAAAGTCCTTTTAAACAATTGGTCACCTTTGGAGGATTCTAGGGAACCAACTCATTTTTATAACTGGACATAATCAATCATTTATCTTGCCTTTCCAAGCCACACTATTGGGTAACAGAATATACTTCTATAGAACTAGTCTAGATGACAATGATTAAGAAATTATACTACTAGAATATTCTTATTTTTCAACCCACAGTGAATTAGTGGTTAGTACTTTTGGATTAACAGCTGCTAACAAGAGGAGTGATAATCAGACATTAGCTGCCTCTGGGTGGAAGCACTGACTACCACCTATGAAGCAGGCTTGCTAAAAATAATAATAAACCTAAATCTGGCAAGCCTCCAAGCAAAATTCCAATATACAGAAATACAGAGGACAAAACTTATTAAACTATATGCCATCAGCAAAATCCAGAATGAAGGAAATTCTATAGGGCAACCTGGTTTCATCAAAAATAAATTGCAAGAAAAAGGTGAGTTGGAGGAGAAATCAACAGATTAAAATCTTAAAGGCATATCAGGCAAGCACAATGTGTGCACCTCATTTGAACTTAATTCAAACAAAAGATACAAAAATTAAGGACAGTTGTGGTCAGCTGGAATTTGAACACTTACTGGATATTGATAGTAAGGGTTTATTGTTAACCTTTAGGTATAATAATAATAGTTATATTCGATATAGTTTTAATCTTTTAGAATATGTACTAAAATGTTTATGGGTAAAATAGCATAAGTGAAATTTACTTGAAAATAATACAATAGAGGGAAGTAAATGGGGGTGTAGGCACTTTGAATGAACCTCTGTTGGTAATTTTTGAAGCTGCATGGTGAGTATAAACAGAAGAGTATTGGTTTTTGTGTTTTGTTTTTACTTTTGTGTGGGTTTGAAATTATCCATAATAAAGGCTTTCTAAAAGTATCTCATTAAAAAATGCTTCCTTGATAATATGGGAGAGGTTGGGGAGGAATGTTCATCATAAGCAATTTTTAAAATAGAGAACAAAGGGCCCTAACTGGTTTGGCTCTGTGAATGGAGTGTCGGCCTGCGGACTGAAGGGTCCCAGGTTCGATTCCCGTCAAGGGTGATGGATGTTTCTCTCTCATCGATGTTTCTAACTCTCTATCCCTGTCCCTTCCTCTCTGTAAAAATCAATAAAATATATTTTAAAAAAATAGAGAACAAAGGAAGAAAGAATATAGAAAGAGGGACATGTTTTTAACAGATAATGTTGCACCCATTGTTCGTTCTTGCTGTTTTTCTCTGAGAGGCCTTTTAAGTAATGCAATATTGCCTTTGAATCCAGCCTGCCAAGAGCATCTCCACTGGTAATGAGGAAGAGGGGAGCACTTATTGTTCTTGATGTGGGATTTGAAGGAAAGAAAGAGAGGAGAGGAAGCTGCCTAAGTGTTGCTTCTCTAGCCCATGGAGAAGAGTCATTCCTTCTAGAAATATTTTTACATCATCTATGTTTAGAAAGTGGGCCCTTTCCTTATATTTTTCTTTTCTTGTGGAAAGTAAGTTATGCTGTTGTGGGTTTTTTATCCAGTACCACAAACTGTCAGGAGAATGTAAGTTGGCTTTGTTCTCTTCATTCCATCCAAATAATGTTCTCCTTCAGAGCAGGTGCGTGGTCCACAGAGGACAGGTTAAATGAATTTGGACTTTACAAATGTGGTAACCTCCTCTGGAAGGTCCAGTAGAGGGAGCAGTGAGCATGGATTTGCAGACCTGAAAGGCTACTTCAACCAGGTAGATTGCATTCAGACACACGTTCCTTTAAGAGCCTGTTTCCTACTTCCCCTATTTTACAGACCCTGGAGCTGTATGGATGGATATATGAGCATCCATCTCTAGCACATCTTGTTTTTACCTCACAGTCCTACAAAGATTCTTGTGATAATGTGGAGCCAGGGGATATGAATCCAAGATCCTTCTTTTAATGATTTTAATTCTTCTTCAGAGCAAATATTCATAACAGTAGCAACATTACACTTATGAAGTAGCAACGAAAATAATTTTATGGTTGGGTCACAACATGAGGAACTGTATTTAAAGGGCCAGAAGGTTGAGAACCACTGGGTTAAATGAATTTGGAGTTTACAAATGTGGTAACCTCCTCTGGAAGGTCCAGTAGAGGGAGCAGTGAGCATGGATTTGCAGACCTGAATGAGGCTACTTCAACCAGGTAGATTGCATTCAGACACACAGTTCCTTTAAGAGCCTGTTTCCTACTTCCTCTCTGTTTTACAGACCCTGGAGCTGTATGGATGGATAAATGAGCATCCATCTCTAGCACATCTTGTTTTTACCTCACAGTCCTACAAAGATTCTTGAGATAATGTGGAGCCAGGGGATATGAATCCAAGATCCTCCTTTTAATGATTTTAATTCTTCTTCAGAGCTAGTGACTTCCTGTTAATTCTCTCCCCTTATTCAGCTCTCCCATGCCATTTTCCTCTCCTCTATCTCCATTTCCTCCAAGTCTGGCCAACAGGGAGGTAAGAGCCATTGTTCGTTTGTGCACTGCCCCCTTTAGGTTAAGGACAGAGGCTCAGACAGGAGAGCAGCTCTGCTCTTTCCACCCAGGCCCTACATGCCCCATGACAGATTGGAGGTATAAGCCCTTCCGGATGAGCGGGCCAGTAGCCCCTTCACTTACTCTCAGCAGAGACAAGGCCACAGTGGGGCTACTTGTGCAAAGCTGAGGGTCAGCGAGCTCCGGTGGACAGGCCGTGGCAGGAGGTGCTTTTTCCACTCACTGACTTTGAAAATGAACCAAACCACAGAAAAAGGGCTTAAAGGGACCATAGTAATAGCAGATCCATTTGGCCTCACTGGTAACACTCTAAGAACACATCAGCCCAGCTCGATTCAATCCTCATTCTGTAACAAGCAGGGGAGACGGCACCAGCTTAGCTTCCCCGAGTGAGAATGTGAGAATGGGTGCGCCCCTCCTGAGCATCAGCTGCCTCCTCCATCAACCATTCCTCCCAGGGAACCCAGGGAGGAGATACCTAGAGACAATGTGCCCCATTAAAATAGTTCCGTTGTTTTTAGAGCAATGTAAATTAGTCCTCGCTGTCTCGTAAAAAGAACGCTCCTTTGCATCAGAAAATCTACTCTAGACTAGTGCTTCTCAGACCTGAGTGTACACAGGAACCACGTGGAGAGCTTATTGAACTGTTCCAGCGGAGGCCCAGAAAATTCATAAATAAAGCAAACACATATTTCCCCTTCATGTCCCAATGATATTAGACTCAGGGGAAAGGTGTAAAACCTGGTATTGACAGGAAGTGGGGTGAGACAAGGAACTGGAGTGAGGGGGGTGGGGGTAGACAAAGGGCAGAGATTCTGAAAGGATCCAACTTGTTTTCTCAAAGTGTGGTCCATGGACCAGCCCATTGGCATCACCTGAGAGCCAGGTAGAATGCAAAGGTGAAATAGTGCTACTGTTTCTTTCTTTTGTACATTCACAGATCCCTGATGCTGGGATGATGATCAAGATGATGACAATGATGGTGATAATAGTTACCATTATTATTACTTTAAAACACAATCATTGGATGCATGCTGCATGCTAGCAACTATATACATGTCAACTCTAATTCAAACAGCAGAGTCCTTAGTTTTCACATTAAAGAAGAAAACCTGAAGCTGAAAGAGAATAAGTAGCTTGTCCAAGTCAGATAGCTGACTACCAATTTCCAGCCTGACCCCCTCAGCCGCTTCTTGCTACAATAACTGAGATCCTTCACCCTCTACTGACCCCCTACCAGACTCCCTGACTGCTTCTCTGCCTCACCCATTGCTTGCTCTCCACACAGATTTTTTTTATTGTACATGCTTGTCTGTAACATCTGCACATGACCTTATGCAACGCAGTTGGTTAGGAGTGGTCATTCATTACTGGGGGAGTTCCTCTGTGCTTGGCTCAGCTGGGGGAGATTGTTGTGTCTCCGGAGGAGTTTACCAACTGGCGAATCTTTATTTCAGAGGAAACCAGTTTTTTCTCTAGTGTTTTACTAAAGCATTTAATTTTATTTTTTCACACTCAGTAATTCCTTTTACTTGTAATCTCCCTTAGAAAGGGAAATTCTTATTCTGCAATATCAGATTCGGGACAGTTTTTCTGTAATCCATTTGCTGAGGAGGTGTTTTAATTTTCTTGTGAAAACAGACAGACGAATCGCTTTCCTGAAAACTTACAGTTTATTATTGGTTACCTTCAACACTCACCCTAATCTTCCCGCCAGTGGCTACATACATGTATCCAATAAATACTTTTGAGTACATACTAAATGCAAGATGTTGTGCTAGCCAGTGGTCGGCAAACTCATTAGTCAACAGAGCCAAATATCAACAGTACAACGATTGAAATTTCTTTTGAGAGGCAAATTTTTTAAACTTAAACTATATAGGTAGGTACATTGTTATTAACTTAATTAGGGTACTCCTTAGGCTTAGGAAGAGCCACACTCAAGGGGCCAAAGAGCTGCATGTGGCTTGCAAGCCGCAGTTTGCCTAGCAGCTAGGCCTGGAATACGGCCTTTCACTCTCACGGCAGCTATTTAGTTACTTCTATCAATGTCATCTCTGGCTTATGCTCCAAGGACAATTCTGATTTTCTGCCAACCCAGTGACCCTGACAAGGAGACCGTTCTGGGCCCCATTTCTCATCTGTCAAATGAGAAGGAGGACAGACCCAGACTAGAGTTTCTTCTAAAAAATCACCCTAAAGATTGATGGAAATTGAAAATTCTTTAGCTCCAGATCTAGATGTTTTTAAATAAGCACCAAAAAAATCTGGAAAAAATTGGTCATTGTTCACCTTGACAAATCCTGGTTCTGTAAGGTGACTTCTGTGACTGTACTGGGACCCCGCCTTCTGAGCAGTTCAATCACTCTCTAGTTCCCCCAGCTTCTTTCCATCTGGGGACAATCTTCCCAGCTGCTTTCTGAAATGTGCTTTACCGTTTCAATTCTGGTGATTTTTTTTTTTAATCTAAGTCAAAGATTATATTAAGAGGGTCATGTGGTAATACTAATTTACAGGTGTGAATGGACTCTCCATGCTGCCTAAATTAGTGCTTGACAGAGTAGGTTATTGATGTATTTTTTATAATCTCCAATTTAATAAATTGAACCTTGGTAGAAGGGAGAACATGTTTACAAAAGAAGGATGTGTTTTAATAAGTGTTGATCTCTATCTGGAGTAATTTTGAAGCTCTCTAGACAGGTGGGGGAGACAATTTGGGATTGAGGATCCTTTCACGGTCTTTACCAAGAGGTAGGAAATCATAGCACTTGAGTCTTCCCAGGCTACCTGGAACATTTCACACAGTTTTCTGCACAAATAGCCACTTCTTCCTCACTTGTTAGTCACAGAAATGTTCACATGGTTTTGTATATAAGTTCCATTGCTCTTGCAGCCAACCCAGACTTATCTGGATTGCTATTCTTTTTTTGTTATTATTGTTGACAGTATTACAGAAGTCCCCCATTCCCCTCCCTTTTATCACCCTCCACCCACCATCCACCCTACCCCAGGCCTTCCCTACACTATTGTCTATCCATGGGTTATGCATATATGCACATAAATTCTTTGGTTAATCTCTTCTCATCCTTTCTCACTTCACGCCCCACCCCCCACCCCCGCCC
>NW_005354291.1:159873-205286 GCF_000412655.1 Myotis brandtii | reverse complement strand
CTGTCAGTCTGTTCCATGCATCCATGTCTCTGGACCGACCTATTTTGTTTGTCAGTTTATTTTGTTCATTAGATTCCACATATAAGTGGATTGCCATTCTTTGCAAATTCCACCATAAACTCCCAAATCAGAAGCCGTTGGTGGCTCTTGATGGGCCTTGTGCTAAAGTCCAAACTTCTCCATGTGGTACATACACATGGCCTTTAACATCTAGCTTCTGCCCATCTCCCTAGCCTTATGCTTTGTTCTACACCCTCCCCACACTTCCTGACATCCCAGTGTTCCTGCCATAGGGACTAACTGGAGACGAGTTCATAATTCTCTAATGTTTCTTCATCACCTGAGATGCCCTTCTGACTTTTCTTGCCTAGAGAACTGCTAATTAATCTGAAATACTTAGATTAAATATCCGCTCTCTGGTAGGCATAATAATGTCCATACCCTGCTCCCTGGAACCTGTAAATATGTTATTTGCTAAAAGTGGTATGTTACTTAACACCTGCAGTTAGGGAAGTTATCCTGGATTATCCAGATGGGCCCACTGTTATCACAAGGTCTCTTAAGAGAAGAGAACTTTCTCTGGTTGGAGGCAGAGGACAGACACAGCCAAAGAAGCTGCAGTGACTGGAAGTGTGGGAGAGACTCGACCCACCATTACTGGAGGCGGGCTACATGGAAAGCTTGAGGAAAAATGTAAGTAGTTTCCAGGAGCAACAACCAGCCCCTGGCCGACAGCTGCAAGAAAATGTGGACTTAGGCCTACAACTGCAAAAAACTAAATGTGGCTAATCTGAATAAGCTTCAGTGCAACGTGTCCCCAGAGTCTTGAGAAAGGAACAGTGGCCCAGCTGGCATGGCTCAGTGGTTTCATTCCCGATAGGGCACGTGCCCGGGTTGCGTGCTCGATCCCTGGTGTCAGGCAGGCAGGAAGCAGCCAATCAATGATTCTCTCTCATCATTGATGTTTCTATCTCTTTCTCCCACTCCCTGCCTCTCTGAAATCAATTAAAAAATATTTTTTAATAAAGGGACAGTGTCCTGCTGACACCTTGACTTTGGCCTGTTAAACCCTAAGCTGTGAACAGCTGAGCCTAGGAGGACTTCAGATCTACAGAACCGTGAGATAGTAAGTGAATGCTGTTTTAACTTGCTGCATTTGTGGTAACTTGTTCTGCCTTGCAGCTCCTCCCCTCGGGCCCCTGTTCTCTGTATCTAGCAACCTGGAGGCTGGATAATCATATATATAAACAGGGGTGAGTGGTCTTAAATCAGGAAAGTCCATTGCCGTTTCTCTAGAGAACCTTTATGCCTCTATTTGGACTCGGTAAATCTGATAAGCCCAGCATAAGCACTGTTCACATGCCTTTTCCAGAAAAGAATAATCAGTTTAGGGTTAACATTGAGGGAAGTTGGAGTGGAAACTTTTTCTGAAATCCTATTTTATTTAACTCCCTGTCCATGATAAATCTGATATTGCACTTGAAAAATAATAACCTTCTAGAAGTGATAGAGCAGTGGTTCTCAACCTTCTGGCCCTTTAAATACAGTTCCTCATGTTGTGACCCAACCATAAAATTATTTTCGTTGCTACTTCATAACTGTAATGTTGCTACTGTTATGAATCATAATGTAAATATTTGATATGCAGGATGGTCTTAGGCGACCCCTGTGAAAGGGTCGTTCGACTGCCAAAGGGGTCGCGACCCACAGGTTGAGAACCGCTGTTCTAGAGGAAGGAGCTAAAATTCTCTCACCTGATTAACATGATTATAAAACGGTGGCTGCCTTCACCTCCATTTGCAGTTTTAAGGACTTCCTCTCGCACAGACAGTAACACAGCCAGTTTGAGACGCTAAGTGATGTTTAACCCTTGGCATTTTCTTATTGGCATTTGATTTTTGCCATAAGTAGGTCTTTTCTCTCTTAATGAGAACTGATTGGGGCTTACGTCCCACTTAATGCAGTAGTAAAAGATTTAATAGAAGTGCAACGCGATTGCTACAGTATATTTTCAGGTACTAAAGTTCGAGCAAAATGGAATAAAGGCCAGGTGGCGGTATCTACAAATTGTGCTAATAGCTCCATCAACAGATGTTCAATGTACTTAGAGTTATTCTCCACATCCTACTGTTGCTAATACATTTCCTCCCAGGCCTCCTCTCAACACAAAAATTTTGAGAGGAGAGGAAACATTAATAACCCCAAAGTGTTTAATTTTAAAGGATATTTAAATCTTAATACTGGTCATAGGTGACCTATTTGACCAGTGGATGGCTTACTGCGGGCTCCAATAATTTTGTTGCCATCATTAGTAAATGTTGTTAACCAAGAGAAGCCTTAAAAATACATGTTTTCTCCTTTATTTATCTGTGGGTTCCCTACTGCCTTAAAGTTATTTTTCAATGGATCAAAAATATAGAAGTGCTATCCAGCGATATACAGCTTTGGGTGTAGGTGAGGCTGGCCAGCTGCCTCACCGTTGTGAGAAGGGTGCTGGTCTGCCAGGGAGAGCCCCTGCTTTCTGTCCAGTTTTCAATTCTAGTTGGTCCAGCAAGTCGGACAACCAAGGTGAATTAGATAATTCTAGAGAGACACAAGTCAACCAAGGGCATGTCTTTTATTACAGTGGCCAAAATAAGGAAGAGGTGACTCCTACTTGGTACAGCACCTTCAGTTGGGAGATTTATTTATGTAATTATCCAGCTTCCAGGTTGCTAGGTGCACACAACAGGGGCCTGAGGGGATGGGCTGCAGGACGGAAAAGGCTCTGTGACAGAGAACGGTCAATAGGCAGGACAGTTTAGGAGCGTGGTGGTTGTGGCCTAGAGGCTCCCTGGAGTGATGCCAAGGGCGTGTGGCAAGAGAGGGGTGAAGAAATGTGTGCCAGGCCAGGAGAGGAGCCTCTGCCTTGCCAGTTACATGGAAAGATCGTTCTTGTCCTATTCTGTGCCCTGGTTTCCCCATTTCATCTCCTTTATCAAGGGCTGCCCCCTGGAGAAGAGGGAGGTCCTGACCTCTAGTTGGACTTCCTAATGAAAAATGGTGCAGAATAGGAGAAACTAGTGGAGAGGAAAGACAAAAATACTGAAACAAGGTAGTATTCAAGGTGATGGCAATCATGATTTGCACAAACTGCAAATTATAATTATGAAAACAATGATGTGAAAACAACTAGTCAAGATATAAAAAAGTAAGAATATTTTCTAACTCTTCATGCAAAGACAGTACTCATAGGTTATATGTTTTCTGTTTTTACTTACCCTTTCCTGGTTGTAATATCCTTGGGAAAAATACAGAAAAATGCAAAGAAACAAAAAAAAGCACCCTAAACCTTTTGCCATAGTAAACATTATATCAGGCATGCTTCCTTTCAGATATATACATTTAAATATAAAATTTGGATCATACTTATAAAGTTTTATTTTCTCAATGTATTGAATTTTATTAATATTGCCCACAGAATCAAATAGACTTGGTTTTAAGTGGGCCTATAGAATTTTGTTGTCCAGATGAAACTTTCCCCCTGTTGTTATAAAATGTTGTTATCCATCGTGCAGTAATGTGCAGTTAGAGAAAACAGACCTGATTATAGGAGCATGCATGGATCTTAAATCCATAATCCTGAGTGGGGGAAAAGTAGAAAATAAAATGAGATATATAACAAAACCATTTATAATGAACAAAAACATGTGCATACAAAGCCACAATTTACACTGTGCAAGAACATAGAAGCACTCACTTTGGGATATAGCTGGGACCTGATTAACTAAAAGTGAACATATATGTACATTGTGACTTACAGTTCCACATGTGTTCACCAAAAAATGACCTAGAAGGTTCTCAGCAACCTTATTAGCAAGAACAAAAATGGGACCTTCCCAAATGTGCATCAACAATAGAGTGAAAAAGAACAGTGGTAAAGTCACAGCAGTAAGAATGAACAATCAGTTGTACACAAAAACATAGCCAAATCTTAAAAACACAATGTTGAATTAAATAGGTCAGACACATACAGGTGCCCACGGTGTGGTTCTGATTCTGTACAAAATCAGCAAAATTAATCTCCTCTGTTGAAAGCCATGATAGTGGTTCCCCTGAGCTGACAGTGACAAGAAAAGGGTAAAAGAAGGCTTGTGGGGGGTTAGCAGTGTCTGCATCTTGATCTGGGACTGGTTGCACCAAGTTGCACACTTAAGATAGGTAGAACTGCCTATATTTCTGGTATTGCAGTACAAAACATTTTCTTAAAGCTCTATATTAAATATAGGGTGTCCCAAAATGTCTACGTACACTTTGAATAATTATAAAGGCAGTGTTTATTACAATGCATTTCATTTTCAAAATTGAGCTATCAGTTGTTAAAGTGTGTATACATTCTTTGGGACACTCTGTACATTAGAATTGTTGCCTGTCAAAAAGGAAGTGAAAGAGAGTGAATGAATGAATTTCAAATGTATCATTTTCAAGAACTTACCACTAGAAAACATCATAATTTTATTATGAGTTTTAGAAGAGTAAAATGTTTCCTTTTGCTTTAGGGCTCTTCACAAAACCTATAGCAGAGAAAGAAGTTAGGTAAGCCACTAGATATGTCTTATTACTATGAATTTGGGTAATTAAATTCTAATAACTTCTTCAAAAGTGAAATTAATGTGTGGTAATTATGATTCAGAGGGTACTTAGTCTGCCTTGAAATGTAATGTTTTGAAAGCACCTGTTTAGTCATTATTATTTTTAGAACATAGTATTTATTTCCCTTTACTTTTTCTTTTTCTTCATTTTAACCTCAACATCAACCTTTCCAACTGTTGTTGAATGTAATCCCAGGCACTTCCTGCTGGAATGAGGCAATTTTCCTTCCAGAGAAACCTAAACAGATTAGAAATGCTTCTGATTTTAATTCCCTACAGAGAGTGGCAAGAGGAGTTGTTTTAGGTTATCCTGGTGACATTTATTAAAATCAGAAGGTGCAGAGATAAGACCATCAGAGATGTTTATTTTACTTGACTATTTAGACCCTCCCACACCTGCTCAGTGACCCTGTTTTGTAATTGCCTATATTTGATATTTAGGGAACATGAGGCAGAAATACACCAGCATAAGGAAAATGCATGTGGTTTTCTAGTACATCCAGTTGCAAGGATGGTTCTAATTCCATTTAATGGATAAAATGAAAAGAATTTCAGAGTCATTTGTTGATGAGTTTATTGCTAGGCTTATAAGAAAGCCTTCACCAAGCCCTCTAATTTTATATTTTAGTATTATAACTTTAATCAGAATTTAATCCATGAATAAATTTTGTTGTATCCTCCAGCCCTTCTTGTTTTAGAAAAAAGAAGATAACTTTTACAAAGAAAGTCAACTTGCCTTCTTATGTGATTAAAACAACAAACTCAACTTTACAGATACCTAGCAATGGAATCATTTCTTACCATGTCATTGCTTTTCCTTTCAGGTTAAGCCAAAAGTGACCATTTAATGTTTGGAAACAAGATTTACTAACGTATCATTTCATAATGTTGTCTTTTTTAATGAACTGCAAACTCATTCCCGTGGCAAACTTCCTCTTTGTGTATCCTTACCTTTCCCTAATTGCTCATCTTTGCTGACATTGAACCCTGTGTCAGAATATTGGGTTCCAGTAGACCTCATCAGGCTTCCCTGTGTGAATGTATAAATATTGCACAGCGGGATGAATACACGTCCATAACTCATCGTCCTCCGGGAACATTCAATGAATAGGAACCGAGTTAGGTAGGTGCTCTGTCGTTTACTGAAGCCCCATGGAAAAGCCTGCGGCAGGAGCTATGCAAAGTTCTGGTTAAACATTGTCCCAGCGTTTGCACTACTCCGTCTGTTGTTTTTACGCTCAAGACTCAGCCCAGGTTGGAGGCAGTATTGACTTTGTAATTAAACCATTTTACCCTCAGAATTTTGTAATCACTGCATTTAAAACCATCTGTTGTGCTGAGAGGGTAAACTCTTTTTCCTTTCAAGGTAGAGAAAAAAAAATCTACAGTGCTTTTTTTTTTTTTTTTTTACTTTCACAGTCCTGATTTCAGGGCCTTGATTTGCTAACAAATCAGTAGAAAAAAAGAAGGAAATTCTCTCGAGTGATGAAAAGGAAGCCTGTCACAGAATTCAAAATAAATGCAGGTGAAAGTACTGATCTTTTTCTTTATGCTTCCTACATGCCACGCACTGAGGTGTAGTGTTTCCTCTTGTTCCGGCAGAGTTATAACTAATATATTCAAGGTTGACCAGGGTGATACTAAAGACAGGTTTTGTTATGTTTCATAGTATTGGACATTTTTCTTGTTAGCTTGCCATGATTTTTTTAGGACTCTAAGTGTATACACTTGTCTTGGGTGGTTTGGTGTTTATTACTGTGAATCAAAAGGGCCCATGTTCAGGGAAGGGAAAAATACTTTTTAAATAAGTAGCTTATGAAGCATATTACTTTGTATTGATATAGAATCTGTAGCCCTGCCTTTGTGTTCCCAGAAAGAAGAAGCAGAAGAATGGCCAGATTTCCACATGATGGACATAAGTCACGTCTGAGCTGCCATAAATCACACCTTTTGCATTTGGGAGATGTAACAAAAAAGAGTTTGAAAATACAAAGTTATGGCCCTGTCACTTTAAGCTCACGGGCTTGGAGAAGTTGTTTAACCTCCCTAAGCAGAGGCCCCCTCACCTGTAAAATTGTGAAAATGAAGCCACTTTGTCACAGCTTGTTGTGAGGTCTTATAAGATAATGTGGTGAAGTACCTGGTACAGTGCCTGGCATGTAGGAAGCACAAAGAAACATCTCTATCTCAATCAACTGATCTACTTGAAACCAAATTCTTAAGGCATTTCACCTTTAATTTTTATTGTAATTCATCAATAAAAATAACTGGATATAAGGTTTCATAGTTTACTTTTAAAGTAATTCCATAGTTCTCTTTGGCTGCATCTATATTATATGATAATTTGGGGAGAGAAACAAAACAAGAAAGTAGTTGCCAACTGTCATAAAATTGATTATTAATTGAAAGATTTTGCAAATAATTTGGAGACTTGAGGCCCAATTCAGAGACTCCTCCTAAACAGCTCATGACAGGCCAAGACTACCTGACTATAACATGGGACAGGGATGTAGTGGGGTGAAGAGAAGGAGGGTGGATGGGATAGGGCAGTGGTCGGCAAACTGCGGCTCATGAGCCACATGCAGCTCTTTGGCCCCTTGAGTATGGCTCTTCCACAAAATACTATGTGCGGGTGCGCACGTACAGTGCAATTGAAACTTCGTGGCCCATGCGCAGAAGTCGGTTTTCGGCCTGGGCCAGTCTATTTTGAAGAAGTGGCGTTAGAAGAAGTGGGGGTACATTCGCTGAGGTCGACCCCTCAGATTGAGGACATTTTTAGCAAAGGCCAGCTTAGGAGTACCCTAATTAAGTTAATAACAATGTACCTACCTATATAGTTTAAGTTTAAAAAATTTGGCTCTCAAAAGGAATTTCAATCGTTGTACTGTTGATATTTGGCTCTATTGACTAATGAGTTTGCCAACCACTGGGATAGGGCATAGAGTCACTCCTAGACAGAATTGAAATATCTCAAAATGCAAGCTTTAACTTTATGGTGCCTCGCTTTTACTCTTAACTCTGCTGCTTACTCCATGTGTTAGTGTGGGGAACCAACCTAACATCTTCAGTGCACAGTTTATTGGTCTGAAAAATAAGTCAATAATTGCGCCTCTCTCATATGGCCGACTTATTAAGGAAATGCATATAACCCACTTAGCACAGTCTTGGCACAAAGAGGACACCCCATAGATTTTTATTTTATTTTATTTTTTATTTTATTTTATTTTATTTTATTTTATTTTATTACCAGAGCACCATAATTATGTGACGACTGCCTATTAAACATTGCAGTTCAAAATAAGAGAGTTGCCACTAACATCATGAATATTCAGAAATAGTTAAGAGCATTCATTTTTTTTCTTATAAATTTAACTTATCCTTTGCCAGATTGAAGGGTTATTTTTCTGTTATGATGTTATTGTGACCATATATAACAGGAGCTTGTTTTAAAACCATGCTTATGCCAGCTAACTAATGATGTGTATGAACCTTTTTGCCCTGAAATAGAAGATAAATTTACTGTTAGCAGCACTCTGCTAGGCACAGAATTACTTAAGGAGCATGCATTTGGTTGAGTTGTATCAGTGAGTGATTGACCCTTCAAACCATGGATATTAGAGAATGTTTACATGATGGTTCTGATTAAAAATTATAAGAAAAGACAAACAACATTTTATAAAATTTTGTCCTATTTATATTTAGGAAACAAGCTATGTATAATTTTATTTTTAATTTGTTGTGATGGGTTTACAATAAGTATTTACAATAATAATTTCAAAAAAGTTCTGGTACCTTTGAAAAGTATTGTGTAAACTCAATCCAGTGGCACATTCAGATCTATGACTGTTCTAGAAAATTAATAGAAAATGTCTGAAAACATGTGAAAGCATATAGCTTGAAAAGGAACTGAAGCTAACATGAGGAAAAGAATGTCAAAGAAATGGAACTATTTTTGACAACTACAGGGATTTCTAACTGCTTGGACAATTCCGCAGAATGAAAAATATCCTGTTCCACATTCAATAATCAGTTCAGAAAACAATACTCTCTAGAACCCTGGATATTTTAGGGAAATTTCTATCTTCTTTAAAACTTAATCTGGTTTACAATCTCCATGGGGTAGGAAATTCCTCTTGGTTGAGAACTGGGTGCTTTTATGAACCAGTGTTCAGCCACCTTCCATGGCTTAGCAACAGATCAGTGCCTCCTGGATCCATGGACACACTCCTCCTTGAGGATGGCAGGTGGAGAGACGGGATGGAAAGCTTTAAAATCCCCATGGATGGACACTGTGACCAATACAAATTACAGCTCAAAGATCAACCTGATTGATACTGCTTGAGAGTTATAAGTATTCCTTTAGATTTTTATGTGAATATATTAATGCTGTCATCATTAGTCTCTGTCCAGTTCACATACTTTCCTTGTTCTTATCAGTGTAGATAAAATGAGGTAAACCAGACGTGAGAGAAAGCACGGGAACCCATCAGCTGTACATCAGCCACCCAATTGTTCTTCTGTGGCTCTGCTTGTCTTGCCAGCCAACCAGTCACAAAGGCCTTAGCTTTGATCTCAATCTGACTCTGTTTGACAAAGCCAGTTGCAGATGCCCTTCATAGAGACAGCAGATTACAGACGATACCATGCTGAAGAAATGCTATCTTGCCATGGAGACACTGAACGCTATCTCTTTCACCTGGGGTATGCTGTTCCGAGGAGTCCCAGAAAGAGGCAACTGTGGAATGGAAGGCATCTCCTTATCAGAGTTATAACGTCTCCCTGAGAAAGACCAAGTTTAGCAGCAGCAACTAAGTCGCAGTTGTACTAGTATATGCCAAAAAATCATATAGATTCAGTAGCTGCAAAGACTGATGATGCCCTCAGGCAGCTACTTTATCCCAGAACACGTCCATCTGCAGCTGTTGGAAGCGAGCAACAAAAATAGGATCAGATGATTGAAAGTTAACCCGCTGACATGTGATACAAATCTTAACACCCATGTTGGCCTCAGCTACCTCTATGACTTAGGAAGGAGATCCTGATTTCATTTTGGCCAATAACTGTGGAAGGCAAAATGCCATTTTGACAATTAGTTCAAAGCAATCTTTACTACAAGATATATGTGGCTTCAAGTTGCCAAAAAGTGCAAAACCCTTCTCTTTGTAGTTTGAAATTATACCATCAAAATCGAGCAAATGACTCTGTTGCTGCCAGGAGAATGGACCGTGAATTGTATCCTCATGTTTAGCTCTGTGCATTGCACAGTGGTCAAGTCCTCCCTGACTCAGCAGCCCTAGAAATGTCAGATAAAATGGCATGGTGTTCCAATCACATTTTCTTTGTGTTACACTCGAAAATCTTTAATCTTTTAAAGTTAATGAATAAAACTAAAGTCCTTTCTCAGCTTCACTTCCCCTTTAAAATTGAGGTCTTTAAGACACACGATCTCATATTCAGAGTGATGTCACTCTAGGGCTGGTTTGATGTTTCTCACCCCTCCTCTTCAATGTAGTCGCTCCTGTTGCCATTCAGTTTGGAAGCTTCTCGAATGCTAAGTTTATTTACTTACCTCCACCAGTCACGTTCTCCAAAACACTTTTCCTTGTCTAAATAAAACAGCTATTGTTTTCATTGCAGAGGTGCAAATGGTCTGCTAGACTGGGTTTTCATCTTGCCTTGGGCAATTGCAACAATATGATAGGCAAATAGACTATCTGTCATTTCCCCTTGATTTGGGACCGATGAAATGGGGTACTGCAAGGAAGTTCCTTAAACTTAAGGCAAGTATTCAGGGTTTTTCTGTCAATGAATCTGGTTCATCAGGTTCAAACAGGGTCTGCTCAGTAGCAGGGTTCTCAAGAAAACACTCATTAGTCCTTGGTCACTAGAAAATATTCAACACTGTAATCAGTAACACCTCAACCTTAACAATGTTTAGATTATAATGTAAAAAGTTTTATAATTTTTCGAATCGAAACAGTAATCAACAATTTTTAATTATTATAGGAAATCATTAAACAGAAAGTCCTCTGTAATTTTCCGTACCCTGGAAAAACACCATCAGCAATTTGAGGCCTAATCCCTTCCCCAATACTTTTTTTGATTATATTTATACCCAAAACATGTTTTCAAGAAAAATGTCATGTTGTGTATAATAATTTGTAATTTTATTCCCAACACCTTACTGTATCCAGATGTTTCCACGTGTTTCAGAAGAGCACTAGGTTTTAAAACTCGTTTGGGGACAAAATTCACTTTGTAGTGTTTACTTGCAGAAATATCTGACATAAATCCAAATACCTAACCAATGCCATAAGCTCAAGAGGAAAGCTCAAAGAAGATGGAGAAAACCATGAATCCCTCACCGTTGTACAAATGGCCAGACGGCAGAGGTGGTCACATGGATCCCTGCATGTCTGCATCCTCTTGATGTGATATTTCTTCTTTTCGCCCCTCACCCCTTTCATCTTCACTCCTAATCAGGCATTCAGATTTGCTTCTATGTTCGAACTGCATAATATTTCTAATTTTAAAAGTTTGAATTTGTTGTGAGAAGCTATTATTTACATTACAGAGAGAGTAAATGAGTTATTGTGAGTCATTTTCATCCCATTAACTGTCCCTTTTTAAAAAATGAAGTATTTGAGTGCATGGAACATGCCTGTATTCAAATGATCTGTCAATGTATATAAATGATCTATCTTGTCTTAAGTCTTCTTTCTATCTCTCTGTCTTTCTTTCCTTTCTTTCTCTCACTGTGGTAACCGGGGCATAAGGGCAGCTGGAACATGTGGCCCTTTGTTTGATCAGGGTAATGATCAACCAAGCTCAGAGGAAGGTCAGTCAGCTTTCCTACTTCACCTGCAAAATATAATCTTTTTGACGTGCTCTCCAATTGTGAGTCCATCTGTGCCACCATTAAGCAGGAAAATCTACAGAAATAAAGGGGCTGAATCCAACAAGAACTGAATAATTAATGGTGATTTGAATATGCATAGGTAGGGACTGCCACTCTCTGAATGGAAATGTGTCTCATTTACTAATTTCTGTGAATCCGAAAGAGTCATAGATTGGGTACCTTTGATCTTTGCTTGCTTATTTTAATTTTTTTCTCCTGCCTCATCATTTTTGTCTTTGCATTTATCTTTTTTAGATGTTAAGCAGAGATCAAAATTCTCAGGATTATACCAAGAAATGCCTAAACATCAAAGCATGCATATGTACTCTGTAATATATGTATATTTCTATTTCACAGTTTCCAGACAAGTGCCCTTCATTTGTGAAGAACACTAGGTGTGTGTGGGGGTGGGGGTGGGGGGGCGGCATTTATTCCAGGTCTCCCTAGGTATTTGCTTCACTAATATGTTTCTTCCAGCATTTGAGGGAAATGTATACAGTACCTTGGAATTTCTATGAATCCTGACTATTTCTTATATAAGTCATTCAAATGATGATAATACACCAAATTTCCCAAGTCTCTGATGTAACAACTTATCAAACACCACTGGGCTTCCAGGTCATTCTGATGCTACAAGTACCTTTCTTGCCTCTGTCTGGTTCTTTATACTGTTTCTGGGGCTTAGGACTCAGATTTTAATAATTAGTAGTGCTCTCGGTACAGACAAGCACCAAAAAATAAAATGAGGTATACTGCCAATGGCTGCTAGCTCCGCAGACCCTCTTCCCACCTCTCAGGATAATAGTCCTGGTGCTTCACAGTACTTCTTGGTTGATGTATTGACTGATTACTTCAGAAAAGGCTTCTAGACTGCTGTTGGAAGTTAGTATTGTTGGCTGTGGGGTGAGGGCAGTGGATAAAGAATTGTCATGTCATCCATGAACTTCCAAAGCAAAAGATGGGAAAAGAGAAGCAGGAGATGGTCAGATAGAACATGAGATATTAGGAATGAAGAGACAATAGGACAAAGGAATCTAAGGAAGTCATGTCATTCTGACTGAGCTGTTTTGATGTTGCTATTTTTACATTATGACTTTTAAATTGTATATACACTCACAAAATTAAAAAGACAAAGCATTACATTCTCAGCTTGTAAGAACTACTACATAATAAGCAGAGCAGGACACCTTTGCCACATTTCTAACCCTTACTCTGTCCTTCAGGTCACACATGGGGATGGAGGAGTGAGTCTGAGGGGTGGTCTGGAGTCAGGAATAGAGTAAGGGCTTTCACCAGGTAATTAAAAAGCTGAAAGTTTGATATCTGCCTTTAGACTAGCCTACATGTGTCTATGGTTCATTATTGTTACCAGAACTTCCTGCTTCACTTGAGGTTAGCAGAACTTTGTGTATTCTCTGTAGCAGTGTGTGTAATGCAGTAGTTTAAATTCAATTCAGGCAGTCAGGGAATTTGTGCCCATTAACTTGGGTTTTGTAGAAACTTTTACCTTATCATGAAGATTTTATGGCTGCTTTACTTTGAAACTGAGCTTGTCTTTTAGATGAAGAAAACTGAATCATAAGGTCATTTTATTGTTAATGTAGCAATTAAGAAAGAAGTATATAACCAAATGGAAATCTTTCACTCACCAATCACCAGGTCCATCCCATTTTCCTTTGCCAGAATTTTGTAGGAGAACTTGGAAGAACAAGGCTCATAAATGGGTGGGCCGTGCTGCAGATCCTGCCAAAGTGTGTGAATAGATAATTAATAGCATGTGAACAGAGAAAGTCATGGTGGGGTAGTGAGAAGAAAAGCAATAAGAATCAGTGCATTCCATTGATGCAATCTAGCCCGGATAAAGACACCTCTTCCGGGATGTTACCCCATTCTTAATCGCCCTCTCTCCCAAACCTTCAATGTCTTCCTCTCTGCCAACAGTTCTCTGTAGTCCATAAGCATGCTTAAATTTTTCCCAGTCAAAAATAAAATGAAAAACGAAAGCTCTCTTTTAACGCTGTAGCACTATGTTCTCAAATGCAGGAGTCCAGAAAAGGTTTTTAATAAATGTCCTCTACTCATTGTCTTCCTTTCCTCATTTCCCATTTACAACTCAGTCCAAACACATACAAGCTGCCTTTTGCTAAGAACACTCCACTCAAACTGCCCTCACAAAGCCCACCAATCTCCATATTGCCAAACCCAGTGGTTTCCAAACCTTTTCTTATGGGGAATCTACACTATGTTTGCCACTATTGACCATCACCTATTCTTGAAATATCTCCTTCCGTTATGTCAAGTCACAGTTTTCTCTATTTTCTGCTCCTAGCTCTGACCAATTCCTTCATGGATTCCTCTCCATATCTTGCATTTAAACATAGGATTTTCTCATGGATTTTCTTTTGGCCTTCTGCTCTGTTCAGTCTAGGAATTCTTCCTAAGCAATAACTTTGACACCTGTAGTTTTAACTAACAACTTATCTTAATGACCGTCAAGTGCATATTTCCAACATTTATGATTCCCCTGAGTTTTAGACCAGAGATAGGCCAATCCATGCATACCCCAAAATTAAGTTGCATAAAATGGTTATGTTTCTTGTCACTCTTCACACATATATCCCTGACAGAAACACTGCACTTGCTCCTATTTTACTTAATCAGTCATTGGCATCATCACATACCAAGTCTCTAGATCACCCTTTTTTCTCCCATTGTTCTCACCATCACCTCCATTCCCCACATCCAATTATTCAAGTCTTGCCTTTACTCATTTTTAACCTATTGAATCCATGATGAATTGAGGCCATAACCACCTTTTACCTGGCATACTGCAGCATCTTCCTCACTGTTTATACAGAGTGTAGTAATGCAAGGAATTCCAGGCAGATTTTATATGGCACTTGGGGCTTCTCTCCATGAGTTACCTGTAGTCCCGCAGAAGCACAAGCACACACACATACACCTGCCTCAGAAAAACCAGTCCAGGCAGGAGTTGGTCTCCTTAACATAACTTAGCAAAGTTCTTTATTGTTGGATACACTGACCTATTGTTGTTTATACTGACCTTGGATGGAAAATTGTATTTTATTCCTTCACGGGGATATGTGGAAGATGAGTCTGAATCATTCCTTTCATTTAAGGGAATGTGGGATGCATCTAGCCTTAACAGCAGAAGGCAGATGAGTTGCTAGGCTATTGAGAGGTGTGTTTGCATGGAGAAATAATTTCAAGGGAGGAAGCCATGTGTTTATAACCTCATCAATATTAACTGAACTTGAAAGAATGAACTGTGACATTGACATTGATAGGGGATTTGATCTTCATTGTTATTTGTTACACAGCATCTTGAGCAATGGACCCAAAAGTGGTTATTCATTCTGAGTTTCATGGTGTTCATTACATGCAATTTTAGTAAACTTTTATTTATTGTGGAGATACATCAGCCTAACAATATCCTCAGTCATCCAAGAGCTTATGGTCTAGTTCAGGAGAGAGAAAAATAACATGATAATGTCACATTTGGGGAAGTATAAGACCTAAAGAAAGCATATAGGAGGGATGCTAACCTGGACTTTGAGGTTTCAGGAGAGACTTCTTAGGGGATGCAACATCTATATAGGAAGGTGAGTAAAAATCAGGCAAACACAGAAGAGACAGAATGAAGAGGAAGGGAGCTTACTACATTTATTGAAGTTCAGTGTACTAACTTTTTTTAAAAATCTCAATCTTAGCCTCAGTTAAGTCTCTATCTACCTGTCTGTCATTGAGGTCTATCAAGGTCTATTTCCTCAGTCTTTCAATATCACACATTAGAAAGCCTGAGAATTGAGTCAAAAATTTCCATTAAATAAGGTTTTCTTCAATGTTGTTTATGTCAAATGCTAATGTCTTGAAATATTTTAGAGCCATTAAAGCTATTGATTTTATAAGCATTTCATCTCTAGTGGCCATTTATCATTCATAGTCCTACACTTTCTACTCTTACCATAAAACATAAAAGAAATCCCAGTACCTAGAAAGTGATTACTTTTGACACCTAAAAATCCTATGAACCTTCCAATTGCATGCAAATTTTAAAGAGCATATACATTATATTGATTAATATTAGGTCCAAGCAGGAAAAATTAAAAAGCCTTAGACCCATGCCAATGAGTTTGGACCTTGTTCTGAAGTCACAGAGGAGCCAGAGAAGAATCCTGAGCAGAGATGTAGTTTGTGCTTAAGGAGGATCCCTCTGTGAGTGATGGAGAAGCTGATGAGTCAGAGCTAATCCCATAGTCCTGACAGGAGATGAGCACGCAGTGAGGCATTGTACGTGAGGATGAGGAAAATGAGAAGGGAGCTCACAAAAATAAGAGAAGGAATAGCTTTCGAGTGGCTGGGAGAGGGGGCAGTAAGGGAGAGTTTCGGATGACTTCCAGGTTTTTTCGCTCCCATTGGACTGTAATGATAAAAGGGAAAACATGGTCAGAACACACCTGAGTAGAGAGCTCATGGCTCCAGGTCTGTACATGCTGAGCTTCAGGTGCCTGCAGTACATCTTAGAGGAGATGTTCAATAATTAATAATTAATAGTTGTACGTTCAGCTTAGTAGCTTCAGAGTACTTTAGGCTTGGGTAAAGGTTTTCTTTACAACAGTAATGAAAACAGAAAGCACCTTGTCCTTAACCTTGCAGTTATAAAGGCATTTGAAATGTCCAACACAATAATTTCAAATTATAAATTTAACCATTTATATTTTTAAATATTAACTTAACTGACTTTAAAGGGGGAATAAAATTAATTAATGAAAATACTTTTTTAAATGTTATTCATCAAAAAATCTCATCTTTTTATGGCTATTTATTACAGGTCTGTGAAAACAAAGACAATGAGACTGAAGTAAACATTGACAGTTACATCCCAGAATTATTAATAGAGAAATAACTTGTATCATTGTATGAAGCCAGTAAGTATGTATAAACAAATTTATTTTAAAATATTGTTTGTACTCATGTTTTTATATCTAACAATCAGACCATATTGTATCTTGTGTCACTTCCATGAAACCATATTGGAGTAGTTAATGATTGACTACCTTTTGCTTTTTTCCTTTACTTTTACATTATAAATTTTTATTTAATTATACCAGCCTAGTTATCTTGCTAGAAAACTAGAGCGATAGAGCTGTCTACTTACGCATAAAGGCACATCAGAACAGTTTGCACTGCTTTCAGTAGTATTACTGATTCTACGGGATTTGAATAACAATGAATATGAATAGCAGCTACATTTACTGAGCCTGTGCAATGTCAGAAACCATCATGCTAAATATTTTATGAGCATCACCTCAATTAACCATTACAAAAACCTTTTGTGATATTAAGTCCATTTCATAGATGAGAAAAATGAGTCTCAGAGAAGTTATTTAACTTGTCTCACAGTTAATGCAGCTTCAAACACAGATTTGTCTGTCATAATCGTTTTAAATTGTCACATATTTTGTTTCTACTTCAAAATCATATTTCATGTTGATCCTGTTTTTATATTTTAACAAAAAGTTGAACCATGTCAATGCTGGTTGGGGGCCTTTCCTAGGAGAACTCAAGATTAGCCCCTGTCATCCTGGTATTTCATTGTCCCTGCTGTACCCCATCTGAATCTTTGATGGGCTCATGTTCTTCAATGCAGGGAGCCCAGGAAAAATGATACTGGGGTCTCTCTTGAGCAAGCCACTTAGCACTGAAGCATGTGTCAAAGACAAGCTGTTCTTTTCAGTTTCCATGATTCACGAGTCAGTTCTTGGCCAGTTTTCCCCTGATACTTCCTGGGGAACATCAGGATGTAAGAGAACCACTGACATGCCACAGGGTTATCTTCCATTGAAGGATCACTGTGCTCTTAGAGGGCTTCCTCTGCTAGTCTGATGTCCAAGTGCCTCTAACAGCCTAGGCAACTGAATACTCAGTATTCTGTGAAGCAGATCCCATCTTCTGGCACATTTTCTAGATGAAGTTTCTTCTGGTACCAGAGAATTCAAATTAATAGTATGAATTATAGAGGAATCTGGACAGTAAGTAAAGAATTAAAACTGGTATATGTGTTGAGGAGGAGGACAATAGAAGAAATATATTACCACCTAAAATTCAAGAAATCTTGCTACTTTATAATATAAAATATTGAAAACTGCTTTATTTTCCATAGAGGCCACGTGTACAGCATTAATAAGCTAAAGCACACAGAGTCAAATGACAAATCTAGATAAACTGCCCACGAAGCTTATATTTGCCTCAGGTTGTTTAAAGATGCTTGAAGGCTGTAAATCTTTGACCCTCATTCTGACTATTGATTGGTAAAAACACCACCCTTGTTTTTAACTAATAAAAACAATGGTTTCTCTTTACTTTAGAGCAGGTATCATATTGAGTAGTTAATTTTTCACTTTTGTAAATGTGCTTCTCACCCAGTTCTTTCTTGGAGACTCTAAGACATCTATTTTAAGAAAAGAGGTGAAGTCACCACATCACACTGAGAAATCTTGGTTTTGACCTTCTCTTCACCTTTAGTTCCCCTCAACTGAAGGGTTAAAATGAACCACATCAGCAATACAGAAAAATGCCACCTAACAGCATTAAGGTATTTTTCCTTTCCCTGTTATTTAAGTGCATTTTCCCAGGGAGGAAGTTGGGGATTGAATTTCTAAAAAAAGAAGTGAGAATTCTATTAAAACTTAAATTATTGGCTAAAATCATCATTTTTAAAAGAGATCCAAATTCTGACCCTCATTAAGGAAAATAACTCCTAAAACTAATATCTCAACAAAAATAAAACCATAAAATTAATTTTCTTAATGTGTCATCATTAAACACATACAAGGAGCTTAAAGATTTTTAGTAGTGGATTCTAGAAAAACAATGCTGATAACATTATGAAAATATTTCAGCAAAATCAGGATTTATAAAAATCTAAGCTTGACATTCTTATCAATGTCTTCTAATACTTTATAGATCTTCACAATCATATGACTTTCTCATGTTTTATCAACAAACCCCTATGGTCATCATTAATGTTTAAAAGCCTCGGGAATATTTTGCTAGACTCATTCTGACCACTCTTCCAAGCTCCCCAAGCTCTGACACATCTTTTTAACTTTGAGTCACAGATTCCTTACCTGCTGGATTCCTATCCTGAACACTTGTCCTGCCTGCCTACCCCTCTCCCCACAACTCCCTTCCCCAACATCTCCTACTCCCCACTCATTCTTTCTCTCTCAGCTAGTCGCTTCTTCCAGATCAGCTCTCCTGATCCCTTGTCCTGAATGCATCACCATAAGCTCAACTTCTATTATATAATCTCTCTGAGCAGCCTTCCCTTCTTTTCACAACTTCAATTAACCATTTCTTAATTGCTACCAATTGTGTTAATGTTTAGCTTAATGTCTGCCGTCCCTCATAAACTGTAAGCTCCATGAGAGGAGGGACCTCATCTGTTGGCGTTATCACCGATGTGAGCTGACAAATTTGTTAAAATGTGGGATAAAAGAGAGTTATCTCTTGAAACCTTCAACATATTAACTCCTTAACAAAACCTAACCAAATCTACGAACACAACCAAGACATTTCATTAAGAATACTCAATAAATAAAAACTAATTATTGAGATAAATTTTTTAATAGGAAAAGGAATCTAGAAGTACATTTAAATCTATGTCCAAAGCTTCCCATGCTATTGAATGGATAGAGCGGCTTTTACTAGAAACTTCTAATATGACAAGTAAAAGGATCAAACTAAGGAGTGGTCAATTTTATCCTCATAAACACTGAATGAATGTTAGAAGAGAAATTTTGGGGAAAATCAGAGATCTCTCCAACAGGATTAGATTCTACAAAAACAACAACAACCACTAAATACATTTTTGCTCATTCTGGAAATAGACTATTTTTATAATGGAAAATTTTTTTTTTACCATAGTATTATGCAACCAAGATCAATAGAAATTAAGCATTACTTATAAGATTTTGATATTAGAAAATTAATTGAAAACCTTTTTTCCAACCAGAATACTTTATTTAGATAATCAAATATCTCAAAATTAGTGAACAGATTACTCACTTCAGTCTTTTCTGGCCATTGCTAATGCCTATAATCAAGGGGTAACTGAAATTTATTTTCTTTTCATTTTATCAGTGTGCCTTTGGAACAGACAGGTTGTGTTCTCTGCCATTTACAAACTTGAGGATTTAATTTAGATTTTAATAATTGAGTGAGATAGTACAATAACCTTTATATAAATTCATCATTCCTTATCTTCCCAAAGCACAAAACGTCCTGTATGCCATAACCACTATTGTTTACCTTTCTGGAAGGTTTTTGTTTAAATTTCTATAACTAACCTAGGATTGTAAAACTGTCTTGAAAATACAGTATGAACCGTTTCCTACCCCAGTCCTTATAAGACCTCATAGTCATTATCATGAGACTTGTAAAACAATTAATTTACTCCTTATTATATAGAAATCTGAGTGACTGAAATATTCTTTCCAGGGTGTTTGGACATATCACAGTCCCAGCCCTGAGATCAACCACACCTTTAAACGTTTTTCCATACTTTATTTCTCATCTTTTTAAATAAAGAGGGAAAGCATTTATAATCTCCAGTTACATAGAATTGGAATACTGCTATGTAACAGAGATAATCGCACTAATGCACAGGAATTGAAAGTCAAGCAACTTTGGTCGAGGCTGGATTGAATTAAGTCTTAACTTTGTAAACATTTCCATAGGAGGTAGAACATACACATTTGACTTTTTGTCAAATAAGCGATAGTAAACAATGAATCTGAGATCCTAATATATTAAAGGTATTTTAAAAGGCATTAAATAAACTTTTCTCTTTTTTAGAAACCAAAAAATGTGAACAGCGCACAGATTTTCAATAAATTAGGGAGTGAAACATTAAATCTTCATAGTTGAAATGTTTGCATCTTCAAAGCTCCACTGGTTCCATTTGATAACATCTGAAACTTTGATTAATAATGAGATCACATTTTAAACAATTTGTGTGCAAAACAAACTGCAGGAATCTTCATTTACTATGGAGTTGTCCACCGTTTTGTCCTAGTGACTTGAAAAACAATGTCCTGTCACCACATATCCCATTGTCTTTACTCTGATGAGAGTCTGAGAGAATAATATTGAGCAGTAGGGATTTTTAGAGTTTAAGCCCCACCCAACATTGTTGGTTTAAGTGCCTCCAGCTGCTGTTCCCATGAACACAGTGTTGATGGGTGGCAAAGAGGACACCATTTCTCTCCCGTTTGCTCCGTGGGAGTCCAGGGTTTCTTGAGCTGGATACTGATTAGAGGTTCCATACATACACTGGGATGAAGAGGAAGGAATTGGGGTTTGCAAGCTGGATGCTGTAAAGGAAAATATAATCAGCAATTGAAAATTGACATTTATTTTCTCTGCAAGAGCCGCTCACTTTACACCTCTTTGTTTATTGTTGCATTCAGCACACATCTCTATACTAAGTTTGAGTGCATATGGTGGTTTCTCAAAGCCATCCCTTGTTTTCTTCCATTTCCCCCCTTGTTATTCTTCCAGAATTTATTTATTCTATACAGTTCACAATGAAAACTCAATACCAAACTTAAATTCACGTAACTCTACCTCCAAAAGATATAACCAATACCCTCCTCTTTCCATCTGCACCTTCACAATTGGAGTTCAAGCCACCATCTTCTCTTACCTGGACCAACACAGCAACCTCCTAATTAATCTTGTGACCCTCACCTTTGCCCCACTCTCTTACCCTGCAGAGAGAGCCAGGATAATCTTGCTGAACAATACATCAGCTTGTTCACTCTTTTCAAATGTTACAACGACTTCCCATTACTCTTAGAACAAAACCCAGGTTGCTCACCCTGGTTCATAAACCCTGTGGGGATTTGTCTGCCTTCTGATTTATTCTACTCCATTCTCTTCTTCATTCACCATGTTCGAAACACATGCCTTCTTTCTGCACCTTGAACTTCCCAATATTGTTCCCATTTCAGAGACTATGCACTTGCTGTTTCTTCTGCCTAGAGCTTCCTCAGACCTTCATGTCATTGCCTGCTTATCACTCAGCTTTCAACGCCAAACTTTCTGCCTCCGGTTTCCTTTTACAACCACCTTATCTAGAAATAGCTCCTTCATCACTATTTGTCATTTTACCCTATTTAATTGACTTCAGAAGAATTGAAATTATTTTTCAATGTATTTGTTTATATATGCATTGCTTTATCTCCCCTGAGCTTAATAAGATGTAAGCTTCTTACAGGCAGGAATTCTGGCCTGATTACTACCAAATCCTCACACCTAGAATGAAGTTTGGCACATAGTAGGTTCTTTAAAAAAAATCAGAATAACTGGCTCACGAACACTGCATTTCTTGCATTTATGGTTGCTGCATTCTTGTTGCTTTTTTGTTGTTGTTAATCCTCACCCAAGGATATTTTTCCATTGATTTTTAGAGAAAATAGAAGGGATGGGGAGAGACACAGAGAGAGAGAAACATTGATGTGAGACAGACACATCAATTGGTTGCCTCCCACATGCACCCTAACTAGGGCTGGAGATTGAGCCTATAACCATGGTATGTGCCCTTGACTAGAATTGAACCTGGGACCCTTCAGTCCGTGGGCTGACACTCTATCCACTGAGCCAAACTGGCCAGGGCTTATTGCTATTTTTTAAATAGTTCTAACTACCATCTTCTCGGCCACCAAAAACCAAGATTTAAAACTCAGTTGCTATAAGGTGGGTGCTAACTCCACTTGCATGCCTTACTTATTCTGTTCCCTCTTTTCACCCTGAAGCCCTGTATGCAATTTACTTGTAAGCCAGCCCTGACAACTAGAGCTTAGAATCCATCTGACACCTAAGCTATGTTCCATCAAAGCTACCACTATCTCTACAAGTAAACAGAACTAATAGTAACAATAGCAACACGGTACATTTCAGTCTCACAGTGAGGAAACTTCCTGAAGTGGAATTTTCTGCTTCATTAGAGTAACGTAGAAGCAATGACCATCTGCAGATAACATGAGATGAGCTGCTAGACTCTGCTCAGGGAACAGCTGTGATGGTCACAGGAAGGGAAGAAGCACTTCCTATTGAATTATTAGAAAAGCACACGGAGTGGGGAGAGAGAGAATTTATCTCATTTTCCCTTATGCTCCGGTTGGGTGTTAATGCCTTTTACTTATGCTAGTCTGAAATCCATTCCATTGGAAGGTTGCAACCATCTCAGGTACGCATTAACACTCTGCCCTGATACTCGCATGAATATATACTTGTCCTGTGATACCTTATTAGTAATTTTAGAAACAAAATGTGTATGTTTTCAACTCTGATTTCTTGAGTTCCTACTATGTGGCAGACACTTTGCTGGGTGCTAATAATGCATCTAATTCAAGTTTCAGGATCTTTTTAGGTACAGCAACCTGGGTGGAAGAAGATGCTATGGGACTTCATGGAAAACACACTGTTTTACTCATTTTTACTTAAACTGTATGCTATAGAACAGTAAATATAGAAACATTTTCTACAGAGGTGTCTAATCACATTTTACATACAATTGAGAACATGATAGTAACCTCCACCACAAGTTACCAGTTTTTTAAACTTGGAATAGTTTTAAGGTACTGATGGAGATACCTATTAGCATTGCCTCTGGGTCCAGCCATGAACAATAGAGTGAGAAAAAGATATAATTATTGCTCTCATAAAACCTATAGACTTTTAGACTGCCTTTCACAGGTTATATTCATTTTTGCATACATACTAGATGCCAGCTCTCATGTATGTTATTTGAAAAGAATAACAGATCTAGCAGTAGGTTTCAGTAGTAGTGACATACATATTGAGAAATGGTAAACTGTTACTTGCAGATACAAAAATACAATGTCAGCCCTGATTGGTGTTGCTCAGCGGTTAAAGTGTCGCCCTGAGGAAGGCAACCAATTGTTATGACTCTCTCACATTGATGTTTCTCTCTCTTTCCCTTCTTCCCTCCCACTCTCTCTAAAAAAAAAAAAATCAAAGGAAAAAATATCCAGGTGAGGATTAATATATCCCTAGCTCTATCTTTATTTCTATCTCTATATCTTATCTATATCTATATGTATAGATCTATCTATCATCTATCTATCTATCTATCTATCTATCTATCTATCTATCTATCTATGTATGTCATCAGGTCCAAAGTGACAAATCAACTGTAGGAACATGAGTGCCCAGTTCATCTCAATAGTCACCCTCCAAAGTAATACTGCATACACAAGGTTAACAACTTTTGAAAATATTTTCAAGAACTACTAAAATAATTTACCTACTACTGGAGTTCGACATGCAACTGAAGGTGATGTGTCTGCATAAAATGAGCTGGTCTGCTTTCTACTACTGTCATCTAAAATGTTAAGTGGATCATGGATGTCACTGTAGGGAGGCAGTGAGCGAACACTGCTGATGACAGAAACGTGCTGATTCACCATCGATCCAAGTCTATGAGACTCTGGGTAGTTCACATTGCTTCCATAGTAGCCTATAACAGAAAATGTCAAGAACAGACAGTTAACTTATTACAAAAAAATATTTCAGGAAGGCAAAGGGGGACAAGATGATAGGAGAGAGCCTAAAGATATCATACTGTAAATATTATATTCACATCTACATTTACCATAGAGTTGGGTTTCTGCTTATATATGGAATGGTTCACAATACTGTTTTTTTTAAAAAAATTCATGTTATTTTATTATTAATTTAGAGATCTAATTACATCTCTCTAATATTTCCCTTATCTAAATTATCAAGATTCCTATGAATGAAAAAAAGCACTATTAGCTTCTCACAAAAATTACACTACTTATCAAATACCAATTCCATTGATAGATTCCTGTTTCTGAAAGAAGAACTGGCCTACGGTTAGGAGAGAAGCACCAGAACTGTCTATACCTAGAGCTTAGTTTGGTGGCTGAAGAAGTCCACAGATCTTTCTAGCTCCTTAAAGAGTTTTATCAGCTGAACAGGGGCATAGTTTTGGTCCTAATCTTTAAGATCTGTTGCTAGTTCTCTGGGAAAAACGTAATTCATTAAAAATGTTTTCAAAGAAAAAAGCATCTTCTCTGGGGCTATGAAGGTTGGTCTCCAACATATGGTTTGACATAATAGTTTTTCATCACAGGTGGCATGTAAAACTTTAAGAAAACCACAAGAACTAAGGATATGTTTTTATGCAGCAGAAATTAGCTCCAAATGCCTAAGATTCCATGATCTTCAGAAGGTTTACATGGGATGACTCAGCAGAGGTGGAACTCGATGTCTAGTTTGTCTTATTGCCCTCTCAAAAGCCAGGAAAGCTTTAAAAATGTTAATACCGTTAGGTGAATTCGGAGGCAGTGTTGCTCCTGGACAGCTGGCAGCCCCTGCATTGCTCAGGAAATTGAAGCTTCCTGTATTTAAAAACTGCATGCTGTGTGGATCCTGGCTGTGTGGGGATGGTCCATAGCTGGAAGGCGGCCGAGAATTAAAGGGAGACCCAGCACAGCTGCCGCTGAAGAAATCTCTGGAGAGCTGCTGTTCACTCCAGGCCATGCACCGACCATGCTCCGGGCGATGAGGATAGAGTCCTGATGGGGGGTGAGGCTGCGCCCTAAACACAGTCTGATAGTTAGAGTTGGTCCCATAAAAGTCATGGTTGGCTTGAGGAAGAGTAGGATAAATGGGCTCTGGGTATGTTGAGCAGTGTGGCGGGGCTGACAGTATGGGCCCCACACTTGGGGGTCTCCCTGCCATTGGACCTTGGTTAATGACACTTCCTCGACTGGCCATGGCTGGAGAGGTGGGTGGTGTCATCAGATGACCAGAACTCTGGGAAAGCTCCATTTGACCTGAAAGAAAGTTACCAAAGTATTCACTAATGGCAGATTAAAATAGATGGGCCACTTCTTTTAAAAATGTGCAAAAGATTTATTACTATACCCTTTTCCAACTTGGTTCATTCCTACTCTCTCAAAACAACAAAAGTGGAGAACACCAAAAATTTAGGTTTTAAAAACACCATCACAATACAGGCATATGTCACAGCAGTGGAGACTTTAGGAGTTAGTGACTATGGAAGAAAGTCGGAGGTTTCATGCTCCCACGGGTATAAAGATGGTTAGAGCTCAAGCTTGGGAAGGGCAAAGGGGTCTGCTGTTCTCACTTTTCTATAATTAAAAAACAAGCTGAATGTTCAGTGGTTTGGTTTTTAGGGTAAAAGAAAAGGGCAATAAAGTCTAAATGACATGGCTTTAAAGCAGCCAGTTCAAAACATCATGCTGATGAACAATGAGTTATAAATGCCATCGACTCCCTAGGCCTCCAATTTCCCATTGGTGGAATTAAGCCCTTGAACTATAAGGCTCTTCTGGGTTTAAAATTCTGTGTGTTTAATGAAGCAATGTATGTAAAAGGATTTCAAAAAAGACATAAAGCAATACGAAATTATCTAGTAGCTAATCCAAGCCACTAGACATTCAGATTGACACAAAAGTTACCCCAGACCAAAGAGGAAAATTACAATGGTTATGCTAAAGTGGCTAAATCCACTTTTTAATGGAGGAGAACTAAAGTCTCCTTAAAAGCCAAAAATAAATAGCAGCCCATGTAAAAGGATTTCAAAAAAGACATAAAGCAATACGAAATTATCTAGTAGCTAATCCAAGCCACTAGACATTCAGATTGACACAAAAGTTACCCCAGACCAAAGAGGAAAATTACAATGGTTATGCTAAAGTGGCTAAATCCACTTTTTAATGGAGGAGAACTAAAGTCTCCTTAAAGGCCAAAAATAAATAACAGCCCATTTTTTTTTGACTCTCAAAGCATCTTAAGGATTTTATGCACACCTAATCTAATTTTTCCTTCCACCAAATGAAGATAACTAATTATTTATACTTCTGGTATAAGTAAGACAGTGTGTCAAAGTGGGATGCCTGTGTTAACAATAGTATTGCTAAAAATGTGAGTAACAAATGCTGAAAACCATAGGAATTTTATAAACCATTATTAAAAGTCAGTGAAGGTAAGCTTTTTTTATTCTTGGGATGCCTGGAGGTTACCAATTTCAAGAAAACAAAGGCAGAGCCCCCTGTGATGAATACTGAAGCCTAGGTGGTTTTCTCGGCTGTTCCCCAGGGTACCTGTGAGCGGCATGCTGTCTGCATTCCCCGCAGGGAATGGGTGCAGAGCAGAGGTTAAGCCTCCAGGTTGACTGGATAACAGAGGAAGAAAGGTTGTTTCCACGTGGCTTTCATTCTTCACAGTGTCGCTGGCAACCGCACTCGTCTTATTACGGTTTGCCAGAAAGCATGAACTTGGAGAAGCAGTGAAGGCAGCTTTACTTGCATCTGGAATGGTTTTTAAAAATGGGAAAGTTAACATCATTCCCAGATTACCAGTAGAGGAGCCCAAGTAAAAGAAACTGAAAATATTTCAGGGCTGTATCAGAAACCTGCAAGCTCATGAGAAATGGGAAACAAAGCTGGCTCTTGGCTGGGTGCTTGTTTCAGTTAACTGTATGCTTGTGGGATAGGTGGGTTCTGAACAGCAATAAAAATAATCTACTCTGGCATAGCCGGCATGGCTCACAGGTTAAGTGTCAACCTATGAATCAGGAGGTCATGGTTCGATTCCCAGTCAGGGCACATGCCTGGGTTTCGGGCTCCATTCCTAGTGTGGGGTGTGTAGGAGGCAGCTGATCAATGATTCTCTCTCATCATTAATGTTTCTCTCTCTCTCTCTCTCTCTCTCTGAAATCAATAAAAATAAATATATTTTAAAAAATAAAAAATCCACTCTGGCATGAACAGTTTTCAAAATGCCTCTCTGAAATCAATAAAAATAAATATATTTTTTAAAAATTAAAAAATCCACTCTGGCATGAAGAGTCTTCAAAATGGAATTCATCACATCCCAAGTAGATGTGTTCTCTTCCTTCTCTAAACTACTAGAGAACTTATTTCTACGCCATTTATAAGGTGGTATACTACATGTGTTGTCTTGAATTACAGTGTTTTGGTTTTTTATTATAGTCATCTCTCCAATCTTATCTAAAGTTTCAAAAGTTAAGAACATTGACTTTGTTTCCTTCAGAGTTTCAGAGTTCCTTCAAAGTACTTTGAATACTCTATGGAAAAGAGCAGTCCCTAGAAAAAACAGGACTCCATTAATATCAGTATACCGTGTTAGCAGTGACGTGTTGGGGGTAAACTCTGAGACTGGTATACTAGTAAACCCATTTAACATGTGTGCTTACAAATGCTTGAACTTAGGTTTAAACAAACAAATATGCAAAACAAGGTGTACATTTTAAGTTACCTGAATTTTTCATATACTTGTCCAATAAATTCTGTAACTCCTGCTCTTTGTCATTATTAAACTGGGTCTCCATGGCCAGGAGGATATATTCATCAAGAAGCATGCGGATCAAATGGAAGGAACCTTGTTTATGGACGGGGAATGGGTAGAGGGCATTGTGAGATGAAATAAGGGGGAGGAAGAGAAGGAAAGAGAACGAGGGAGAAGTCAAGTTATCTTGGTGACCATCTCGCAATACTTTACAAGGAGCAACTGAAATAAACAAATACTTGTTGGACTTTAAATGACCTGCTAAGACCAACATGCTTAACCTGGGTCTCTAATCTTTCTGTGTCCCGCCTGCCCAGCTCACTGTGTGTACTGTCCTGGCAGCTCTTTGGCCACTAATTACATCAAAGGAAAATACGGATGAAAGTGAGACATGCTTTATGCTTTAAGAGGGCACACATTGGAGTGTGATAAGCTTTAACCTGGGGAGAATAAGCTCTATTCTGCTCTATTTCTGTTTACTTTGTACTAAATAATTAGACAATGGCCAACATAGTCTGGAAAAAGTATCAAGAAGATGTCCTTAAAGCCTGAAACAAAATATTCTTTAATTTGAAAAAAAGAAAAAGAGTAATTTGCATGTAGAAGCTGTTCTGGAAAATCTTAAACTTTTTTCCACTATTCAACAGATTTCCCAAAAAGAGTCTTTCTTTTTTTCATAAAAAAGTCGAGATTCAATGTTGCATATTTTAAGAAACCTTAAATGTAAGCAGGATAGTTAAAATAATAAACTCAATACATTCTATTCATCCCTCAATACAAGTTCACTGATTTATTTAATTACATTGAAAATTAAATAAAAACAACGTAGTTCTTTATAAGCTATTTTATAATGTAAATATTTCTCAAAATGCAACTACCAAATGCAGAAGTACTGAGGTTAACTTTATAACAATAAACTAAGATAATATTTTTAGGAGAAAGAAGGTGTCTCCTTTTTTAAAAAGCTAGCTTGACTCAATTTGCTTCACATATCACATAGCAGGAAAGATGGTTCAGAAACATGTGAGCATGTCTTCTAAGCTGCTCTCTAATTCCTGAAGTGCAACTATGTGGGTTCCTGAAAAATATGTAAAAATTTGCCATATCACAATAGTAGTGCCTTTGAAAAATAATGCATGGATTACCATTTATTTGCTTTTTTAATAAAAAGCATTTATCGAAGCCTTATGGAATGTAATGATGGTATGATATATATGATATATCATATATACCATATATATCATATATATCACTCAAATCCCTATATACCTCAATGAAAGGAATATTCGCCTTCTTCTATGATGAGCAGAGAGCTTGAGTAAAGCCCAAGCCAGAGAGAAGTGTTAAGATTGAACTCCATATGTGATCTGACTCTAAAACCCAGGTTCACAACTACTAGTCTCTATGGGCTTAATATTCAGATATAGATTGAGAAGTGACGGTGCCACATGTTGAAAAATTGGTGCAAATGTGACTGGGAACAAATGGTGTAATTCATTTAGAAGAGTTGAATAGAGCACATAGGATACCAAAACTGGATGCATTGTTCAAGGTGAGATTATGCATTACTCGAGCACCAAAAAAGCTCCACTTCAGCAGGAAGTCTTGAGCCCTCTTCTTTAATGACCTTCCATTTTGTTTGCTGGTCTAGAAAGTAAAGGAATAAAATGGAACTATAAAATCTGTCATCTCATTAGTACATGGACCCTACATAAGACCCAAGAGGTAGATAACCTGTCTGACAAATGGACAGATGGCATGCACGCCATTTGTTTCATCAAATAAAATGATCTATCCAGGGATTCTCATTGTCTTTTCTTCAGTTTTTAAGGTTAACAGATGTTTATTCTGTAGGGGTTTGTTACCTAATAGAATTGGACAACAAAATGAAATAATTTACAAAATATTTTATCTCTTATTTTATTTTGACAGAACAGAAGGTGAACTGTGAAGGAAGGGTGGTATATTTCTGTGAATGATTAACTCTGACTTCTCTGGTCCTGCTTGATAATCTGTTTTCCTTCTAGGATAAAAAAGTCCCTACTCTATAACTAGTTTCCTTGATATGGAATGGCTAACACCGATCAGTGATGGATATATTTGTTCTCATTGTCTTGTTTTCATGATGGATGACTTGAAGGTTAACAGAAAGAGTTGAAGAAACCACATGGAAAACACAAAATACTGAGCTCTTTGAATTAAAAAAAAATGTAAATACTTAAAACCATATTTTCTGCCAGCATTTATGGAAACTTGCTTTTTAGAAAAGGGCCAGAATCTTTCCAGTTTCTAAGTTTATCTTTCACTACTGATGTTATTCAGCTGTAACTCTATTGACTGATAGGGAAGGCCTATAGTAGCCCCCCCTTATTCAAAGGAGATACATTCCAAGACCCACGGTGGATGCTTGAAACTGCGGGTAGTACCAAACCCTATATATACACTAAGATTTTCCTATACATACATACCTATAAGAAAGTTTAATTTATAAATTAAGTGCAGTAAAAAATTAACAACAATAATAAAATGCATAATTATGCATAATTATAACAATAAATTATACTAAGTCATGTAAATGTGGTCTCTCTCTCTCTCTTTCCTTCTCTCCCTCTCTTTCAAAATATCTTATTGTATTCTACTCAAGTTTTCAATTAAAGGAAAAACTTCACACTTCTCTTTGGCATATCCAAATTGCCAGTATCGCTACTCTTGAACTTTGGGGCTATTACTAAGAAAATCTGGGGTAGATCTGCTAAGCCAGCCAGCTACTAAGTGACTCACAAGCAGGGAGCATGTACAGCATGGGTAGCTGAAGAAAAGGAAGAGTCACATCCTGTCAGGATGGAGTGGGATGGTGAGAGATTTCATCATGCTACTCAGTGAAGAATTAAAACTTGTGAATGGTTTATTTCTGGGATTTGCCATTTAATATTTTCAGACCACTGTTGACCTGAGGTAACTGAAACCACGAAAAGCAAAATTGCAGTTAAAGAGAGACTACTATAGTGTCTGTCTTGTAGTCCTTAGTCAAAAAAGGATCAATAGAATCAAATCCATGCCCAGTGCTCTCAAATCTGGCATATTCCTAATTTTGCTATTCGGGTTGCCTTATTTGTAGGGCTTCAAAACTCTTCAAAGCATTTTTGCACACAGACTGTCACCCCAGCCCCAGCAGTAAGAAATTACAGCCAGTTTAGCATTTAGTATTGAAAAGTACCTTAATTACTCTCTGCTCTACCACAGTATCCAACCATTCAATAAAAGCCTCCACGGTGGCATTCTTCTTAAGGAGATCTTTCAGTTCTTGGAACACCGTGATAGAGTCATCTATCATGTATAAAATGGGGAAAAAGCAGAATATTGCACTCTACATTGAACCCATGAGAAAACCTAAAACTAGAGATCATTAATAATATTATATAATAAAAGGGAACGATAGGGAGATTAAGTTACATGTGTTAAAGGAATTCATTTCATATCTTGAGAACAATAAAATTCCTTGGTACTTTACTCTTCAAAATTTTAATAAGTAATCTTGGTATGTATTGAAATATAAGTTTAGGTATTATATAAGTATGTTTATACTAGGGAAGAGTAAGTTGTCAACATAATTGATTACTCATTTTGAATCCAATGCTGTCATTAAATTCAATGGCTTAGTTGAAAGCTAAAGGATGAACTAGGCTTATAGATTTCTTGCTTATGCAATATTCTTTATCTTTAGCAAAATTTAAATTCTGCACTGAAGATTTGAGCCACTTTGAATAATCTTTTATCATGCTAAAATTTAAAGGGCCACTTTGAGACTATCATTTTATTAAAGAGTTTGAGGTTTACTGAATCTCAAAGGGTAATATAATTTTATATTATGAAACAGAAAGCAGGGTTGAGATAAAGCAGTGATGGCGAACCTTTTGAGCTCGGCATGTCAGCATTTTGAAAAACCCTAACTTAACTCTGGTGCCGTGTCACATAGAGAAATTTTTTGATATTTGCAACCATTGTAAAACAAAGACTTATATTTTTGATATTTATTTTATATATTTAAATGCCATTTAACAAAGAAAAATCAACCAAAAAAATGAGTTCGCGTGTCACCTCTGACACGCGTGCCATAGGTTCGCCATCACTGGATTAGACCATCCCCCAGAGAGCAATCTATTATTGGTGTATAGCCTATATAAGGCTGCATTTTTTTAAATCTTTTCAGAAAAAATGAAGGGAAAAAATAGAAGGCTGTTACCCCTTGGAAACCAAGCTTGGTTGTCTAGACACACATAGTGGCTTGGTAAACTCGGTCAGGTGGACCAAACCTGATCAGGGATTCTCTGCTTTGAAAAACAGTTTTGTGCAGAGATAACACTTTTATAGGTATCATATGCCATAGATGCCAAGAGTGTTCAATACATGGAAATGTGGATGCTTGTAATGTAAAACTGGAAGAAAATTCACAAAACTCAAGACCATTTTGGTCATTTCCAGGTTATTGCTATTTTGGTAATATCTAGGCAATAAGATTATGATAACTTTTATTTTCCTCTTCATATTTCCTAAATTTTCCAGGTTCTCCACAATGAGTCAGTACAACTGTTTTTAAATAGAGAAAACTTTTCTAATTTAAAATGTTTTTTAAAAAACAGGATTCTCAAGCAGATAGGATTTTTGTAGTCCAAGGGGAGAATATCTGGCAATGTCTGAGACATCTCTGTGTTATCACAACTGGGCGAAAGCTGCTACTGGAATCAAGTGTAGTGGGCAGAGGCCAGGGATGCTGCTAAATATCCCACAATGCACAGGACAGCCCCCAACAACGAGTTATGCAGTTTAAGATGTCAATAGTGCTGAAGCTGGGAAACCCTGCTCAGCAGAGAGAGAAGACTTACGTTCAGTGTAGATATCAGATTCAGTGTCTGTGCTGCCCGAAATGGTGAGAAGGGCTTGAGATCCAATACTATTCAAGTCAACCTTTTCTATATCCGATACCATAGAATTCACAACATGCTGGTCAAAGAGAGCCGGTCTGGCAATCTGCATACAAAAGGTTTGTGTGTTTTTTTCTTTTTAAAAATTCACTAAACTACCTTAGTGATAGTCTATCTAAAGGAACGTTTTAGCTTCTAGAGAAACATTTCCTTCAGGAAAAATTATCGTAAATGTTTTCTTACTTTAAAACTAAAAAGCAATAACTGAGACTCATGATCATCTCTGTTAAGAGTTTGAAAACTATTCTGGACTTTGAAAATGAATTTTTTAATTCATAGTTATAAAATAAGGATTTTATGATATTATGTTTCTTATCTGGAATTAGTCCAAGCTAGTCTCTTTTTATTATTATTTTTTCTTATTTTATTTTTTCCATCACCATTCATCCCCTCTATGCCCACTTTCACCTTCACCCCCACCCCCAAACTAGTCTTTTAAAATTTAGGGAGCTAGAAACCTTCTTAAAGCAAATGATCATTTGAGAAGAGGAAAAGTATACTTTAACAATATACAAACATGCCCTAGCTGGTTTGGCTCAATGAATAGAGCAACGGCCTGTGGATTGAAGGGTCCCGGGTTCAATTCTAGTTAAGGGCACATGCCCGGGTTGTGGGCCCAGTAGGGGGTGTGCAGGAGACAGATGATCAATGATTCTCTCATCATTGATGTTTCTATCGCTCTCTCCCTCTCCTTCCTCTCTGAAATCAATAAAAATATATATATTTTTAAAAACACATAAAAAATATACAGACATGTAGTCTAATTTTAAAATTGTTGTTTTCTCCTCTATTTAAGAAAGCCAAATTAGAAGGCAGTTTTAAAACGTGTTGGTTTTGTGGGTTTTACAACATTAAATATCACATGGGCTCATTTCTTTCAAACTTAATTTTTGTTACTTAGATTCATGTGGCAAATAAGAGTTTTACATTTTACATTGCATTCGAATTACATTTTTACTTTTATTTTGAAGTAATTATAAGCTTATAACAAACTTTCAAAGTCAGTGCAGAGTACAACTGTCCTCAGTATCTACTGTTGTTGAACCCATGGATACAAAGGGCCAACTGTATTTCCATATGCTGTCTATCTAGCTTCTCCTAATATTACACCTTACCTAACCATTGTATATTACCCAAATCAGGACATTCACCTTGGTATGGAACTATTGACTACTCTATAGAAATAATTCTAATTTTATCAGTTTTTCCACTAATGTCCTTTCTCTGTTCTAGAATCTCACAATGCATTTACTCCTGTCTACTCAGTCCCCACACTCTGGAAGTGCCTCAGTCTCTACTATTAGAAGGTTCATGTTTGAGTTGATGACTCAGTACCCTCGGCTTGCTAACATACCTGAGCAAGATGCAAGAAAGATGTTTGTCGCTTCAGAGAGGATACAAATCTTCGCACAATAGGTATTTTCTTGTCAGTCAGAGCTTCTGGCAAGTTTTCCAAGGATGAAACAACCCACTGTTCCCAATTTTTAGCAAAATTTCTTATGTCTGCTAATAAGCTACAGAAAAAAAAATGTGTTAAATGTGTTAAATGCTAAGTTGTTCAAATACATTAAATAAATGCAGTTTAATGGAGGTGTACAATTATTGTGTGATTCCAAGAACATGACTTTTGAAGTCAGCCTATGGCTGGCATTTATCATCTTGCTCAATATACTCAGTCTCCTCAAGTTGCAGTTTCCTCATCTGTTGAGTGCGAATAACAATAGTATTCATGTCACAAGATTATTATGAGAATTATGTGAAATAATTCATGGAAAGTGCTTAGATTAAAGCTTGTCATGCACAGTGTTTAATAAATAATTATTATCAACTAGAAGCCCGGTGCACGAAATTCGTGCACTCAGGGGAGGGGAGGTCCCTCAGCCCGGCCTGCACTCTCTCACAGTCTGGGAGAACTATGAACAAATTCCTATGCACACTGCACATATCTTATTTTGAAGTAAAAAAACAAAATGGGAACAAATACAATATTTGTATTTGCATGTGGCCCGCGGGCCGTAGTTTGAAGACCTCTGGGCTGAGCAGTGCTCCCCCTGTGGGAGCGCACTGACCATCAGGGGGCAGTTCCTGCATTGAGCGTCTGCCCCCTGGTAGTCAGTGCACGTCATAGCGATTGGTCATCCGCCATTCGGTTGATTTGCATATTAGCCTTTTATTATATAGGATATTAACTCATGATTCAATCATTTTCTATAAAATATTTCTGGGAAATGTAAGTGTGCACTTGATTTCTCATATTTTAGCTTCTTCAGAGCCCATCACATTGGAGGTAACATCGTTTCAGATATGTAATTTAGTTTCTAGTAGCATATTATTATAATCCAAATATAACTCAGATAAATTATCAAAAATGTGCTCATTAGAGGACCCTATTTCAAAATTGCAAATGTTGGTTGTGTGAACATATAAAAACTTTAAAAATCATTTAATAATCTACCAATTATATATAAATAAAACAGATTTAAATATATTTGGGGTGGTGCTTAAGTTGAGGACTGAGACATGGTACAAGAAAAAGAGTAGACAGTTTGGGGTTAAACAGACTTCAATTAAAATATAGGCTGACTAAATAAATAACAAGCAAATAAATTAAATAAATATAGTTGATATGAAAACTTTTCACCATATACTGCCACAGTATGTATACTATGGTTTAGGTTTTTAAATGCACATATTTATAGTTATTTCTAGAAAACAGTCTGTGAGATAATAATTAAGACATTAAGAAGATGGTGAGATTATGAGTAATTTTTTAAATGTAATTACAGATGTTTTTCATTCTCCACAATGAACATTAATTACTTGCAAACTTAGGGGTAAATATATAGATCATTTCTTTCAGGCTTATTGTGAGTATTATTGACTGAACCTACCTTTCAGGCATTTCTTGCATTGTTGCAGGAATGAGTACATCTGTAAGAACCTTAATCACAGCAAAAGAGAGTTATAAATTCTTACTTAGTATTTCCGTAGAAAGACATTATTTGCCAATTACTTTTATTCCTAGCTTTCAAGAGAATAACATGTTAATTCATTTCTGAAACTTATACTTTTATCTCTGGAAGCAATGCATGTATGAGGGGGGTGTGCGTGTGTGTGTGTGTGTGTGTGTGTGTGTGTGTGTGTGTTTAAAAGGCAGGGGGAGGGGAAGATCTAAAAACATTGCAATTACTAGGTTAAGCAGGTGACACTAACATAGTGGGTACAGGGAGCTAATTATAAGAACAGAAAGAGTACCAAAAAGAAAGGGCTAGACTGAGCCCTAAAGATGTATGAGATGAAAAGTCATAGAAGGAGAAATTAGTGCTGATTCCAGCTCAGGATAAACTATGATGAAAAAAGGAGGTTGTTAAGCCAGATAGGATAGGAGCAGTGCAGATCCACGAGGCTGACTAACAAACTTAGTGGGCCAGCCTGGAGAAGAGGACCAAGAGGTCCACAGGAGAAGCAAGTTCAAAATGTGGATAGACACTGATCTACAAAGGCCTGTGTAGCCTACCAGCAAAACACGCATTCCCTGAGGATGAGACAGTAAAACAAGACACAGCATTGTCTATGCTCAGTATGTTAGTTATTAATGGATTGTCTTGCCAGACTGTTTCAGTGACTAGACGCTGGGACCACTCTCTAAAGGGGGATGTGGATCTGACACTGCTCCATGTACAGTGTTCACTGTGCCTCCCTGAGTTCTCTGTGAAGAAGAGAAACTTGGTTCATTTCAGGAGAAACTCAGGATCTTTGTGTTGGACTCAAAGAAAGAGACCGTTTGAGGTGGGGGAAGATACTTAAAGGATATTCTTGGAGGTGCTGAATGACATCCAAACAGCTTTATCCTACTGGTCAATGTGTGCACCTGAGCTCCGGGTCTTTTCTTAGTCCCGCCCTTGGAACCACCTTCCCTCCCCTTCCTGGTTACTTTCTCAAGCCTTAAATATTGCAGACAACTAGTCAGTGCAAACTAAGTCTTTTCCTTTAAAATAGTAATATTCTTATTCAACCTCCCAAAATAAGACAATCCTCACTCTCCTCTGTCCTTCTGTAACTTGAACTAAAGGTAGAGATATCCTGCACTAACTCCTCCATTCTCTCATCCTGTGATGAGGGAGAGCTGAACAGAGGATGAAACTACGGGCACCCCATTCAGCCTCAAGACCACCTGCCAGCTGGTCTGCAAAGGTGCTTCTGGACTGAATCTATTTAGCTTCTGCTTCATAACTTAGGAGGATTTCGTTTCCTTAATGCTTAACAAGGCGCTGCTTGGGTTTTCTTGCTAACTCCGATTCTTTTTTAATGACAATTTAGTAGGTAAATGTAGAAAATGCACTTTGAGGTACCCAGATTTCAGTACAGTTTTCTCCCTTGGCTTGCACCTTGCTGCTCCTCTAACTAGAGAACAGACTGTGGGGAGCTAGCCTCGCCCCCTTCCTGCTAAGTGTTTGGCTAGAAGGCCAACTGGCTCCTCTTGTCTTTGTTCAGGATGTCTTTGTGATCCTTCTGTAGACGCTTGGGAACTCTTATTTGGTTTGTGAACAAAAATGACATTAATGCATTAAAGCTAGAGAGTTTAAAGATTTTTCAAGTTATTAGTCCTGTGAGAGTGCTTAATTCTGCTCTTTCCCAAAAACACTGACATTATGAAAAAAAACAACCACATTGTTATTTAATCTGAAAACACCTTGAACAGTTAATAAAAATTAACTAAGTGCCCATGTATTAGTATGTCACATTTAGAATTATCCTTAGCTATAAATAAAAATTGATTTTGTTTTCATGTAAACTTACATTAAAATACATATACTATTAAACATAGACTATTAAACTGCTTGCTTTCTCATCAGAAAAAAAATTAATGGTGTTTCTCCAGCCAGAAATAACAAATTTATCAAAAATATATTGCAGAAATGTAGATAGAATGCTCTTAAAAGAAATATATAGCTTGTGTTTAAAAGAGCCCAAAGAGCTTACCTTATAAAGAATTGAGTCGCAAACACAGAAAATGTCAATGATAACAGGGTTTTCAAGCAGGGGGAGGAGATGATCAGGCATCCCTTGCCAGAAGTGTAATAAGAAATGCTGGATCTAGTTGCAGAGCAAAGAGTATGTACATTATGATTTTTGCTTCAACTCATATAAAGAACAGAACAAGAAAATATTTATAGTATGGTCAGCAAAGCATTTTTGTTACCCTTACCTCTTCAAAGTTCCCATTAATTGCATTGTCCAGGATGCATTGGCAGTGAGTTTTGTACATCATTATGAGGGTATCAACCTATTCCAAGGAAGAAAAAGCTTAACCACAGCATCCTTTCAACACTGCCTTCATTTGTTCATTTATTCAACACACATTTATTAAGCTCCTGGCATATACCAGGCATTGCGCTCAATGCTGAGGAATCAAAAAATAAAGGAAAAATTCTTATTTCAGGGAGCTTACTGCCTTGTGAAGGGAGAAAGGCAAGCACTATATAATCATAGAACAGTACCATAAAACAACGATAAAGGTGATTGCAGAGACATACAGGCCAAGGCACCATGGTGACTTTCTGCTCAATAAGAAAATTACCTCTGATTGGAGAAATAAGGGTGAAATGGTAAAACACACCAACTCTTCACCTTTAAGTTTTATTAAGTGGGTGCTTGGGCAGTGTGGTGGAGTGGTTTCCAGGTTCAGTTCTTGAGTCAGTTAAACCTGAGCGTCCAGCGCCACTGCACTTCTTACCAGGTGTGACTCTGCACATGTTCCTCAGTCTCTGAACCTCAGGCTTTTGTCTTTATGTAGAGTAGTAATAACATATCACTTATATGGTGCTAAGAAGATGAAGTAAGATGTGATGCACATAGAACAGTGCTGGTATATAGTAACACTTTACTAAATATTACCTAAAATCAGTAATAATATCAAATGACTCCTTCACCCAAAAAAAGTCTGGGTATTGAGTCTCTATCATGAAAAGTCTCTATTTCCATGTTACCACAGATATTTATATTGCATAAAGTTTTAAACATAATCTAAAATTTGGAATGGGTTAGAACTAGATAATATTCTAGCAACTTACAAATATTCAAATTCAAAACCATTTGATAAGCTAGAAATGTCCCTACTGTTACCAGTTGTGTAGTTTATGTGCACAGGAGCATGGCTTAGAGGTTAAAGGTGTGAACTTTGCCCACAGACTACCCAGATTTGAATGTCAGTTCTAATCTGCCACTTACTATGTGACGTTAGGCAAGACACTTAACATGTGTGTGTTTTTATTTCCTCATCTGTAAAGTGGATATAATGATAACAATAAAAATCAAATAGGATCGAGAGACCAAGATGGCGGCATAGGTAAACACCGCAGACTGCTGCCGCAAACAACCACTTCAAAAATACAACTAAAAGACTATGGGGGGGGGAAAAAAGAGGAACAAATGTAACCTGAACAATAAAGATTTAATTTAAAAAAAAATAAATAAAAAAAAATCAAATAGGATCGACATGAGGACTAGATGAATTAACACATGGAAAGTGGTTGGAATAATCCATAATACATGTTAAGAAATTGAGCGCTATTAGCTATTTTTATCCCATAGTATCTAGGGTGGTGACAGTGATGGGGATTTCCTATCTAACCCTTTGCTCTACAACCTTGATCCCTGCAGCCCAGTACAGCACACATTTTTGGAGGATTAGCTCAAACTGTATAAAGATGACATGCAAATTACCAATCTCCCTTCAAGGAGGTATGCTGACTATGGGGCACGGGGGGTAAGGTGGTCCCTCAGCCTGGCCTGCACCCTCTCGCAATCTGGTACCCCTCGGGGGATGTTCAACTGCCAGTTTAGGCCCAATCACGCAGAGTCCGGTGGATCGGGCCTAAACCGACAGTTGGACATCCCTCTTGCAATTTGGGACTGCTGGCTTCTAACCACTCACCTGCCTGCCTGCCTGATTGCCCCTAACCACTCTGCCTGCCTGCCTGCCTCATTGCCCCTAACCACTCGCCTGCCTGCCTGATCGCCCCTAACCACTCGCCTGCCTGCCTGCCTGATCACCCCTAACTGCTTGCCCCTAACCGCCTCTGCCTCAGCCCCTGCTGCCACAGCTTTGTTCAGAAGGACGTCCGGAATGACGTCTAGAAGGTCGTTCGGCTGGCCGGTCTAATTAGCATATTACGCTTTTATTATTATAGTCTTAGGACAACAAATTTTCATTGTATTATACTTTGCATTCTTTATAAACATAATTTTGCTTGATTTTCTGAGAATAGATGCAGGAACAAAGGCAAGTTTTATCTCCAGTAAAGTCAGTGAGAATGTGATGGGGGTAGCAATTGCCTTGAGTGACAGTATGATGAGGCAGAAATCAGGTCCCTCAGCTTCAGCTAACACCCCTCAGTGGAGTCAACTTCTCAATGGGCAGTCCCATCCTTTCTGTCTCAAGAAAGCAGGTGCTGAGCTTCCGCCCACCCCTCTTTCTAGGAACTGTGAAGTTATCTGGGGAACTTGGCTACTGGTGAAGAAGGTGAAAGGCAGGGCTCAGGGCCCTCAAGGGACAAAATGGGTGCTAGTCCCTGGTGCTCATGATGGGGACCAATGGGAATGACTTAGAAACCAGGGGTTATGTAAGCACCTTGATACCTGAGTGAGATAATGATCTACAGACCAGTTTTTCAAATTGACAGTAGGGAATTCCTTGGGGGCCAGCAGAGAAACTGAAATGAACTATTGGAATACGTCCCTCACTTCTCTTTTTTCTTTGTTGCTCTCTCCCCACCTTTCTCTCTCATCAGGTATATTTACACAGCAAGGTCTTTACAATATGTAGGAATCCTCTCCACAAAGGTGCTCAGCCATACCCTCCCCCAAAGAACTGTGTTCCCTGAGGTCCCACTGATTGCACAGGTTTCCCCACAAACTGCCACATGTTCACATTTACTGGAGCTATCTTAGATCTGAAGCCACAAGGTGCTCAGCCATACCCTCCCCCAAAGAACTGTGTTTGTCCCACTGATTTCCACAGGTTCCCCCATTTACAAACTGCCACATGTTAACATTTACTGGAGCTATCTTAGATCTGAAGCCATAATATCACACATTACATCTATGAGGTAAAAATGATGGGAGCGGAGAATAGTAGGAAGTGGACACACTTCAGGAGATTTGCTTGGAATCAGCATTTGAGAATAACCTTCAATACTTCACCTATTCTTAACTGGCAGAGTATGTGTCATCAGAAGTTACTGTGCATGTCTACCTATCTACCAGTAGTTTTCTTATTAATGTGTTATTTTCATTTCTGGTTTCTACAGTAACACAATTGGGCATTACTTCATCATATTCCTCTATCTTTGCACCTCAAAATATGACCAAAGGTGTTTTCCTCAAATGCTAATGAAAAATGAACTCCGGTTTAAAAAAGAATGTAGAAATTATGCCCTGATTTAAAAATAGATCCTGCTATTAGTCAGCTAGTAGGTATATAAAAATGACTTCAGAAATTCAGAAATAGAGGAGGATTTAGCCACACATTTTATTACATGTTGAAGATCATTTACAAACTGAATCCTATGAAAAGTTTTTCTTCCTTAACTTTCAAAATAACTTGCAAATGCCAGAGAACCAAGAATTTTAGAATTGAAAAGAAACTTTGCCACCATCTAGTGCATGGCCTTGCATTCATCTAGGTACCTCCCCTCAGTGCTAGGAACAGATTCTGTTCTGGAGAAATGCTTGAGAACTCTTTACAAAAATTAAATGGAGTTCACCCCAAACATAAAGCTTATTATTTAAAACCTGCATGTGATGGATGCATTCTGGTATTTTCTTCCTTCATACTGAGCTTTAAATAAAAAACAATCTTTAGTCTTGTAATGTTTATTTTACCAACTTCTGATTATGTACTATCATGGAGATGGTAAATAATTAATTGGAAAGTGTTTGATCGATGTTAGTAAACACTTGTCCCTTCTATAAATCAGTCCATTATGTTTGAGTATGCAGATTTCTGACTGCTTCCTGCAAGTGGCATGAAATTCCTAGCAAAGTGAGATATGGAACCAACCTATCAGAAAATCAATAGAGAAGTAGCTTTCATTGATACCTTTTCTTTAGAAATGCATCCTTGGTACACAAGGTGTTGAGCACTGGGGAATTCCGGAAGAAGGGTTCCAGTTTTTGAGCTAAGTGAATATTTACGAGTGAAGCCACCCTATAATTTAGAAAAATGAAAATAAATAAAGTCATTATTAAAAACACAGTTATAATAAAATAGGAACCCATAAAATTTCATTCTTTATCCTAAAACCCATGGGAAATTCAAGATTTAGGTAAACTCTTTAAATTATGTAACTGAATAAACAAGACATGTCAGCAGAAATATTGTTTCCAAACTGTAAATAGTTTTATAGTCAGGATAAATTTCCTATTATTTTGGATTTTAGCTTTTAACATTTTCTAGTTTTTACAACTTTTAGAGATTTTAGTTCACATTTGTTTAAGAGCATAAATTTTGAAAGGTCTACTTTTAGAACTATTGAAATTATTATAACCCTGAGAGAATAAAGAATTGCCAAATCCAGCTTCCTCATTTATGAATTAAATAAATGAGATAAGTTAATTTAATTATTCAGTCTCAGAGATAATTAGCAGTAGAATTTTTATTAGAGTCCAAGTGTTCTAACCCCCAAACCAGTATTCTGGACTTTCTCACCTCAACCTCCCCCCAACCCTAAGTTCAGATATTTGTTCTTTAGAATCTCTTGGGGAAAACACATCTCTATCCGATTTTGGATTTTAGCCTTGTTAACCTTTATTTATGGAAACAGATAATGGTAAACATTGTGCAACAATTACAGATGAAATAATTAAATGTTAAGAGTAACTTTATACTTTAGAATAATATGTAGAAAAATATATTTATGATCTGGAATATACACAGATTTTAACACACAATATATAAAAAACCCTACTAAGCATAGAATTTTTAAATTACCTTCATCAAGATACTATAGAATGCTGAGCTATGCCACCAACAGGGAGAAGTTATTTACAACACAGAATTTCACTCCTGCACATGTGCACTTGAAAAATATTCATAGAAATATTGTTTTTCAAGCAAAAAGTTCCACCAACAGTGGAATATATAAATGCATTGTGATATGATATTTATACAATGTAATACTATACAGCAGTACAAATAAAGGTACTAGAACTACATGCATTAACATTGATGAATCACAAAACTTAATGTTGAATGAAACCAGAAAGCCACAGAAAAAAATGAATCCATTTCTATGTAGGGAAAATAATAAACAATACATTGGTGATAATAAGCTGGGCAATAATAAACAATACATAAAATTTACTATCTTAATCATTTTTAAGTATACAATTCAATAGTATTAAGTACATTCAGATTGTTGTGCAATTATCACCACATGTTTAGGTATTCATTCATAGTGGTAAACTTTAAGGAAAAACAAAGGAGTGATTAAGACCAAATTCTGGAGAGCAGAAACTTTTGGTGGCAGTGGGAGGGAAATGATTGGGGTGGGGCACACAGAGGACTTCTCTCTTTTAAGCTATGAGGCACATCTTCAGTTTTTAATCTTATGATAATTGTTAAAATTGTGTGTGTGTGTGTGTGTGTTACAAATAATATTACATTTCCCAATAAAAATTTTAGAGTGTTAAAGAAACACATATTAAGGAACAAAATATATGTTTTATTTTAATATTTATTTAAAGCCCTCATGTTGATGAATAATAGTTTTGTGTAACAGAAGCTATCGATTGTGTGGAATATCAAGATTGCAATGGGGGGGGGGGAAAGGGGACATATGTAATATGTCCAATAGTAAAGTTTTTTTTTTTTTAAAAAAAGAGTGCTTAAGGGAAAGGTTTTAAAACTTAATTGGTATGAATCTGTTAACAATTGTGTGAAAGTTGTTATAAAATCAAATAACATCTGTCCAGAACATGGAACAGAAAAAAAAGGATTGATAAATTGGAATAAAAAGTAAAATATAATAATTTTGATTCCAGGAATGTGTTTGCTATTTTAACAGAACTAGAAGGTGCCAGATCGTAAGCCAGCTACAGAGATCTGAATTTTTTTTTGTCAACTGATGACTTCAGTACTCTTGAGTAAGCAAACTATTTTTAAAATCTTATTTCCAAAAGAAAATAAGAAGGAACGTACAGAAAAGAAACCATATGATTAGAAGGCAAGAGGGTCTGATTTATGAGAAAAGATTAAAGGAATTCAGCTGCACAGTTTGGCTAAGTGATGACTAAAAGAGAGCACGATAACACTCTACAAATATTTGAAGAGCATATACCAAGAAGGGAGGATTTGTTATTTATCTTGGTACAAAGTTGTTGAACTGGCCATGAATAGTTGATGTTAAGGAGAAGGAAACTCAAGCTATCAGGGAAACTTCCTGGTTGAAATGTACGAAATCAAGGGACTTTTTCCTTAAGAAATAATGGCAAATCAGTACTTTAGCTAGTTAAAACACAATGACATTTGAAGCACCACATCTATGAATAAAAACTTAAACCTATCAAAATTCATACCACTGACTGACAATTACTCTTACCATCCTCTTTCCTTTTGGTTTTGCTTTTGTTGTTGTTGATTTTGTTTGCTTTTATACTAAAAACTATTTAAAACTTTTTTAAAAGTATAGATAAAAGTTAATAAATACCCATGTACTCACTACCTTGATTAAGACATTAGACATTTGAAATGTTAAAGCAGCTTCTATAGCTCTCTCTAATCTCTTTCCCTTCCTTCCTCAAAGAAATAATTAATGTTCTGGATTTGGTTATTATCATTCCTATGCAAATCTCTAAGGTTTACTTCATATGTAAATATTCTTAACAATAAGTACTATTACTTTAAAAATGGTACAATAAAGTATGTATCCTTCTAAGTTCAATAAGCTTTTTTCACTCAACTTTAGGTTTTTAAAATTAATCTAATTTGGCTCTTACAGTTATAGTTCACTCATTTCCAAAGTATAGCATTCTCACATTAATAAATACCCATGTACTCACTACCTTGATTAAGACATTAGACATTTGAAATGTTAAAGCAGCTTCTATAGCTCTCTCTAATCTCTTTCCCTTCCTTCCTCAAAGAAATAATTAATGTTCTGGATTTGGTTATTATCATTCCTATGCAAATCTCTAAGGTTTACTTCATATGTAAATATTCTTAACAATAAGTACTATTACTTTATTTTTTTTATTTTTTTATTTTTTAAAGCTCAGTAAAATATTTGGCACATTAGAAACATGCAACATATAATTTTCAAACTTTTGTGAATACAAATAGTGGAATTTGAACTCAGTGTCTCTGAGTGTCTCAATAGTACATGACTATTTTTCAGTTTGCTTCACTGGGTTTTTTTTTTTAATTTATTTTTTTTATTGCTTAAAGCATTACAAAGGGTATTACATATGTGTCCTTTTTCCCCCCCC
>NW_005354291.1:140969-159192 GCF_000412655.1 Myotis brandtii | reverse complement strand
TACTATTACTTTAAAAATGGTACAATAAAGTATGTATCCTTCTAAGTTTAATAAGCTTTTTTCACTCAACTTTAGGTTTTTAAAATTAATCTAATTTGTCTCTTACAGTTATAGTTCACTCATTTCCAAAGTATAGCATTCTCACATTTAAATATGTATAAAACATGTTTTCCCATTATATCATAATGGCCATTTATTTTTTAATATTCTGAGATTATAAACAATACTTTTATGAACATCCTCAGACATGCCTCCTTGTGCACAGTGTGAAGGTTTCTCTAGGAATACAGTTATAAGGTGTGTGCACCTTCAATTTTACTAGTTATTGTCCCTATAACTGTTTATGAGAGTTCCTTTCCTCCACATTCTCAAAACTGTATTTTTAGACTTTTTAATTGCTATTATTCCAATAATAGTTAAATAATTACTCACAGTTTTAATTTGCATTTCTCTAATTAAAAGTTTAAATTGAGCACTTTTCATATGTTTATTGGCAGAAATGGTATCCAAAATATTATGGACCATATGTTATGGAACCTGATCAGTCAGAATGGGCACTATGAACAACATATTATGCAGAAGTCATTCTTTTTTACCTTGTGGGACCTGCCTGTTCATATACTTTAGTATATTTATATTGAGTTGTCTTATTATTTTTGAGTTGAATACTTTACATATTCCAAAAACAGTACTGTGCTATACAACTTTCTGTGGTGCTCTTCTTTAATCTGCACTTAGCTAGTACCTTTCCATAAGCTTGAAAGAGTTCATTCCTTACATACAATGAATGCCTTAGGGCTACATTCCCTCTGGGCATCCTAATTGGGAAGAGCTGGGACTTTCTTTAAACTCTTCAAACTCTTTTTTCCTATTATTTTCACTCACTGCAGATGACCTAACTGACCACTGACTAATTCCTCAGAGAGAAGTCTGAAGCCACCAAACTATCTCAATTTCTGCCACAAAATCTGCAAATCCACTTGCATCTGAACTTACCCTTTCCATCTTCCAGTTTTAATGAAAGAGGTGTTCCTTCTCCGGGGCCACTTCCTCCACTCTGAAGCTCGACCATGCCCACCTTCAGTGACCTTGTGCTCTCAACTTTCCCCTCCCTGTCTTTCATACCTACGGTCTCTACTCTTACCGGAAGTGTTTTACCAACATTAGAATGATTGTCTAATCGTTCTTCAAAAATAAATTTCAAGTCCTTTCCCAAGTATCACCCTCAATGTGACTAAATTTTCTACATTCATTAGGCCACTTCCCACTCATTTTTAAAAGAATATTTTTATTGATTTCAGAAATGAAGGGAGAGAGAGAGAGATAGAAACATCAATGATGAGAGAGAATCATTGCATGTCCTCCTGCCTCCTGCATGTCCCCCATGGGGGACTGAGCCCGCAACCTGGGCATGTGCCCTGTCCGGGAATAGAACCATGATCTCCTGGTTCATAGGTCAATGCTGAACCACTGAGCCATGCTGGTCAGGCTTCCCCCTCATTTTATCAACAAATCAAACCCAGCTCTCCACTGAAAATGCTCTCCCTGAAGTTATTAATTATCTCCACTTAACTAGTCCCATTGATATTTTCCAGTCTGTATCTTGATGACCTTTTAGTGCCATTTCATAGTAGTAACCATTCCCTTTTATTGGAAGCAATTTTTTTCTCTCAGCTCTCTGCCACAATATTCTCCTCCTCTTAGCTCTCTAAATTTTCTTCAGTTATCTTGCTGACTTTTTCTTTTACCTCACTTTTCACAACTCTTCTTGTAATCTCTTCTCTTCTCATTTATTTATTTCTAGACATTTCTATCCATTACCATGGCTTCCGTCACTATTAAACTAAATATCTAAGTCCTCTTTCTTGCCCTAACACAGTGATGCTGCTAAACATCCTACAGATCACAGGACATCCCCACAACACAGAATTATTTGGCCCCAAATGTAAATAATACCAAGTCTGAGAAACTCTAATCTGTCCTGTTCCAACTGTCTGGACCACTTTTCCACTCTCTTCCCCTACTGCACTCCTCCTCCAAATTCCCACTTCTTTCTCAGTTATTTCCTTAAATGTCACTTCCTATGGGAAATGTCCTTAACCACTCCAACTAGGTTAACTACCATGACACCCTTTATAATCACTTAAGATATATTTTCCTGCTACAATGTAAAGGGTCAAATCTATCCATTCACTATTTTGTCCCCTAGCACCTTTAACTCCATATATCTATTAATATCTTGACCATGGGTTTTAAAAAATAGAACTTTACTGAGAATTTTTTAGAAAGCAGATGTATCTCTTAGCCTCAATTTCCTCAGTTGTAAACTAGTAATGTTAACATCTATTTTCCCTACCTCACAGTTATTCATGTTCAAATGACCAGAAATATGAACATTAATAAGTATTAATGTTCAAATGACTTACATTGAAAGTCCTGGGTCCTGAGCAAACTATGATGGTCACCTTAAGTACAAAATATTTTTTTAATTTCAATTTTGTTAAAGAAATACTTTATTATTTTTTTAAAGTATCTAGAGTAGTTCTGAGGCTTTAGAAAATCCTTAATGGTGTTCATTTCTATAATCATTATCATAATGGCACTCTATTATTGCTTCAGGTATCTTTAGAAGAATAGGCTATATAGCCTAACCAAAATCACTTATTTTCACTTTATCGACAAAATCTACACCTGAATGTGTCATGTACTCTTCTGAGGATAAAACAGAAGACTTGAGATACATTTTTTTATTATTCTATAAAGCAAGGCCTACCATACACATGCTACATCAGCTGACAGTTGGCTAGTACACCAGCTCTACCAAAGGGGTAGAAAAAACACCTGAGAGAAGTTACTTAAATTCCCTGTTGACATAAACTTCAGTCAACTGAAGTATATTTCTAAGTCAATATGCTTGCACTTTCACAATTGTTCATCTAATAAAGAGCTATTATTTCATTGATAAAGAGAGCAACCTCGAGAATTTTATTATATAACTAGCCATTAACTGCATTAAAAACACTGGTGGGAAGAAATTGGTCATTTCAGAAGATTGGGGCTTTATTTTTTTTCTTAAGATAATATGCTTGCATCATTTCACCAAACTAATGGAGCTACAATTGACCTCAGGTCCAGATTTACCACCCAACTCAGTGTCATGTGCCCTAGTTCAGCGGAGCCTCTTTTTTAGTTAACGTGATAATGAAGGCCTTATCATGTGCTTAATTAGCCATGCAATCCCTAATGGCAGTCTAACTCATTTAGATAAAGTCAGTTTGCTGATCTGTGGTTTGGTTGGGGGCTGGTAGGAGGAGGGGAGTCTAGGGATAAAGTGAGGGGGGATGGTATAATGTGCCCTTTCTCCCTAGCTCCCACCTCCACCATCCCCAACCCCTTCATTGAAGAAGTGGTCAGCAGAGTGACAAACAGTGGTTCTCAACCTTCCTAATACCGAGACCCTTTAATACAGTTCCTCATGTTGTGGTGACCCCCAACCATAAAATTATTTTCGTTGCTACTTCATAACTGTAATTTTGCTAGTGTTATGAATCGTAATGTAAATATCTGATATGCAGGATGTATTTTCATTGTTCGCGACCCACAGGTTGAGAACCGCTGGATACACACACACACACACACACACACACACACACACACACACACAAGTGGTTAAAACAAACCATAATATTGAAACAAACCACAACATAACATTTGAGCTTCTTGATAACTATTAAAGGTTTTGTCTAAACAGGTATATTCCAAATAGCAATTCTTTCCATAAACTTAGCATTGGGCTTTCTGTTTACTCTTAAGTGGAAATTTCTTTGATCAGTAATGGTCTCTTTTTACAATAGCTTAAACATCTGATGTTAGGTATGGATAATTGAAAAATCACCTCTCCTAGGTTAATTGGAAGTTGTTCAGTAGGTCCATGCAAAGAACCATTAGCTGCCCCAAGTATAACTTAGCTCTATCTGACGACCTCTGTCATTCAAGAAGCTCCTAATACATAACATTTATTTCTATATTTGCCAGCAAGGGTGATTAACATTTACTGATCAGTTTGCAATATAGTATAGCAGATGTAAAACAGAAGAAATGAAAGTAATCTTACCTCATTCTTAAGCTTGCTTCCAGAAAACCTTAAAAATCAGTATATTTTCCATTAGTTAAAAATATACATATACAGTTATAGTTATCAAGAAAATGCAGAAAACCTACAAAATAGCATACTATGATTAGTGAAATAAATCTGGAGAAATTTATTAGATATTTAAAGAGATCCAAACATATTTTTCAACTTAATAAAAAATAATTCTACTAAGGAAAAGTAAAATTAAAAATATGTGTGGAAGTCTGGTAAAATTTGAGGCAAGCAAAAAATACTTGATATTAAATATTTGTGTGCTTTCTGGCTATAATTGCACTTTAAAATGGGTAGGTAGTGGCTAGTAAGCCTCCATTATGCCCTTGGTAATATCTGAGTTCATCTTAGCAAGACTCAGGTGACCACATTTATTTTTTTCCACAGGACACTTTACTTTTAAAATAATTCATTCTTTGAAAGCTAAGAGCAATTATTGATAAGTCACCAAAGCAATCTCAGATGTAGATTTAATTATTCTGAGCACTAGAATTTAAAAAATAATAATTGTATATATCATAGGTTTCACTGAATGTCATTTCACTTGTGAATTACCTCCTCCTGAGAGTTAATGGTAGATCAGAGCAAATGTGTTCTTTACATTCATTTGTGTTTTTCCTTTCACAGAGACTCAAAAAGGTCAGTAGTTTTATCTTAGTAAGGTAAGCTGGTAGTCAGGACATATGTGATTAGAGACAATTGTAATAAACTTTTCATCTGTGTAAGGTACTGGTCAAGCACATCGATATTTAAACAGGTTGTCTCTTAGCAAAAGAAAAACACACAATGTTTTTTTCTGCCTTTATTTTTACTGAATCCAGCCTGAAAACAGATTCAGCCTTATGACTAAATACTAATTTAAAAGCAATTCTGCTTCCCTGATTTTTTTTTTGTTCATCTCTCTGAAACACCTGTTTCACCATTAATTTGTCATTAATGATGTGATTTATAAAAATTGTTCAGTAATCTAGACCATATCACAGAAATGTCCATACGAAGTTGTAATTAAGGTCTGATGCTTAAAATAAAACATTTTTATAAGTAAAGTTAGTAAGTCATTCTATTCAATAGATATCATGCATATTTAAAGAAAGGCAGAGAATTCATTTGAAGATATTAGAACTCTACCTTGTCAGGCCCTTTCCAGAGTAAACGGAGTGGTAATATGCACTGCTTTCTTTGATGCCAATCCCATAATAATGATACCTAGAACAAGGACAGGAACCAGCTGTGTGTTAACGTCGGAGTTTATGAAAGGAAAAAGGATACTGAAGTAAAATTGAAATAAAGCTCAAGTAAGAACTGAAACCCAATGAGCATCTTCCTTTCCTGGTTTTTTTTTCAAGCAACATCTTAATATGCTAAATCCCTCTTTGATGGTAACTAATCCTACTTGTTTTAAATCTATTTAAAATGTACTTTTGGCTCTTGACTTGATAAAGACAGAAAAATCACCTACCACCAATTCCTTCAAACCTTTAAAAAGTTAGGTTTCAAAGCAAAAAAACAAAGTAATTGTAGGCACTTAAATTTGTAAATGTATGCATTGGCTCTAAGTATATAGAATGTATCTATTTGCAAATGGCTCTATTCAGTTTGAATTTAATCAATTGAATAAAAAATGGTAGGTTTCCTTTGTAGTGTATCTGTTAGATGAAGAAAACAGTATGACATTACATGTGAGGAAGACATTGATATCATACATAGGAATATGTATAAAGCATGTGACCCTTTAAAAGTTGTTTCTCATGTGGAATGAGAAGCCAATTCACTATCATTTTCACTTCAGACTTTTGTGCAATAATGGGGGGGAGGGGTACTATATCATGAATCAATGGAAATATGAGTCACGAATGTGTTACCTATGTATTACTATCAGAATCACTTGTTCTCCATAGATAACTTGTGCTTTCCTACCTTGGGGCCTTTACTTTGCTGAGCTCTCTCTCCACTGGCAATATTTCTTCCTTCGTGCCTCATTTCTTATCCATGCCTCAAGGCATGGCATTAATGCATGAAGCTTTGCCTGATCTCTAGTAAAACTAATTTCTCTTTCCTTTGAACTCCTCTTATGGTCATCTTTATCTCTTATAGCTTTATATTTTATACCATTGGTATGTGTATACATAGCTTACCTCCCCTACTAAATTATAAGATTTGGAGGAAGAGAATTGTATATTCCCTTTCATTGTGTTCCCATTAGACATTACTGTAAAGAAAAAAAATCTCATTTATTGATGAATCAATGTACCTTGCTAAAAATTTAGAAACTGATAAAACACAAATTATCTTACAGCCAATAGTTTTCAACAACCTCCTCCTAGCACTGTGTATTTCCAGTTCACCAGTAAAATACTGGGGTTGAACAAATGTTGTATACCTAACAATGTGTATAAGGGGCATGGAATCAGTGTATTTAGGTGGGAAGAATGTCATTAGGAATATAAATATCTCTTTTGCAATGACCATTGTAAAACTTCAGCACGTTTTATATCCAGTTTTTTTCTGGAGCTGATAATATAATTTTCCTCCTTTAAGCTTCCTTTTAGTCTAACTAGGTACATGTTATGATCCGAGTGATGAGTCAGTGTCTTTGAGAACAGAGAAGAGATAACAAATGAGCAGCTCTCTGTCCTCCTAGCAGCTAAAAGCAAACCTCGTAAAAGTGGGAAGAGCCATTTCATGCAACGTTTACATGGATTTTTCCTCTCACTTGCAACATTTTTTAGCACTATTTTGTTGTTAATACTTTTCCCTAAAATAAACTTGCTAGGAAATATGTACCAGAAATATTCTAGCATAACAAAAACATATGCTGGTGCACGTTAAATAAAAAGGTGAAGTCTTCACTGTTTTAATTTATATACCACTAACCTGATGCCTATTCTATAGGTTACGCTGAATAAAGATTCCCAAACATTCCATAGTTCTTTCTCTAAATGTTTTTCAATCAATTTTTAATAAAGAAGATTAATAAATGCTCTAAAATCCTGGGTATGATTAGCTAATTCCTTTAAGAAAATGTTTTCATAACCCAAGTAGTCTTTGTGAACTAACAAAATTGTACTCATTCATTAGCATCAACTGTCCTTAGACTTATATTAGAAATAAACAATTATTCATTAGTTTTTATGTCTACATTTTAAAGTTAATGTTATAAAATATACAATATTTTAATAGGACAAATGCAATTATTGCTGCTCTTTTTTACTACTAAAATATTTACATTGCATCTAATACTTTTCTTCATTTGCTGATCTATTTATACCTACACCTATATTTCTTCTTTTCCATTTCAGTCATTATATAGAATTCCTGAAACATATGTTCCCACTGAGCAAGTAGCCCTGATGTTCGTTTACACTACACAAATGATAACTGATAAGGAAATGATGGGATTAAGCTGTACAGGGACTTGCAATAACTTACTATGATAAGAGCAGCTGCCATATCAGTTTTATTAACCCACTAAATCACCACTAATAAATAAGATAATAGCTTTTGTCCATCATGTCTGAAAACCAAGATTCAACTGATCAAAGTCTATAAGAAATTAAAATGTAACTTCAAATCAAACAGTCTACCTTTGCATGAAATCTACTCAACTGTGTTCTCCCTTACTCCTCTGAGTTATTCTGAGCAAGGGTGGGATATGGGCTCTTTTTACTCGGAACTGTATCCCTAGGGTTTCGTCAGCTTCAGGACACTCAGTAAAATGCTTATTACGTAAATAAATATTAATAGTGGATTTTTTTTGACACCATGTATTCTATCTTACTATTCTTTGAATCTCAAAAACTCTTTTTTAACACCATGCTTTATATATCAATATAAATAAGAATGATTGCTCATTCTTGATATAACACACTTATACATAAAATAAGCAATACTTTTCATTACTCTTTTGTACCTATAGAATGTTGTTTTATTTATTTGAAATCTAAATTTTAAAAAGATTTCAAAGAAAAATAATCAGTATATATTTTTGGCATCCGTTGCAAATCAAAGAGAAAAGAAGAAAAAGCCCAAAAGCAAAATCAGTTTTTACCTGAGTGTTAAGAATGGGAAGAATCTATTGGGGATATTGGTTTTCTTGGCAGGAAGGGTGACGGTGAGAGTGAAGGAAGGGATGGAGAGCTGAGACGCTAATGTTGCCTGCAACTAGACTGGCTTTGTCCTAAAAACACACTTAGGTTAGATGCGCTAGGCCAGGGTGAGGCTTTCTGACCCCAAGTGCTAATCGTTAGAGACCCTTTTTCATAACCTTTGGCAGCAATGGCTTCTTATGAGGAACTGGAATCAATTTCAATTGTTCCTAATTTTGACAGTGGACTCTACATAGCGATTCCGTCCATTTGTTTTTGTTGTTGTTTTTAACGCATCTGGCTTTTTTTAAAAAATATTTCCTCTCTTTATTTTGGTTGGATAATTTTTGACTCATTTTATTTAGTTAAACTGTTCATATCTTTTAACTTTTGATGAGGGAAAGAGATGAGCTGTGAGGACTAACCTTTTTTTATTATTTTAATCCTCACCCGAGGTATTTTTCCATTGATTTTTGTTGTTGTTATTGTTGTTGTTGTTGTTAGAGTTGAAGAGAGAAGGAAAGACTGAGAGAAATATTGGTGTGAGAGAAACACATCCATTGGTTGCCTGCACGTGACCTGACCAGGGCAGGGGCAGGGGAGGAGCCTGCAACCGAGGTACCTGTCCTTGACTGGGATTGGACCCTGGACCCTTCCGTCCACAGGCCAATGCTCTATCCACTGAGCCAAACCAGCTAGGGCAGGATTAACCATTTTATAACACAGTTATGTCAGAACATAGAAAAACAGAACTTGAAAATAAACACCGAATTCACTCCTATTTTTTCAACTCTATTAACCATCACTTTGTCACCATATATCAGTGTTTCCCAGACTTAAGGATTTCATACATGGACCAGTAAAATCTGGAAAGTGACATTGTTCCATGGATCCTAAAAGCACGTAAGGACAGTTTTAGAAGTGGTTCATCTTGTGCCCACAATACAGAAGAATCTTTTAGGTTAATCATCATCTAAAATAAATTATGTCTGACAGACCCAAATGAAATAATTGGACATACTATAGCATATTCTATAAAAATTTGTAAAAAATTGAGAACTTACATTTTTAAATGACCATCATTAATATATTCTAATATGTAATCCACAAAGGTTCAAATAAATTAATACCCAACTTACTTATATTTTGAAATAATATAAATAAATATTCAGTAATAATACATTTAGGGCATTATGCTAAATACTACAATAAAATAAATTTTACAAAATTACTAGTAAAATTGGGAGAAATTATAAATTCCTGTTTTTCCAAAATATGTTTACATCTTCATTTATATTTCTGGTTCATCATTTGTTCATATTTCTAGAGACATAAAAACATCTTTCATAAAATGTAAATTTTTGAAATATTAAACAGCCATTAAAAATGATGATTGTAAAGATACTATACCAACATATAGGAATGTTTAGGACAAAATTAAAGGCAGAAAGCAAAATTGTGTTTGTACTACAAATTTGCTTTTACATAAAATATAAATATATTTCAATAAACATAAAATAGTTAAAAATGCCTTATGATTGAAGCTTGAGAAAATGTTAGCTCTTTGAGAAAGAATCCAATAAAAATAATAAAAGTCCAATAAAAATAAAATTTTAAAACTTAGATCAGAAAAAAAAAACTTTAAAAAAACAAAATTTCAATTAAACAATTGTTTTCTTGATATGACTGATATCAGAAAGAGGTAGGCTTTACTAGTTGACAAAGCTCAAGCTGTAGAGCCAAATAAACCTTGACTTACATGCCAATATTGTTATTTTATAGTATCTGTGTGGGCTTGAGCAAGTCAATAATCTTAACTGCAGTTTCCTGATTTGTAAAACACAGGAATTCCAATCTTGTATTGTCATTGTAAGGATTAGTGTGTGTGTGTGTGTGTTTGTATGTGTGTGTGTGTGTGTGTGTGTGTGTGTGTTGCTCAATAAATAATAACTTTAACTGCATTGCTGATATTTTGATACATTGAGTTATTAATTTCATATCATTAAGAATAAAAAGGTTGAAAACATATTCATTTCTTCATTCCTATACTTTATTTAATTTTCAAAAGAAACCTATGAGGTAGATATTTTATACTTACTTTACTGATGAAAAGCTGAACAATTCATCTAAAGTTATACAGCTTTATATGAAAGTATGAAATTAAAGCTTAGATTTGTCCAACTTTAAACCTCATGCTCCTAACCACTAAGAAATGCTGCCTTTTGATATGTACCATCTCCTATAATTAAAATAGGATATTTTATATATTCTTAGAAATATATAAAAACAAGAACACTACCTGGCTAAGCATAATTACATTGAAACATTACCAATTACAAGATACACAAACTCTACATTTTGCCATATCTTTTAACATCCTTAGTTTACATGGAAAATTTCATTTTCCCATGATATCAAAATACCAAATATATAATAGCAAGTTATAACAAGCAAATGGCATATCAGGAAGGTAGAAGAAAATTCAAATTGCTAATGCATTGTTCTTGGGCATGTCTGCTCTTAGATATCAAACAAATTGCCTGAAGTCACCATGTATCGTTACATAAACCTAAACACTGGAGTCTCCGTGTGTCACAAAGGACAGGGTTAATGATTCATCCCTAATCCTAAAGGCTCCTTCCAGGATTAATTGACTCTCTGCAGCCTGCCTGCCTGCCCTCTGTAGGCCCTAGGAAGAGGATTTCTCAGCATCGCTTTGCCTCTTTTTTATTATCTATCTACTTCAAACACAAACTGATCTTTCCTCCACACACAATTCAGTAGAAATCAAATTCAATAGAAATCAGCCAGATAAATTGAGTCAACTTTGAATAAAAGCTGATTTGGTCAGAAGGAAAAAGCTAACATATCTTTCAATCCGACATTTATTTCTCCTTCTCAGGCCATGATACTGTTAACATTAATTGGAATCAATTAGATGAATACTAATTAATAATCTATTATGTATTAGACAACAGGTAAAATATGAGTATAAATGAGACAAAGTCTCTATCCTCAAAATACTATCTGTTGAGGGGAAGAAATAAGTTAATTTCACATTAAGATAGGTTCCAACAGATTGCTATGAGATACAAAGAAAGAACCTACAACAAATCAAGAGGCTAAGAAAAGATCCTGAAGAAGAGGAAGTTCATGGGACATGCCTTTAAATGGATAATATTTCAATATGCCCATAGGGAAAAGGTCATTTCAATGGAGGAAGACAGACTAAACAAAGAAGAGACAGTGGAGGGTGAAGCAATGGGTAGTAGGAAAATAATTTGGGGAAAGCATAGGCTACATGCTGAGAAATGAGAACTAGATTATAAAATAGGAAAATGGATTGGGACTAATTCATAATGGACCTTTAATGTCAAAGTGAGAAAAATTTGTCTTTCATAGTAGAAATGATGAGCTGTTGAAAGTTTCTGAGCACAAGAGAGGCATGATTGAATCTGAATGTTAGAAGGTCAATTCAGAAAAAAAATTGTATTGAACAGACTGGAAGAACTGAGTCAAGACCAGGTTATTAAAGTGAGAACCAAGAGAGATTTAAGAGAAGTCCAAAAATAGGACCTCTTTTTTTGGCAAGGGACTAAGACAATAGGGTTGCCACCAGTCACATGTGGGTATTGACCACTTGCAATGTGATTAGTCTGAGTTGAGATGAGCTGTAAATGTCAAATACACACTAGATCTCAAAAACTTAATAGAAAAAAAAGAACATAAAATATGTTATTAATGATTTTTATTTTGATCACATGGTAATCAAATGTTCTGGACATGTTAGATTAAAACATTAAAATCAATTCTATTTGTTCTTTTTTAATGTGGCTACTACAATTTTTTAAAGCTATGCAGCTGCATTATATTTCATTGGACAGTGCTGAATTAGATGTTAGGGCAGAAAGAGATGCCAGTGCACTAGCAAATGAGGTAGGGGGAGGAAGAGGACCTGGCAGGGCTGTGACAGAGCCATCGAGGAAGTTTATGTATGTATTTATGTATGTGTTTCCAGGTGCCAAGGACAATGAGTAATGGTAAAAAGTAAGCCATTGGGTTTAAAGCCCAAATGCTAGTAAAGAAATGGACTAGAACAGAGAAGTGATTCACACTAGGGGAAGTGAGCAGATAGCTACTCTTTCAAGAAACAGCAAAGAGTCCTGGCCAATGTGGTTCAGTTGGTTGGGGTGTAGTCCCATGCACCAAATGGTCGTGGGTTCTATTCCCCGTCCAGACACATAATCAGTGTTTCTGTCTCTTTCCCTCTCCCTTCCTCTCTTTCTAAAAAAGTCAATAAGAACATATCCTCAGTTGAGAATTTAAAGTTTTTTTAAAAAAGGAACTAGCAACGATAAAAGAATAACAGTAATTAGGAAGAGCGGTATAGTAGGTTTGCAATTATTTTAATTTTTATCAACATACAAGAAATCTGGATATGTTTTTAGGTAGAAGGAAAGGAAAAATCAAAAACTGAAAAGAGTAAATAACTGATGGACAAGAACCTATAACTGTGGGTTCTACAAAAATTGTCACAAGAGAAATAAATAGCTAAAGTTACCAAGAGAGGGACTATATGACACCTTATTTTATGTGCCTATGTATACACTAGAGATGACCAACAAGGTCATTTGGGCATGCTATTTGTCTTCAAGAGGAAAGAAGGGATTCTAAGAAATTATTATCTGAAAGAAAACCAGAGAAAGAACCTGAACCATACTTTAATCCCTGGCTTCGGCTTTGCTCTTTAGAAGCATAAGTTCCATTTGGTCACTTACTGAGCTACAAACATTTTCCTTTGCTGACACTGGTGCCTTCAGGGGTGGCTTTAAAATTATGAAAATGATTCATTTAAATGTTTCCATCAGAAAAAATATTATGATTTCTTTGTAAATTTTGCTTTTTAAATAAACATCCTAAAACTCATTTATTTTTCTTTTTACTTCTTACAGTTGTTAAAAGTCTGTCTCATCAAGAAGAAAATACCTGGTTCTATTCACCAATAAAGACAATACTTATTTTACATCGTGTCAATCATCATGCACAAGGTATCATATGTACAGGTGTGATATGTGTTTATTGATGTGTCTTACTTTGAATGGCCTCTTGTTCCAAGCCGTCTTGTCGTTAAGAGGGGAAATTTCTGGCGAATTGTCTAAAAGAAAGTCAATTACTTTAGTTTTCAGAAAGTGTGTGGTTCTATTGCAAGTCACCCATAACTAATTCTAAAAAGTAAATCTTGAACTTCCAGTAAATATTTAGTCTAGAAAAGGAATACCATACACACATTGATAAGCAATAATACATAAGCAGAGGCAGGAAGGGACTTCTTTTATGAGATTGTCCTATTTGGAAATTATCTCAATTTCCAAGGCAGATCATACCAATATGTGCTTTTACTTGATGTTACTACCAAGGCAATTATTATTTTATCTACTTAGTGGAAAGATTTAGGTTTCTCATAATAAAGAAACCAATAGGTTTACCAATAATTAAATACCCATCTCCAACCCCAAAGAAATACATGAAACCTTTTCTGCGTGACTGGGTCTCCACAGCAGTGTTTTAACTTTTTCTTTGTGTTTCTGTCTCTAAATTCACTTTAAAAATTAGCATCTGATTAAAGAACAAAAATCTCTTCTACATAAAGCAGGAGTTTTAATCTGGATTATAGGAGATCCATACTTGATCTCTGAAGGACTCCATGGCAAAGTTTATGTCTGTGTTCATTTCTTGGGAAATGGTTTTGTAGTTTTTAACCAGATTCTCAAGGTGTTTCATGACTCCCCAAACTAAGAATTACTGCCATAAGGTGGACTCATAAAATAATAATGCTAAAATGGACTTTAAAAGTTGTCTTATCCATCCTCCTTATGTTATAGAAAGAGGGAACTGAATTATTAAAAAGTTAATTACTTTTCAGAAGGTCTCACAACAAATTATTCACAGTCTAGGCTAAAACCTAAATCACTGGATCACATGCACCATATCATACTATCCCTCGTAAACAGATTTTTAAAATAAGGTAATAAATCATTTTATTTTTTAAAATGGAGAAGCTGGACCATAGTATTCATTATTTTCTGGACAACGAGTCCCTCTACAGGATAGAATTTGGATTTCAGTTTATATAAGATGCAATGTTTGAGCCTTAGCTAAGCTTCCTACAGTTTTTTCTGGGATTTCCTAGGTTCTTAGACAATAGAGCATGATAAGAATTTCAAAGAACAAGACTTTCCCAAGATATTGATAGCATTTCCTTATTCTCAAAATGAGATCAACATATAGAAATATAGTAATGTCAGTTCTATAGAGTCTCATTCTCATAATATAGTTTGGGTCAAAAGAAATGTTTATAAATGAGAGAAATTTAACCAGTTCCATCACACCTTGGAGTTTGAGGTGTAAACATACTCAGAGTGAAATGGAGAATTAAGAGAACTATTTATGTAATAGAATAAAAATGTATTGAAAAACTCATATACTCAGAATAGCTAAATAATAAACATAATCACCAATTGCATTGACAAGATACTTGTCACTTCTACTTAATTTTGCTTCTCCATACAAGCCAGACCACACTCTTTAATATATCCCTCACAGAAGGGAAATGTCCCTGCTCAACTGGAGTTTCCTTTAAGATCGAGTTAAGTCTTCTGATAGCCAAATATATACTCAAATATATAGTAGTGCAAGGTAAAACATATAGTTCAAGATCAAACACACAGTATGTAAAGTCAAAGTAAAATATATAGTAGTTCCAGATACAGCTCTTAAGATACTTTATTTATGCATGAGAAACAAATTTCTTAATATTCTGTATGAAAACTTGTTCAGATGAATTTCTTCCCACGCTGTCTGCCTGACATAACTTTAATTGTAAGGTAGTATAGCCAGTATGTGTCACTTACCTTTCCAAAGGTGGCTGCACAGGCTGGCTCCAATTTCTCTTTCCTGCAGAAATCTAAATAGTGTGCATAAAGGATGCACCGTGGTAAGCAAACTCCTTCACATACAATGTAATTCTCTTCAAGCCTAAAGGAAAAGGCAAAAAGTAAGATCAAACATTTTGTTTACTGCTCCTTTCCATTCTCCTTTCATATTGATTTGATGCCCATTTTGAATAGAGATTTTATGCAAACGAGTTCATGAGTAGACATAAGCAGACTACCTTTATTCAAGATATTATTCAAAATCAGATCACAGGATTAATGTCAGAGGAGCAAGAATCCCAATGAACATCTGCTAGTGCAGTTATAGCATAAGGGCTAACATAAAACCACTCCTGCATGATCCACACCTCAAAGAACAGGTCTTACTTCTATATTAATCCTCACTGTTCAACAGGGTTTGCTCTGTGATATACAAATATTGATGGTGAAGTTGAAGATGATGGTTTTTTAAAAGAACGTTATCAATGCTAAAGGGCTGCCAGGCTTCAGGATGGCAAATGCCATACTTTCATTCAAAAATTAGTTCTGAACCCCGCATAGTTAGGGAAGCATGGTGATGCATTTATTTGGAAAATACATAAGAATAAACTCATTTCACTCAACTCTGAAATGGTACTGATCTATTTCTATCCCACATCTTTTAGCTGTGAGCAGTACTATAATTACTTAAAACATTCTGCACACTTGAAACATGATGCAATTCTCTATAGATACATACAAATATGACAAATTCATCTCTATATTATAAATATAATAATATAAACTTTGAAAATATAGAGATAATTCTATTTAATTTGGACATCTATAATTGCAATTAAATATGATTTATATAAATGTAATGATATATATTTAAAGGTTACAAATATCTGAACAAAAATCAAGAAATCAGAACTTGTAGATTGTATTTCTAGTTTTTCTAACAATTCAGTAGGTGATTTTGGCTAAAACTTACCCATTTTATGTATAGTAAAGTCATAATTATTACTATATGGGAACAATGCAATATAGAGCATACATTCAGATTAAAATTAGGTGGAACTTTTTAATATCTCTGATTTACATATTCCCAAGGTGCATGAGATAAAAGGTAAAGGATATAGTCCTCAAGCAGATAAAGCATCAGACATCTATTTTGCTATAAAGAAGGAAAATAAGAACTGAAAACAAAGTAAGATTTGCATACATAAAATCAAACACCTAGTTGACAATGAAAATCTGAGTTAATCAGCCAGATTTTTCACTTTCACTTTCAGTTCTAATTTTTACCATCCCCAATATAATCTATAAACTTAAGGGAAAAATTCTCAAAATACAAATAACTCATATATATGACACATTTTTGGTGAAAGGGTGTGGAAAATTTAAATAAAATGACAGGATTTTATAGTTTCAAAAAACATGAATATCACTGAGAAACACTCAACTATTTAAAAATTGTATATTAATAACATGCATAGGATGCCTACTTTCCCCCTGGCTGTTTTGATGTTGTTGTAGGCATTGCTTTTGTCTTCAAATTACGGAGTAATCCTAGACATGAATACAATTTGGAGTATAACTTTTTAAAAATCATAATGCATTCATATTTATAAAATAAAAACCCAAGTTTGTTTCTATTCACTCAATTTGAACTGAAAAAAAAAACACGTGGAAGTGATCATTCAAAAGACCTCCATAATATATCTGAAATCAAAACATTTTTGCCTCAATTCTCCTAATGAAAATAGTTGTGTCCTAAATATTTCAGATTATCAGCTCAATTATTTACTGCTCTGGTCTTAACCAGTAAGTGTGACATCAGCTTCAATAGTTAAGCCATAACTTTAGATTATTGGCTTATATTTCAAATATTTCAAGGGGTTCAAATATACAATTATAGAAATTTAGTATATAAGACTGTAATTCAGTGTTATAATAAATAAAAATAAAATTTTACTACCTTTTTATACTGGGTTTTTTGTATTTTTCTAAGATTTAGATAATACTTTACATATAAACAGAATATGTCACTAATCAGTGAATAGACGTTTTTACTTACTTGCTTATTACTTGGAATTTGGGAGAAAATTTATACTCCTATTTCTTCACACTGTGAGAGGAAGTTTAATATTATATTTTGCTTTAAATCATCTTTCTTTTAGATCAATATTACAAAATGTTCTTTATAAAGAAAGCCTACTGATAAATTGTTGGTTTTAAAAGATTTTCCACAAAATCCAATTTGTGATATTTCACTATAATAAATCATATATGACAAGTGCTATAATAATAGTTGAACATTTATTTAAGTTATAGCACAATATCTTAACTGATTTTTCCATGTGTTCTAGTTCAAATACATTTCATCTTATGGTCCATAGATAGTTTTTCATTTGCCTTCTTTTTTTAATTTGCCCTCTTACGGATAAAGGCAATGTTAAGATCCCTCATCCTTTCAAATTGTTTTTAAGAGTCGTGTTTTATAAACACAAAGCTCCCAAATCACAAACACATAAGGAGCAAACTGATTTCATATTAAGCAAATAAGTCATAAAAGCATTCGTTACTGCTTACATTTGAATAAATTCTAGTTTTAGCCAGTAATGAACAAAGTGACTGGTTTTTATTTGTATTGCAGATCATTTTTCATGGGTATCAAAATATGTCTCTATGCCACTCAGTGGGGGGAAAAAATTGGGTACATTTCTAATTTGTCTTTTAAACTTCCCACAAAAAGTGTGAGGGAGAGTCAGAATGAAAAAAGCAAAGATTCTGAAGATACTGACTTTGAAAACGCAACAGGTGCGTAGGTAGCCCTATGGGCGAGTCTTACCACTGCAGGGTGAGCTGTGTCTGCTTCTTTTTATCCTTCATCATCTGCGTGATGGTTTTCTTCTGCGACAGGTGTGGGTCCGCTGCTTTGGCTTTGCTGTCGTGACTGTCCGAATCCTCCTCTTCAGAGGAAAAGTTGCCGTTGCTTAAATGCATTTCTGATTGCGAGTTGGAAAGATGATACACAAAATCAGAATATAAAATTATCAAGTCTCTTAAGGTGCCTGTGC
>NW_005354291.1:128075-140339 GCF_000412655.1 Myotis brandtii | reverse complement strand
GCCTAGTGGAGGAGGGAGGCTTTGCACCGGTACAGCGCAGATCGCCCTGGGAGCCGGGTGGCCGAGCGACCGCCTTTCCGCACCGTCTGCGGTCCAGACGGATGCTCAACTCCCAGATCGCTTCCTCACCTGCGCCCGCTCGCCGGGGCAATGGAGTCCGGTTCCCTACATCCCCTCCCCCCTCCCCTCCCTTTCTCTCAGCTGGCGCTGGACCCCGAGGACACTCTTCACAACCAACCCAGAAAGGCCAGAGAACGCTCCCCTGTGTTGTCTGGGGAAAGAGCCGCTGTCCCCACCCCTACTCTCAGGAGACATGAGCGATGCGCCTGCCTGGCCGCCTGGACGCTGTGAGCCCAGGCCTGGGAGAGGGGGACCCCAGCGCACCTTTCAGTGATGCACAACCTGGGCCCGGGCTTACTCACTCGGGGGCAATCCGAGGGGTTGGTGAGGGCCCTTCTCCGTGACCTGGGGACAGACTCCATTGCATCACCGGAGTCCAGACCGACCTGCTGGGTGCTCAAGGGCTCAGAATCCCAGGCCTCGCTTTCCTGGAGGTTCATTCGCTCCCATTTACCGTATTTTGTTATGTAACCATTTAACCGGGCCCCTGCGGATTCCTCATATCTTATGCCTCTGAGTGGTACAATGGACATTTGTTAAAGTGAAAATGAAATCGCAATACGTATTTCATTTCCAATCCAAAGTGGCAAGAGAGTCGTGTGTGTTGAAAATGATAACGTGTGCTCTCTTGAAGGCGGAGAAATCAGTAGAGATTTGGGGTGGGTGCTGCCTGATTGCCACTGAGGAGCATTGTCTTGCCTAAACAGCCAAGATGATGGGTGTATTTAAACCTTTCCCATTTTTTAGCACCACTTGTTGACGACCAGATGGGATGTGTTCAGGGTGGTATGGCCTGAACCCTACTACTCATTGAGAAAGGCATTACCTCTCTGTCAAAGGCTTTCTCCTTACCTGGTCCTTCCAGCAGCTGGGTTGAGAGAATGGCAAGTACTAATGTTGCTTAAAGGAAGAATCAGCATCACCTGTGACGAATGAAATGGAACCGTGATTTCCCAGAGTGCAGCCTTTAGGGACTATCCAGGAACAGAAGAAGCACTTTCTGTTTAAAATAACTGCTCAAGCCCAACCAGCCTGACTCAGTGGTTGAGCTTCAACCTATGAACCAGGAGGTCATGGTTCCATTCCTGGTCAGGGCAGGAGCCAGGGTTGCAGGCTCAATCCCCAGTGTGGGGTATGCAGGAGGCAGCCAATCAATGATTCTCTCTCATCATTGATGTTTCTATCTCTCTCTCTCTCCCTCTCCTTTCCTCTCTGAAATCAATAAAAATATAATAAAAAATAAAATAACTGCTCAACTAGTAGCTCTGACTGGGCCAGAACTCACTATAGTTGTTGCCAAAGTTACCAGTTTCATGAATAACATTTTTTATCACAATCATTACAAAGATAGGTGTGTGTCTTAAGCTTCGAAAAGGGACTTCAGCTTGAATTGGGGTCCAGAGCTAATAACTCAGCCCTAGACCAGAAGCGTCTCTGTTGAGAAAGTGCTGTTAAACCCATTCAAGTGTCTAGACCAGTAGTTCTCAACCTTCTGGCCCTTTAAATACAGTTCCTCATGTTGTGACCCAACCATAAAATTATTTTTGTTGCTACTTCATAACTGTAATGTTGCTACTGTTATGAATCGTAATGTAAATATCTGATATGCAGGATGGTCTTAGGCAACCCCTGTGAAAGGGTTGTTCAACCACCAAAGGGGTCGCGACCCACAGGTTGAGAACCGCTGGAGTCCACTGGATTTTTTAGGGCTGTGATGAGATATCATCTTGCCTTGTAACTTTCCATGCTATAAACCCCAATGAGTGGCTGATGCTAATAACATGTTTATTTGTTGTTCGGTAGCACATATGTGCTAGTTATATTACTCTCTTTACTTTTCTCTAGATTAAAATTGTTTCAAAGTAAAATTTTGAAAGCAGAATAAGTTTTTTATCTTTAATAAAATTTGCCATATAATTGTTTATAAATACAAAATATTTACATAATTCTAGGGATACAAATATACACATAAGATATCTTAAAGCTAGGGAAATATATGTGTGTCTTAGTTACAATGTTATTACTGGTAAAAATGGAGAGAGTACATTTAAAATATTTTAATATTCACTTCTCTAGTTATTCACTCTACTTTTTATTGAAAGTTACTTTGTTCAACCTTGACATCCACTGTCTCCAGTAACCTTTGTCCTTCACATGTAAGTAACCACTGACCTCTCTCTCCATTTCCAATAAAAGATGTTTTAATGGTCTTTTTTAAAATATATTTTTATTGATTTCAGAGAGGAAGGGAGAGGGAGATAGAAACATCAATGATGAGAGAGAATCACTGATAGGCTGCCTCCTGCACGCCCCCTACTGGGGATTGAGCCTACAACTCAGGCATGTTCCCTGGACCAGAATAGAAAGTGGGACCCTTCAGTCTGCAAGCCAATGCTCTATCCACTGAGCCAAACCAGCTAGGGCTAATGGTCTTTTTTAGATTAATATAAAACTACTTGTATGTTTGCAATAGTGAAGAAAGAAAATAGATTAGGTTAGTCCACGTACAAAAGCAAATAATGTATTGTTTTATGTGTATTTGAGAACTGCTTATATAAAGTTATAATAAATACATGTAGTAAATAGCAAAACTATAACTTGAAAATCAAATTAAATATTAAATATAAATGTTAAACAGCAGCTGGTAAATAGTAAATCCCTAGTAAATATTTGTTACAAAAATGAATGGAAAGTGGTGGCAGCCCTCCCTCCTCTCCTCCATGTAACCAAAAGTAAATTATCATGACCTGGGGATTCAAGGGCAGCCTGGGTCCAAGGAGGGCAGGCAGAAGGCTTTACAGAGAATGCGACATTGGAACTAGTCTTGAAGGACTGGTGTGAATTCAACAAGTGGAAGACAGAAGGAACAGAATGTACAGAACAAAGGCAAGAAAGAACATGACCAATTGGAAAAGTCAGTAGTTAGGTGAGACTGAATGATAAGCACCATCATGGGACATGTTGGAATATGAGTTAAGATCACATCTTGAGGGGCTTGTTCAAGCTAAGAAATGTATACTTTATTTGAAGGACTGGTGTGAATTCAACAAGTGGAAGACAGAAGGAACAGAATGTACAGAACAAAGGCAAGAAAGAACATGACCAATTGGAAAAGTCAGTAGTTAGGTGAGACTGAATGATAAGCACCATCATGGGACATGTTGGAATATGAGTTAAGATCACATCTTGAGGGGCTTGTTCAAGCTAAGAAATGTATACTTTATTATCTAATCTAATAAAAGACAAACATGCAAACTGACTGTACCTTCGCTACATCTTAAGCCACGCCCACCAGCCAATTAGAGTGACTATATGCAAATTAACCCAACGAAGATGGCGGGCTGCAGCCACGGAGCTGAAGCAAGCAGGAAGCTTGGTTGCTCCAGCGATGGAGGAAGCCAAGCTTCCCGGCCGGCTCTGAGCTCCACTCAAAGCAACAAAGTTTCAATTATAGAAGATAAACAAACCCCAGATACCTGCTTTCAGCCTGCCATGGCCATGGAGCTGGAGCGAGCAGGAGCCGGCTCTGAGCTCCACTGAAGGCAACAAAGTTTCAATTATAGAAGGTAAATAAATCCCAGAATAAAAAGAAAAAAGAAAAAAAGGAGAGGCTGGGAGCTTCCGTCACCGGGGGGCTTGGCCAACCTGAAAACGGCCCTCAGCCCCTAACCCAGACTGGCCAGGCACCCCAGTGGCGACCCCCCACCCTGAAGGGGGTGTGACCAGCCTGCAAACAGCCATCAGCCCCTCACCCAGGCTGGCAAGCACCCCAGCGGGACCCCCACCCTGATCCAGGACACCCTTCAGGTCATGATAATTTACTTTTGGTTACATGGAGGAGAGGAGGGAGGGCTGCCACCACTTTCCATTCATTTTTGTAACAAATATTTACTAGGGCCCCCACCCATGCACCAGGCCTCTATCCTATATAATAAAAGGGTAATATGCAAATTGACCCTAACAGCAGAACAACTGGGAATTACTGGTCACTATGACACACACTGACCACCAGGGGTTAGACGTTCAATGCAGGAGCTGCCTCCTAGTGGTCAGTGAGCTCCCACAGAGGGAGCTCTGCTCAGCCACAAGCCAGGCTGATGGCTGCCAGTACAGCGGTGGTGGTAGGAGCCTCTCCCGCCTCCTCAGCAGCACTAAGGATGTCTGACTGCAGCTTAGGCCTGCTCCCCGCTGGCAAGTGGACATCCCCCAAGGGCTCCCGGGCTGCCAGATGGATGTCTGACTGCCAGTTTAGGCCCAATCCCCCAGGGAGCGGGCCTAAGCCAGCAGGTGGTCATCCCCCGAGGGGTCCCAGACTGCAAGAGGGCACAGGCCGGGCTGAGGGACCCCCCCCCCCGAGTGCACAAACTTTTGTGCACCGGGCATCTAGTAACTAATAACAATAAATCATTGAGGGGTTTTAGGAAAAAAAACATCATAAAGAATGAGTGGATTGTGGATTGATAAAACGAAGGCTTGAACTAGGGCAATTGCAATGAAGGCAAAAAGAAAGCAGTGATTCAAGACATATTGAGGATGCATACATAGTGATTGTGATGGATCTGTTGCAGTATTGGTCCCCAATGATTCCGGCACCCTACACCCATGCCTTTGGGTAACCCCCTCCTATGTTGACTCTGTATTTAGTTATTAGCAAACATGCAAGCAGAGGCTTGAAAAGTACTTACACACTGGGGCTTCACTTCTCTTGCCGATGCTAGAAACCCTGAGACCGCCACCATGTGGCCAAGCCTGGGTTAATTTGCTAGAGTCACCAAACCCATCACTCCAGCTGACAGCCAGAATTAATCAAAAGCTAGAACCAACTGCCAGATGGGTGAGTGATGTACATGAAGCCACTTTAAGATAAACAGACTCAAGCTGACTTGCTAGCTGAGTGCAGCTTCATGGGGAGTCCTGGTGAAAGCCAGCCCAGCTGAGCTCAACCCAAATTGCTAACCCCACAGAACTGTGTACTAATAAATGATTGTTGTTTTAAGCTATTTGAATCTTGGATGGCTTGTTACACAGCAAAAACTAACTGATGCAGTAATGGATTGGTGGCAGCCTTACATATCAAAAAAAGTTGGTTGAACTTTGCAGTAGCAGTAGCAAGTGAGAAAAGCAGTTTTTTGGACAGTGAGTATGGAGCAATTTTTAATTTTTTTAAATATATTTTTATTGATTTCAGAGAGAAGTGGAGAGGAAGAGAGAGATAGAAACATCAATGATAAGAGAGAATCATTGATTGGCTGCTTCCTGCACGCCCCCTACTGGGATGGAGCCCGAAACCCAGGCATGTGCCTTACACCAGAATCGAATACGGGACCCTTCAGTCTGCAGGCCAAAGCTCTATCCACTGAGCAAAACCGGCTAAGGCGATTTTTAATTTTTGATGGGATTTTTTGTTTTTGTGTTTTTAGATGAAAAAGACTAGAACTCAAAGGTGAGTGAGATTTTGAATAATATAACTTGCTTTAAAGGGTTCATATAAAGATCAAATGCAATAGTATACACAAAAACACCAGGTGAAAAATAATTGTTACCTTATAAGTCTGTAGATAAGTAGATTATATGTACTTTATTTTCTATTTGACTTCTTAAGGAATTCACACAGGTAGATTTACACACGCAGAAACACATATACATCCCATTTTGGGGAGAAACCTGGGAGTATCCCAGTCCATTCTAAAACAGCACCTGAGAGTTTCTGCCTATAGGTGGCATGTAATTTTCCCAGGCATATCTCTCCTTCCACCCCAAAACCCGGAGAATTCTGCTGTTTGAAATGAAGTGTCTGCACAGAGACATACACTATGGGTATAAACAGAGTAAGGTATTCCAAGTCTAAACAAACCCTTATCCCTCCAAATAAATTAAACATGTTTAAGGGCTACATTCTTCTTCATTTTTGAACATTTTACTTACAGTATTATATACACCACCTATTTTCCTAGTGGCCTTGAGCTGAGGTGTCTATTATTTCAGAAAACAAATTATGTAACAAAATATGCTATTTTTTACAGCATTTAATTTCAAAGCATAATATGTAGTCTACAAGATGAAGACAAAACAACTGCTTCATGTCATATCAGTGTTCATTTGGAAGAAACAGCAACAGAATGCTTTTTAGTCCCAACATTCCTATCATAATGAGGCAATAATTGAAATTACGAGACATATTGTAAGTATGAATTTTAGTCATGTTTTATCTACTATCAGGAATGATATAGAATAAATTAGATCATTTAAAATTTAAAGCAGCACACATGATTTATCCTAAGCTTGCCCTTATTTTTTGTAATCAATAACTGGCTCCAAACATGTTTTTCTTCTCAGTGTATGACTGTGTATCATTGTACAGTGGTGAAATGTACTCTAAATGGTTCCTTTCCTTACAATTCCTGTTCCTTAAAAATTAAAAGACTTTAGCATTTACTTTTTCTCAGCCTTCCAACTTTTTGTATTTTATAAAAATGACTTGTGAATGTACTGATTGTAATCACTTTGCTGTATATACTAATTTGACTAATAATCGTTAGTAATTTTGATGAATACATTGCTTTTTAAATACGATATTGAAATCAATAACTCTTTTTAGAACTCATGTAATTTCCTCAAACTACACAAGATTAGTTTTGCTTAAATCACTAGTTATGTGACTTGTGACTGAGTTTAATGGATAACTATGCCTCCTAACTCCAGGCTGTGGTTCTAAGACTGTATGTACAGTGCATTTATTTCTCATCTCTCACTGTGCTTGATAGCTTTGAGCACAATATATCATCTCTACAGAACAGTTTATCAATTGGAGGAGCTGAGTAAATGCTATTTTTTCCACAACATATTGCTTCTGGGTGCCAGTAGAGGATAAAAAAACATAGAATCTATAATAATAAAAGCGTAATATGCTAATTAGACTGGACGTCCTTCCGGATGACCTTCCAGGGACAGAGGCATAGGCAGCCATCATGGCAGCAGGGGCCAAGCCCCTTGCAGGAATTTAGTGCATCCGGCCTCTAGTAGTATAATAAGTAAGTAAACATTAGGTCAAGAGAAGAGGTAGTTGGTTATATCTAATGCAAGGATTAAAATGGTAGTTCTTGAAGTTGTACTATCTGCAACAGAATTACCTGAAATACATGTGATATATGCAATACACACCTCAGAACCAGAGAATCACTTGAAATAAATTTTATCAATATTACATCACAAATGTATAATATGTCTCACATCAAGACAAGAAAAATTGGCTTGTAGGAGGCATGAGGGGAGATGTATCCCAGCCATAGTCTAACATCTTAGGGATGCAATAAAGAATGCTTTCAGGTGAATCATGATGTTGCATTGGCTCAATCAGAAAGGCAGTGGGGAGGAGAGAGTTAAAGAAAGGAGGAGGGGCAAGTGTGGAGGGCAAGATGAAGAATGAGAATGTGGCCCTAACTGGTTTTGCTCAGTGGATAGAGCGTTGCCTGAGGACTGAAGGGTCCCAGGTTTGATTCCGGTCAAGGGCATGTACCTTGGTTGCGGGCACATCCCCAGTAGGGGGTGTGCAGTAGGCAGCTGATCAATGTTTCTCTCTCATTGATGTTTCTAACTCTCTATCCCTCTCCCTTCCTCTCTGTAAAAAAATCAATAAAATATATTTTTTTAAAAAAAAAAAAGAAAGAGAATGTGATCACAGGCTCTCAGTAGTCTCAACAGTGCTTTCCTGGTTGGTTTTTTGTGCCATGGTACATGTAGGTCATGAAGGATAATGTTACCCCAGCACACTGGGGTAAACACATAAGCCTGCTCACAGGAAGAGGGAAGCCTACCAAAGATGCTGAACACCCCAAAGGAGATAAGGAATCAATGCCATCGCTTTGGGGTCACCCTGTTGAGGAAGTGCTCCAAGGAATATCCATCACTTCTCTGTTCGTGTGTTCAGCACTACGTGCTCTTAGCAATGCCTGGGCACTCACTGGTTTTGTTCCTCTACTTTGAATAACAAGAAGGCTACCACCGGTAAATTGCTGGGTCATTCTCCTGCTCCTTGTAAAGGAGAATATGGGATATTCTTTATTTACACCATCAGTAAATACTATTAAGGGAATATGGCATTATATGTAGAATATTTTTCTTGATTATTGTATGTTATTTACATTTGAAGGAAATAAATAATTTAATAATTGTTGCATTAGAAAGCATATACAATTTACATATCTTGTATTTCCAGTTAGCCATTTATGATGATGTGAAGTGAAATTTTAAAAGGCAATAGAATCCATTTTTATCCTTAAATCAAAATGTTTTGTTGATCATGTTCCATCCTTAAAAAAAAATCAGCCCAGCTGGCGTGGCTCAGTGGTTGAGCATTGCTATATGAACCAGGAGGTCATGGTTCAATTCCCAGTTAGGTTTGATTCCAGTCAGCATTGTGGGCTCGATCTGATCCCCAGTGTGGGGAATGCCAGAGGTAGTCAATCAATGATTCTCACCATTGATGTTTCTATCTCTCTCTCTCTCTCCCTTCCTCTCTGAAATCAATAAAAATATATTTTAAAAACAATCATACATTTTAGGCTAAAAAAATAAAGTGGGGAGAAGGCAACAATAAGGGATAGAGGAGTCAAAAAGTGGCTTTCATAGTAACTTTTATAAAACCAAAAATAGTTTAAAACATCAAATTATTATTTCAAATAAAAATGCATATTATTTTTCTAAATTCTTTGATACTAAAAATGTGAGTTTCCATAAATACATAGGCCAAACTATGTTGAATTTTAGCAATATATTTTTCAATACTAATTGGACACATTAAAATAAGTCAGAATATATAACTTTGAAAATAACATATCAACTTAAAATTAAATGGCACACAGTACTAAAAGTAAACTATAGTAACATTTACACTAACATGGAAAGCAAATAATTACACATGATTACACATTTTGGGTTGCTTGATTTGTAATTTTTGTTTGCTCACGTCTCCAGAAACAACTCATTGGCAATCAGGGCAACATAAAATCAGATGTAAAACCAAAGTGCACATTAAGCTTATTCACAAACTTACAGTAAATGTGAACTAATTTTTAATTTTATGAACTGAATAAATAACCACTTCATCCTTACAGCATAGCTATTATAACTGCTAATTTATAACTTAAATCCCATTGAAAGGGTAGTTGATTATCTGTTTCTAACTATGAGTTAATTTTGAAAGGAGACGTGAGAGACATAAATGTTAATTGGTCTCTTCAGAGATAGAAGGTCAATTATCAAGATCATTATATGACTTGCTAGTGAACCATATAAGAAAAATTAAACTAATGGAAAATTCTCCTATGACCAGTTTCCATTAAATAATCTATGGATTGCCAGCTGCCTCCAGCATTCACTTAATGTTAGAAATGAGAGGATTGAGACAGGCCATTAAAAAAAAGGAAATTGCAAAAGTTGAGACAGGAAGTGATTAAGGTAAAAAGAAAGAGTTTAGTAAAGTCAGGGTCATGGTAAGGATGAGTTCTATTCTGACCCTGTTCCGGGGTATTAATAATTACAAGCCCACAGAGGGAAAAAATAATCCCATGTGCCAACAATATGTATATGTTAGACTTAAAATTATATCATCATCACTTGGATGAGACTGAACCCAAATTTTTAAGCTAGAAACATCGGTACTCATTAAAATTTGTGGAAATATGAATACATGTCATAGATAATTCAAAAGTTAAAATTGTAAAGTGATCTTATTCAAATTCATGACCTTCCAATGTTTTATGAACATTCTTCGTATCAGGAAACGGAAGGATGTGATGTTTCATTGCTTCATTAAGTGAGCAGTAGGCATGAAGTGCTCTTTGTATGGGTAGCTATGTGGGAAGCCCTGTAGGAAACGCAGCTCCCTCCCTATCACAGTGCAGAATGGACTGGCTTGGGGGGAAACTGGAGGCAGAGAGGCCACTTAGGAGGCTGTTGCAATCCTCTAGACACAAGATAATGTGGACCCAATGCTTTAGATTGAGTAAATGATTTGTTCTCTCGCCCAGTGATAATGTTTAAAATTATTTCTTCCTTATGCTATATTCACTCAATCCAAAGCATAGTTTATTATCCTGTGATTTACCATATCGATAACGCTCTTGAAAAGGACTCCTACATGTAGTCAGTGCTCAGTACACATTAATCATTACCGTTATTAGTCGTACATTATATCTTTAAAACTAGGAATTTTCAGATCTTTCACTAATTCAATAATATTATTTAGAGTCACCAGTAGGTGGGGATGTTGAACAATATTTTTCTAGGTGGTCACAAGACCTGTTTCTGACTTGAAAAACAACACACACAAAAAAACCAAGTGGCCTGTGAATAAACATTCGCCCTATTATATTACATAGTCTTTTTGTAATGGAAAATATTTTCAAAAATTATAAATAATTTTAAAGGCTTCAAAGTAGCTATAAAAATGATTGAATTCAGCCTAGAATGTGAACTCAGGATGCTGGAGAAAGGCCCTCACTGCACAGGTTCAACATTTCAGCCTCCTGCCTCTGAGCTGCCTGGTAGACTCCAAATCAATGTCTCATCTCATTTTGGACTTAGTGCTTTAAGAGTAGATTACGAAATATAAATGATGAACAAGTGCCTGTGTCTGACCCACATGCTAAAAATGCTAGAGTAGAGCCTGACTCTATGTACCCTTCTTTTATTAATAATGGCTAGTAAGCAACTACTGCCTCCAGGTGCTAAGCTGGGTCTTTCCCAAACTGGGTATTCTTTAGCCTTCACAACAGTCTTAGGAGGTCAGTATTATTAGCCCAATTTATAAATAGTGGAACTGAAAAATTAAGTTACTTGGTTAGTTAATAGTCATTCAACTATTAGGTGGCAGAGGCAGAATATATTTTTATTGATTTTAGAGAGGAAGGGAGAGGGATAGAGAGATAGAAACATCAATGATGAGAGAGAATCATTGATCAGCTGCCTCCTGCACGCCCCCCACTGGGGATCTAGCCTGCAACCCAGGCATGTGCCCTTGGCCACAACCGAACCTGGGACCCTTCATTCCGCAGGCCGATGCTCTATCCATTGAGCCAAACCGGCTAGGGCCAGAGGCAGAATTTTAATTCAGGTCTAGTTAACTCTCATGTTTTGTTTCTCATTTACCTGATAAGGTATCAAAATTCATTTACTGATTTTTTTTTAAAGAGAAACTAACTTAAACATGTGCAGTGTTGGTCCCACCTCAATTTAAGTATCTAATTGATGACTTGTCTATGTCTTGTGTTTGGAGTCAATCCTGACTAAACGCCTAAATGAAACTAGCAAATTATATCTCCTCCAGTGCCAACACGACATTTAACTCACCCCTTTGAAGTGCAACTTCAGGCTCTTGTAGGGTTTTGTCGGCATCTATGGAACCTGACAGTTTAGCAACAAAAAAACCAAAACAGTGTTTTCCTGCCTTATCCATGAAATTCTCTCCCTGCACTAGTCATTCTGACCTAAATGGGACACTATATTTTTTTCTCTGAAACTTTAGGGAATAAGAATGGAGGGGGTTTGAGAAGACAAGATACAGAGTGTTAGAAAGAATTGTTAACTCGTATGTCTAGCAGAATTCATAAAGAACTTCAAAGCAATAACAAAAAGAGTGAACAGCCTTTTTTAAAATTTTATTTTATTGTTTAAAGTATTACAAATAGTAGTACATATGTCTCCTTTTTTTCCCCATTGACCTTCCCCCGGCCTCCCCTATCCTCCGGCACATGCCCTCACCCCAACACCCCAGTGTCTGTGTCCATTGGTTGTGCTTATATGCATGCATACAAGTCCTTCAGTTGATCTTTTAACCACCACCCCCCGCCTCCCGCAAAACTCCCCAGCCTTCCTGCTGGACTTTGGCAGTCTGTTCGATGCTTCTCTGCCTCTGTATCTTTTTGTTCATCAGGTTATAATGTTCTTTATTATCCATAAATGAGTGAGTTCATGTGGTATTTTTCTTTCACTGCCTGGCTTATTTCACTTAACATAATGCTCTCCAGTTCCATCCATGCTGCTGCAAATGGTAAGAATTCCTTTTTTATAGCAGCGTAGTATTCCATTGTGTAGATGTACCATAGTTTTCTAATCCACTCATCTGCTGATGGGCATTTAGGCTGT
>NW_005354291.1:94101-127948 GCF_000412655.1 Myotis brandtii | reverse complement strand
ACCCACAGGTTGAGAACCGCTGCTCTAGTAGCTTATATAAAATTCTCAGAGGTTCCTGGCACCCAAATAGCAAGTCACCAGACACCTTGCTTTTGCTAGCTAGCATGCTGTCATTCACTGAAATTATAGCTCATCCGTGTTTTGTTTTTTTTGTATATCCTGGAATTTTTTTCTTAAGTGGAGTTTTTTGTTTACTTCATAATCACAAGAAAATGCTTTCATCATTCCTTGTTTACTAGAGCAAATTATAGAGGTTTTAAACTAACCATGAAAAAGAAATGTGAAAATACACTAAAAAATAGTAACAGAGTTCAAAAGTGGAAAATGTCCACTACCATTCTTTTCCTGTTGTCCCTTTTCTATCTTTGAAGAGAAATGGAGGAGAAACCCTTTGATCTTTTGCATTTTCCAAGATGAATATATGTTGTTACTGTTAGGTAAACACAAAGACAGAACCATGAAGTTAAAAATAAATGTCGCAGCCACACCTCATTAAAAGTAATATTTACTACATACTTAGAGAAAGGGCAAATGCAGTTTGCATTTTATCTTTTATCCCATTTTATCTGAATATCCTAGAATAAATATAACAAGACAAAAATATTGAGAAATAATATATAGTTTTCTAGAACTTTTATCTACTTCAAATTTTACCCTCTATAGCAGCAGTTCTCAACCTGTGGGTCGAGACCCCTTTGGGGGCCGAACGACCCTTTCACAGGGGTCGCCTAAGACCATCGGAAAACACATATTGAATACACAATTACATATTGTTTTTGTGATTAATCACTATGCTTTAATTATGTTCAATTTGTAACAATGAAAATACATCCTGCATATCAGATATTTACATTACGATTCATAACACTAGCAAAATTACAGTTATGAAGTAGCAATGAAAATAATTTTATGGTTGGGGGTCACCACAACATGAGGAACTGTATTAAAGGGTCGCGGCATTAGGAAGGTTGAGAACCACTGCTCTATAGCCAAGAAATTTGACTTCCTGAATCTGCCACAGCATCCTAATATATCTATAAATAGAAACTGAGAAAGGGGAAAAAAATAGGAATTTTAGAGCTGGCAATTTTCCTAAGTAATTATCTCAGTAAATTCTGTCTGGCTCTACTTTTTAAATATATCCAGAATTTGACTTTCTTCACTGCTACCAGACTCATCGGCGCCAGCATCAACTTGCCTGGGTTATAGCAACAGCTACCAACAGGCCTCCAATCTCATCTCAGTACAGAGATGAAGTGATCCTTTAAACATGTAAATCAGAATATATCACTCTACTACCCCAAACCTTGCAATAACTTCCCATTTCAGAGGAAAAACCGAGGTCCTTACAATGACTTGCAAGGCCCTCCTGTCATGGTCCCCTATTGTTTCTCTAATCCACCTCTTAGGACTCTCCCCCTTTACTAAAACTCATGGCCCCCTCGCTGCTCTGGGTGCTCCCTCTTCAGGCCTTTGCGCTCCCGTCTACCTGGATCACTCTTCCCTCCCTCATCCACCCAGTTCTGTCCCTCACCTTCTTTAAGTCTTAGCTCAAATGTCATTTTCTGTGCAAGGCCTTAACTGACCACTTGCCTGACCACTTCACTGCTTTATTATTCTTTAAACCTCTTAATAGCTAATATATTATAAAACATATATTTTATATAATTGTCTGTCTCCCCCATTACAATATCAAGTTCTCTAGGTATGGGGTTTTCTTTCCTGTTTTGTTCAGTTCTGTTTTCCGGCACCTAGAATAGTGCCAGACACAGAGTAGACACTGAATAAGTATTTATTGAATATGAATATACTATAGGCATGGCTTAATATACTTCTTTCCCAGTAAAGTATCTACAAGCAAATGAAAAATAACTTTGATATATTGTCAGGTAATTGCTTGAGGCTAATTTAGATAAAGCAAGCCTAGAATAGAATTGTGAGTATAAATGATCCAAGTCCTCTCTACAGTTCTCCAAAGCACTGAATGCTACACAATCAGTTTATCTTTGATAGTAACTTAAGAAATCTGATATTAGTCTATTCAGCACAAATATATTTATGGCTCATTTGCTTCCAACTCTTATTTTCTACTTTACAGATATAAAGAATTAAATGCACTTATTTCTACAGTATTTGAGGATACATTGATAGATTCAAAGAGCTAAATCAGCAGTTCCCTTTGGGGGTCGAACGACCCTTTCACAGGGGTCGCCTAAGACCATCAGAAAACACATATATAATTACATATTGTTTTTGTGATTAATCACTATGCTTTAATTATGTTCAATTTGTAACAATGAAATTGGGGGTCACCACAACATGAGGAACTGTACTAAAGGGTCGCGGCATTAGGAAGGTTGAGAACCACTGAGCTAAATGAAACTACTGATCCACTGAATCTACCTAGGATTCTATAGAGCAGTCATAAATAGAATTGTTATCTTTCTAAATTAGTTACCTGTTACACTGTCTTCTATCTATGTTTTCAATAGCTCTATTATCTTCTACAAGTAAACTCTGAAAAAAAAACACGTTCAACTGAAGCAGCCAGATCTGTAATAATTCACTGACCTGGTCCAACCAAATTTGTCTGCCTTTGTTTGAGGGATTAAACCTGTTGATTGTCTAGAATCTCAGATCTTGTCTCTTACACAATGTCCTGATTCCTAATCAAAATTCCCAACCTCTTACTTTTGCCTATACTGGTATGAAACCTATTAGTACAAGTATTCCCATTCCTGAGCAATCTTGCAATCTTTTTACTGATAACCTGCTCATATGACATAGTTCTGAGTTTGTTGTCCAGTTACTTATCATTTACTAAGAGTTGCATGTGTGACACATATAAAAAGTTATTTCTCTTTAAAACACAAACATGTGACACTCGCATGAACTGTGAACCTGATGAAGTATGTTGAAAACAATAAGTCGGTAGTGAACAGTCTGTTGGAAAGTTATTTCTCTTTAAAACACAAACATGTGACACTCACATGAACTGTGAACCTGATGAAGTATGTTGAAAACAAATAAGTCGGTAGTGAACAGTCTGTTGCGTCTACAATCAGCCAGGTGCTTACTATACCACCTCATTAGGAGCAGAGAGTAGAGAATGAATCAACAGGGAAACTGGTATCACTGATTCCCCAAACAAATCTTCATTCTGGAGAAAAGCAGTGTGATCTTGGAGTTTCTGCTTTTGGTTTGTGAGTAGTCTTCACCAAATGAGCTTTCAGAGTTCCTCAAAGTGCTGCAGGTTCCTAAAGATACATCCACTCAGCTAAGAAGGGCAGCCAAAGCTGTAATCACCACTTCCATGCTGTTCCAATATATTCATTCATTTGTCTAACAACTAGCTACTGAGTGTCTACCATGTGCTATGCACTGTGTATGGTACTGGAAATTCAAGTAAACATGTGGACATAATCTCTATCCTTATAGAGCTTTAAAATAAAATGGAGGAGATGGATAATAAACAAAAAACTAACAGTGACAGATACTAATAAATGCTGTGGAGAAAATGAATGAGTTCTCAAGGAGGTGACATTTAAGCAAAAATCAAATACAAGAAGGTTGAAAATACTTTAGCATCGACATCTGCAGAGTAAAAAGGATGATCTTTATACTTTTTCAACTTTGGCCCAACACAGCAACCTGGATAAGAAGGAATAGGTTTACCACCTGTGTAAACATCTGTTGTGTGCGGAATGTTTATTAGGGAATGTGAGGACATACACGGGCATGCAGTTTGTAAATTCCTGAGAAAAGTATATTTTATAAATTATGCACTATTTATGTACCATGGAGAAAAGAGAGCTAAGTGGTTGACTTGAACTATGTCCATAGATCTCAAAAAACTCATTGAAAAGTTCAATCAATCAACTAATTATATCAACAGCACTAAAGTGGTGATTTGGAAAATTTGTTTTTCTATTGAATTTATAATTTAGCTTGATATTAAAAATAGCTTTCAAGCATATACAACTTGTTATACAAAAGACTAAAACCTTTTAGTTTTTCTATAACTCCACTGAAAATAAAATACAGTTTTCAGTATGAGAAATTTAGTTAACATAAAAAGAAGAATAAGGAACTGATTAGATATTGATGTAGATCCTTCTGGATTTTTATTTCCTTGCCTATTTTACAATTAGTGATAAAGTGGGTAAAAGAAGTGCTTTTATGTGAAACTGTAATATCCAAGCTAAGGGAGATGATGAAATGCTACATTACCATTCCATATGAGATTATGAAAGGCAGATCTAAATGGTAACCTACAATATTAAAGTTCTTCCCATAAGCGAGAGAGCTGGGGGCAGGGAGGAATACATATACCTCCAAGTTACAGAAAAAAAATATTATTTTAATAACAATTAGCATTTGCTGTATGGTTGGTGAAAAAAGAATAATAAAAATAGCTATGAAAAATGAACACTTGGGTTGTTCTGGACTAATAAAATCCTATATAGAGACTGGTTCTGCTTAACCTCACCAGGAAACAACCATCCTTCACCTCATTTCATGGTAGGTAGGTCTGGTCTTTCTAGGGTGGTGATCTGAGTTCTACTCTGAGGGGGAAGAGAAGTGATTTGTGGGTGATAATGCTTTGCTAATATAATCCTTTGAGTTGGTGGGATTAAATGGTGGTGTGTATCAAGCAAAAGATGAAGTTTTTAGTGGAAGATGAGTGAGGATGACTCCAGTTAGAAATGGGAAACGACAAAGGCAGCATTATAATCTCAGAAAACATCCTGTGTTTCCTGGGGAAGAAGGCTCAAATCTGTTCTAATAGACAGTTCTTAACTTTTCTGGGCATAACACACCCCTTTGATAATCTGATAAAAGCACTGAATGTTCTCCACCCCCCAAAATCCACAGAGGCCATGTTCACTCAAATTTGTATACAACTTTAAGGGATTCACAGGTTCCCATGAAGTCCCCTAAGTAGAATAATATTGCTTATGTTGCCTATTAAAGACAATTATCTAATATTAAAGCTACATATTACATTAAAATGCTAAGAGATAAACTTCGATTATAGACAGGAGTACAGCAGAGAAGATGGTATGTGATGGAGTGTTGCAGTGATAAATGGCAATTCACTGTGGGAAAGCACAGTAAAGGGATACTGAGCCAAGGTGAGTCAGGTAAAATGCAAATGCAAGATATTTGAAGAGTCTTTAAACTCATGTAGGTTTATTAAACTTTCTGGACAACTATTAACCTGTTTGGGACCTAAGAGGAAATCCTGCCACTGGTGAAAATGGTAAGACTGTAGGAAACATTCGACACTGTGTGAAGAAGTAGAACTTCTCCACTCTTCTGTTGCATAACTCCACGTGTCAAAGAAACGATGGCTAATTTGGATGATGAAAAATAGCACAGTAATCACTGTACTCTTTTATTTTCTGAAATTCCTTTAAAGGTGTCTGCTACCCACAAAACAAAACTGGATATATTGGATTTGGAATTGCTTGCTCATGATCTATTCCTTAGTAATCCAATATTTGAAAAAGATTGATTTTAAAGGGTAAAGTTTAGAATTTTAAACTTTTTCTTAATGGTACCTAAGTTACTGAGGTTTATCTATCCTCTATAGATTCTAAATTATATCCATAAAATCATGTTATGTCAGATTCCTAAGCTTTTAAGAACATATAGCCTGAAACCAGTTTTAAGTTTATAAAAATCAAATCCACACACTGTGGACATGTCAGTGACCCATGGCAAAACTTTCTTGTTCAAAGCAAAACACTATGTCAGACAAGTTCCACCTTGTTTTCAGTTTTGCCCATCATTACAAAAATGATTTATTCCTCTTACATGTAAACAGGAAGTGATAAATACCTAAATTTAACTGAATTTCATTTTTTAAATAGAGCTTTTTCAAGAAAATAAAAGCAGAATTCTACTTAAACAGTTTATGAACTGCATTGACGCTTTGGGGCCTTGAATATGACACCCCTGAAAATGCAAAATTGTCCCTGTGTTTCTCTCCACTTTACCAGGCATTCCTGCTGTCACACATCTCCCACAAGGGAGTGTGAGGAAGTCTGATGTGTTCTTATTGGTGAAGAGCTGTTTTGACTTTGAGCAAGTATCTGAATACTGAGTGTTTCTGGCCCTTGACACTGTCCTGTGCCTTCCATGGTGTTTACAGGGAAAATAGTTACATGTTGTTGGCACTCTGTGAGCTTAATGTGTCCTGAGAACTTGCATGAAGTGAGCAAATGAGTTAGAAACATGGCATTACTGATTGTACTGATTACCTGCTTTGTGATTATTCTTGCTACTTCCCAGCCTTGCCGGACCCCTGATGACTTTGTGGCTGCCACTTCTCCGGGACATATCATGATTGGAGGTTTGTTCGCCATTCATGAAAAAATGCTGTCCTCAAAAGATTATCCCAGACGACCAGAAATCCAGAAATGTGTTGGGTGAGTAAAGCCTTAAAGAACACAATTAAATTTCAAGCTTACACAGAGATAGCAGGTATGTAAATGTGTACTTGTATTGACATCTAACTTGTTTTAATAAAATCTAAACTCCCATATTTTGAAGTTGTCATAGTCTTGCTATGCTTCCTTAAAAGAGAGATGTTATCAATGCTATGTATATAACTAGCCTCCAAGTGCAGAAGCAATGAATGTTTTTTACTAATAAGTTTATATATATTTTGCCTGAAAAAATCCCAGAAGTCAGCTGAGAAAACCAAGAAGACACTGTAGTCTGTCCATCACAAATATACTTAACATGTTTACATTTCTATCATTCACAATATGGTTTTTGTTTTAAACATGGATCTATTATTTAATCCTTAGTTTAAAATAGACTACATTCAAAATTTTTCTGTATATTAACATTTTTGTCAACATTGCATTTATTTTGTTGTTTTTTTAATCTAATTGTTTTATGATAAATTAAGGCCCTTCCTCAACCCAAAGTGTTCCTTCCTTGTTAAACATCTTACATGTGAAAGCTCGACTATAAAGAAGACATCAGGCACAGCTTAATATGGAAAAGTAAAGGTGGGTAGAGGATGTTACAAATAGATTTTCTTTAAGGAGAGCAGGATATTTGAATTCTAATTTCAGTTTGGGGGCAAACTAATTTTGTAGACTTAGGCCAATCGCTTAACCAGCGGTTCTCAACCTGTGGGTCGCTACCCCTTTGGCGGTCGAATGACCCTTTCACAGGGGTCGCCTAAGACCATCTTGCATATCAGATATTTACATTACAATTCATAACAGTAGCAACATTACAGTTATGAAGTAGCAACGAAAATAATTTTATGGTTGGATCACAACATGAGGAACTGTATTTAAAGGGCCAGAAGGCTGAGAACCACTGGCTTAAACTCTTTGAGTTCTAGTTCCCATGTTCTCTTCTGTAAAATAAGGGCCTGGAGAACCTCTAAGGATGCAGGTGGCATAAGCTTTTGTAGCTATGGCAATCTGACCCCATGCTTCCTTTTAACCCTAACGTCCCAATTCTATCTTGATGTTTTTGTGTAAATTTAATCTCCTCATTTCCCCACCCCTTTTTCTTTCTTTATCAAATAGTACTTAATATTGTATACCAACTATACTTAAATTTTTTAAAAGGTATCTACCAACCCCTCTAAGAAGATCTCAGATAAAATGTGATCCCACAGCACATTGACATTCCTTCCTGGCAGTCTACTCAGAAGCTGGTCATGTTGAGCTACTGTTATCATAATTGTTGATTATCAAAAATACCGGGGAACACTCCAAAATAATTAATGAAGATTTTTTTCAGAGCACTAAATTGGTACCCAAAGAAGGACTACAGATTTGAGGCCCACAATTGTAGGCTAATCATTCAGAATGGAAAACACTAAAGAATTATTTGATCTAATAAGCAAACTTATTCCAGAAAAAAAATCACTAAATTAAACATCCTTTCACCTATTGTCACTCCTTGAGAGAAATATTCATTCACCATTAAACAACTATTTATTAAATGCCTACGTCACCGAGGCCCAGTCCTAGGCACTGGGTATACTAGGGTGAATACACCAGAGGTCCTGATGCTCATGGAGCTAACTTGTGGGTACTCTGAAAATATTATACATTTTAATTGGCAGATAATTCATTGCTTTAACCTTTCTTCTTTGTGTCTTTCTTTACATTAAAAACTTAATGTAAATTTGTCAAGCTTCACATTTAGGTAATCCACAAGGACAAAAAATGTTATTCAAATAATTTTATGTAATTTGTTATATCTCAATTAATTAAAAGGAAACTTTAAAAGAGCAAAACCATGAACAATAATATCCCCCTTTATTCATTTAAAAACATTATTGAACCTATAGTACGTTTTAGGCTCTGTTTGCAACCTTTTGTACGTGGCAAAGGATGAAATAAGCATAATACAGCGGTTCTCAACCTGTGGGTCGCGACCCCTTTGGCGGTCGAACGACCCTTTCACAGGGGTCGCCTAAGACCATCCTGCATATCATATATTTACATTACAATTCATAACAGTAGCAACATCACAGTTATGAAGTAACAACTAAAATAATTTTATGGTTGGGTCACAACATGAGGAACTGTATTTAAAGGGCCAGAAGGTTGAGAACCACTGGCATAATAGTAAATAAGTAATCAAATAGCTCAGTGCTCTGGAATAATCACAGACCTAGAAGTCAATTGGAAAAGCCCTCTGAAGTAAGAAATAGCTAATCCCTTGGAGCCAAAAGAGTATACTTTACCCAGGAGAAGTCTACTTGGCTTTTATTCAGAGACTGCTTTGTAAGCTTATTTTTAAGAGCCTTATTAATCTGATTTTCAGCCACAACAGATTAGAATCAGAAAATTGAAATATAGGCTTGTGAATCTAAAACACAGGTGCTCAGACAGCAATAAAGTGCTGACATTAAATTCAAAAAGGAAAAATCAAACACATCTTCATACTGCAGAATACTAAACTGAGTGCTCAAAATTATCCCAAAATTCATTAAGAAAAGGTTAAATCCTGTTCCATAGAATCCACTTGAGAAACTGTGGGACCTTTTTTATGTGTGTGTGGCGGGGGGGAATCCTTTTTTAAAAATATTTTTTATTGATTTCAAAGAGGAAGGGAGATGGAGAGAGAGATAGAAACATCAAGGATGAGAGAGAATCATCAATCAGATGCCTCCCTTATGCGCCCTGACCAGGAATCAAATGGTGACCTTCTGGTTCATAGGTCAAAGCTCAACCATTGAGCCATGCTGGCTGGGCTGGGTTTCTATGTACCTTTTTAGGAAGGTTTCCATCAAAAATTATTTTTAAATTAATAAAGGTTAGCCCCTTCAAAAGGTAAGTTTCCTTGATCCAGAAACTGTCTATTACGAGGCTGACATGTGGATAAAATGAGATATCATCATGTCTGTAGAAAAGTTAATTTCTGATTTCAAAAAATTCTTCTTTCTCAACAGGTTTGAAATAGCAATGTTTCTTCAAACTCTTGCTATGATACACAGCATTGAGACGATCAATAATTCAACATTATTATCTGGAGTCAAACTGGGGTACGAGATCTATGACACTTGTACCGAAGTGACAGTGGCAATGGCAGCTGCTCTGAGGTTTCTTTCTAAGTTCAACTGCTCCAGAGAAATTGTGGAGGTTAAGTGTAACTATTCCAGCTATATGCCAAGGGTTAAGGCTGTCATAGGGGCTGGCTACTCAGAAATAAGCATGGCTGTCTCCAGGATATTGAGTTTACAGCTCATGCCACAGGTAGGTTTTGTTCTACCTCCCTACCTTGGTTTTGATTGCACTCTTTATTATGAAAGGTCAGGGTAATTTGGGAAACTAGTTAGGAAGTTGCTTTTACTTTAAACTTTCCTTTCTCCTAGTCCAAGAAAGGATGTTTCCTATGTGGATCAGATAGCGGACAAAGCACAAAGGGAGTAGTCACTTCTCAGTCTGTCTAGTTTTAGCATGATTTGGGCCAGACACAAACCTTTGAGGAGCTCAACTGCCTTGTTTCTGAAATAATATCAGTCAAGTGCTATAAAGAAAACAGAAGAGAGAGTGAGAAGGAAGGGGGAATGGAGGTCAAGAAGGACTTCTCAAAGAGATAATGTTTGAATGAGAAGGGGCAGCCAAGGGAAGATGGAGGAGGGAAGGACAGTATCTAGGCTAAAAAAAATCATCATGTACAACGTTAACATGTCCAAAGAATAAAAATGGCCAGATCAGGTGAGCAGAAAGGAGCATGGTAAGAAATGCATTTACGGAGAGAGGCCAAGGCCAGGTCATGTAGCATCTTGTAAACTGTGGTCATATTTGCATTTGTTCTGAGTATGATGAGAAAGCTTTGAGCAGACTGTGGAACTACAGCTCTCTCTGTAATGCAAACCAAGAACCAGGAGGTAAGGAAAGGGGTCTCTGAAGAACCAGAAGAGATTTTAGAGAGCCCTGCACTAAGTTCTTGCATCATTACTCAGAGTCAAGCAACACCTACTAGGCACAGCCGTCTGGAGCTCTTCAACACCATAACTAAAAGATTCTGTCAATTTCCAGGTGAGTTATGAATCAACGGCAGAAATCCTAAGTGACAAAATTCGCTTTCCTTCATTTTTACGAACTGTGCCCAGTGACTTCTACCAAACTAAAGCAATGGCCCACCTGATTCAGAAATCTGGATGGAACTGGATTGGCATCATAACCACAGATGATGACTATGGACGACTGGCTCTCAGCACTTTTGTTCTTCAGACCATGGCAAATAACGTGTGCATAGCCTTCAAAGAAGTTCTCCCAGCCTTCCTCTCAGATAACACCATTGAAATCAGGATCAATCAGACACTGGAGAAAATCATAGCAGAAGCCCACGTTAATGTCATTGTGGTATTTCTGAGGCAATTCCATGTTATCAGTCTCTTCAGTAAAGCCATTGAAAGGAATATAAATAAGGTCTGGATTGCTAGTGATAATTGGTCGACAGCCATCAAGATTACCACCATTCCTAACATTAAAAAGATTGGCAAAGTTGTAGGGTTTGCCTTTAGAAAAGGGAATGTGTCCTCTTTCCAGTCCTTTCTTCAAAATCTGCATATGTTTCCCAAGGATCATAACAAACCCTTAAATGAATATGCCATGCTCTTGTCTGCCTGTGCCTATGTCAAAGACAGTGATTTGAGTCAATGCATTTTCAACCATTCTCAGGGGACTTTGGCCTACAAGGCTAACAAGGATATAGACAGGAACTTCTCCCTGAGAAATGACTTCCTGTGGGATTACACTGAGCCAGGACTTGTTCACAGTATTCAGCTCGCTGTGTTTGCCCTTGCTTATGCCCTTCGGGATCTGTGCCAAGCTCGAGACTGTAAGAACCCCAACGCCTTTCAACCATGGGAGGTACTAACTCACATACCCATGAAAATTCCCCTACCATAATTTCCTCCATTTCTTTCATTGCTTTAATTTGCAGTTAGAAGAAATGCTTTTAGTATTCCTCTTATTAGTCGACACCTTCAGTGTTTGAATAACCTGAATTTCTACCCATTGCTTTTTGTTACTGAAGATAATAGAGTTGTTATTTTACCTTTACTTCCTACTCTGACCCACAAAAGTTGTGTTCTTTTATTTTCCAAGAAGATTCTGTTGATAGTGCTATTTTCCTGGAGTTTGTGTATTTCTAACTGATCTAGAGTTTGTCAAGCCTTCATAAGAATTACCTCTTTTCAAGCTCTTAACAAACGCAAGATAGACCAGGCATGCTTAATGAGTCTTTTTATCATTACTAAATATTATGGATGAGAAAACTAAGCTAGGAAGTGCCAGAAATATGATTCTAGTCTGGGTCATCTGACTCCACACCCTCTACTTTTCATGATGTCTCTGGTGACATATAGTCCCAAAGCCTCCAGTTATGACTCTGACTTAGGGCAGTCTCTCTAGAACTGCAGTCTTCTTCAAATGAATGTTTTAGGTCAATCATAACAGTTCCTATGATATCTCCATTTAAAATGAATCACTAATTGCGTAAAAGACGCCTTTCCCTTTCTTCTCTTTGATTAGTTTGTAGAAACACAAGCTTAATGTGGCCCTATTTAGTGAAAATTTTTCCATTCTGTTTTTTAAATGCCCATGAACAAGTCATTTAAAAGCAAATTGCTGCTTTCTGGTGATAAATTTAACTCATCAAAAACAAATTCCTCGGTATTATGTATTCAAAGCCAAACTTATCTGCCTTGAAGCAGAATCATGTTCCAAAAATATATTTGTTTTAAATTTGGGAATAAAGCTCAATTCTTCTGTTCTTACAAGTGGGAATCCAGGACAGGCTATTTCTACTTTTGTAATTTTTATTTTAAACATCCACAAGCTCCAGAGTCTGAGGTGATCAGCTTACATTTGGTGGGTCATGTGATGGTCATAGGGTGTTTTAAATTGTTCGTTTTAAAACCAGTTTTCACCTTGGAAATGCAAGGCACAAAACCTAATGAAGAAGTAAGATTAGAAATTAGGATCTTTTTAAAATTAGAACTCTCTTTAAAGTATATATGCCTAGTAATTGTAAGGTGCATGTTTGAAAACATACTCTTTTTAGTATAAAATGTTTAATAAGGGATTGGTAAAAACTATAAATTAAGTGGACACCATAATGAAACCACAACATAAAAAGCCTCATAAGGAAAGAGAAATACAAATAGCAAGAGCTATTCATCTTCTAAAGGTCTGGGAACGTATTTTACATCAGGAATAAATCTCAAACCTTCTGAAGAAAAGCCTGGAAATAGTATAATCTAAACAAAATCTGCTAAAATGTTTCATTTAAACACTAGAAGCCCGGGGTTGTCCTTTATGTCCCAGGGAGTCTGTTTATCTAGAAACAAACAGAAACAGATTGGAAAGAGGGAGAGAGGATCCTTTGATCATGATGTGAGTGAGCTATGTCTGTGCCATATTCAGTAGGACAAATAATGCAAATAATGTTGTCTTTTTATGAGGCAATCTCCATAGACATTAAACTTTTAAAATCAGCAACATTGAAGGTCACTAATCAAAGCTACATTCCTAAAGATTATTTTTCCACTGGCAAAATTCACTAACATGTAAATAATAGTTTTTGAATGATTTTAGATTTCAAATAACTTTAAAGAATTTCATTTCTCCCAATATTTGAGGATAATCCTTACTTTGGCTCCACATTTGGTGATATTTGTGAACAGTATTCAGGGACAGCACAATCAATGATTTTGGCTTTCTTTTTAGTATTTTATTTTCCTTTAACTGATGATATACAAGGTAGTAAGTGATGTATGTGGAATGAGAGGAATGTCTAATAATCTAACTTCTGTAAATACATTTATTTAGCAAATACTGGTTCGATGTCTCAATGTTCTAGACATGGTGCTTAGTGCTAAAAATATTATGGAAACTAAGACAATTTTCTCCCTAAAGTTCTCTAGTGAGGCATGCAATCAAGCCATTAGGGGTGGGAAAAAGACCAGTGTGGCCATCCAGGCTAAAATAGGGATGCCTTGTGCTACAGTATGACAACGAGAATGGAGAAACATGTACAGGGAGGAAAAAGTAGGTTTACAGTTGTTGTTATGGAAATAATAAAATAATTAATAAATAATAATACAAGCATCAACTCTAGTTTTGCATACTCATAACTATAAACATACTTTTGTCCCACCCTGTGCATGGTTATTTAAAGGGAAGAATGAAGAGAGCATTTGGAGAGAAACTGCATATAAAGGATGATAGATGGAAGTTGCTACAAATGAGTCAAATATTTGAGCAACTGGTGTCATTTGTTGAGGTGGAAAAACAGAGAAGAGTGGAGGTCTGATCAGAGGAAGAAATATTTATCATTGCATTTTGGAGATGTTGAATTGGAAGAACTTATATGAGACATCCTACGTAGCAATGGCGGTATGATATTAGTCCAGACGTCAGAAGAGACATGTTCAAATAAGAGAGTGATTTTGGAGTGATAACAAAAATAATAACTATAAAATTTTAGGGCCTACTGTACTAAAATTTTATCATCTGTAATTTTTATATTAGGGTAGGTCCACAGGACCCATATTCTTCCCACTCCATCTGAAAGAAGTGACAAGAGGAAGCGTTTCTGGTGACTGACACAAGAGTTTAGAGATGGAGGGGACCTCGGCAGTAGGGTCTGGCCCATGGTCACCCACATAGTTAGGAGTGAACCTGCCCCAGCTTTAATCCAGTGGGCTTTTTGCTACACCACAGGAAACTTCACAAAAGAAAAAAACATAGGTTGGGTATTGGAGATACTAGGCTGCTTCCTCTGCTCTTCTGTAGTTTACTCACATAGATACCTGTTTCATAAGCACAGCTTGCTTGTGGAGATAGAGTGAAACATCAGGGCCCTTAGGGAAATGGAAAGCATCAACTACACCAGCTTATCTGGTGTGGCCTCCTGGACTTGTGTTCTCAAAGGCAGGTTATTAGCATACAGAGGTGAATTAGCTAATAATGGATATGCAAATCCTACTCTCTACATTTTGTAATGTCAATTTATAGTGAATCAGAGTTTCTTATTTAAAGGGAAGAATGAAGAGAGCATTTGGAGAGAAACTGCATATAAAGGATGATAGATGGAAGTTGCTACAAATGAGTCAAATATTTGAGCAACTGGTGTCATTTGTTGAGGTGGAAAAACAGAGAAGAGTGGAGGTCTGATCAGAGGAAGAAATACTTATCATTGCATTTTGGAGATGTTGAATTTGAAGAACTTATGAGACATCCTACGTAGCAATGGCGGTATGATAATAGTCCAGACGTCTAACAGAGAAGAGTGGAGGTCTGATCAGAGGAAGAAATATTTATCATTGCATTTTGGAGATGTTGAATTGGAAGAACTTATATGAGACATCCTACGTAGCAATGGCGGTATGATATTAGTCCAGACGTCAGAAGAGACATGTTCAAATAAGAGAGTGATTTTGGAGTGATAACAAAAATAATAACTATAAAATTTTAGGGCCTACTGTACTAAAATTTTATCATCTGTAATTTTTATATTAGGGCAGGTCCACAGGACCCATATTCTTCCCACTCCATCTGAAAGAAGTGACAAGAGGAAGCGTTTCTGGTGACTGACACAAGAGTTTAGAGATGGAGGGGACCTCGGCAGTAGGGTCTGGCCCATGGTCACCCACATAGTTAGGAGTGAACCTGCCCCAGCTTTAATCCAGTGGGCTTTTTGCTACACCACAGGAAACTTCACAAAAGAAAAAAACATAGGTTGGGTATTGGAGATACTAGGCTGCTTCCTCTGCTCTTCTGTAGTTTACTCACATAGATACCTCTGTTTCATAAGCACAGCTTGCTTGTGGAGATAGAGTGAAACATCAGGGCCCTTAGGGAAATGGAAAGCATCAACTACACCAGCTTATCTGGTGTGGCCTCCTGGACTTGTGTTCTCAAAGGCAGGTTATTAGCATACAGAGGTGAATTAGCTAATAATGGATATGCAAATCCTACTCTCTACATTTTGTAATGTCAATTTATAGTGAATTTCAGAGTTTCGATGAAAAATAAATACATAATTGGTGGAAAAAAAGCATTTAATAGATTAATAATTGGAGTGTTAATGTACAAACTGTACCTTAATGCAGGGCAAATGTTCTATGATATTTAACAAGTAATGAAAAGCACTGTGTTTCCTGTAAGAACAAGCACAAAATTGCACTTATGTACATCGTACAATGTTATCATTATTTACAGAATGTATATGTGTCAGAACTTTACCCTGTAAAACCTAATTAAATACAAGGGAAAAACAGGTGAAAATTATCATTCAAACACAAGAGTGGAAAAGGATATGTTCCCTAAAGAACTGAGTTACTGGGGCTTAGGTGTTTTGCTTAAGGAAGGAACTGAAAAAAAAATCAACATACAGGCAGAGGTGGGAATCTTGACAGCAGATCCTCACTTATTCTTTTATTTTTGTTCCCTCCGTTTTTTTCTTCCACAAAATTGCTAAAATATAATTTTTTTGTTAATTTCACCAGGTTAAACGAGATGGAGGGGACCTCGGCAGTAGGGTCTGGCCCATGGTCACCCACATAGTTAGGAGTGAACCTGCCCCAGCTTTAATCCAGTGGGCTTTTTGCTACACCACAGGAAACTTCACAAAAGAAAAAAACATAGGTTGGGTATTGGAGATACTAGGCTGCTTCCTCTGCTCTTCTGTAGTTTACTCACATAGATACCTCTGTTTCATAAGCACAGCTTGCTTGTGGAGATGGAGTGAAACATCAGGGCCCTTAGGGATATGGAAAGCATCAACTACACCAGCTTATCTGGTGCGGCCTCCTGGACTTGTGTTCACAAAGGCAGGTTATTAGCATACAGAGGTGAATAAGCTAATAATGGATATGCAAATCCTACTCTCTACATTTTGTAGTGTCAATTTATAGTGAATTTCAGAGTCTCGATGAAAAATAAATACATAATTGGTGGAAAAAAGCATTTAATAGATTAATAATTGGAGTAAATAATGGATATGCAAATCCTACTCTCTACATTTTGTAATGTCAATTTATAGTGAATTTCAGAGTTTCGATGAAAAATAAATACATAATTGGTGGAAAAAAAGCATTTAATAGATTAATAATTGGAGTGTTAATGTACAAACTGTACCTTAATGCAGGGCAAATGTTCTATGATATTTAACAAGTAATGAAAAGCACTGTGTTTCCTGTAAGAACAAGCACAAAATTGCACTTATGTACATCGTACAATGTTATCATTATTTACAGAATGTATATGTGTCAGAACTTTACCCTGTAAAACCTAATTAAATACAAGGGAAAAACAGGTGGAAATTATCATTCAAACACAAGAGTGGAAAAGGATATGCTCCCTAAAGAACTGAGTTACTGGGGCTTAGGTGTTTTGCTTAAGGAAGGAACTGGGAAAAAAAATCAACATACAGGCAGAGGTGGGAATCTTGACAGCAGGCCCTCACTTATTCTTTTATTTTTGTTCCCTCCATTTTTTTCTTCCACAAAATTGCTAAAATAGGATTTTTTTTTGTTATTTTCACCAGGTTAAATCTAATATCCTGCTATTTAAATGTAACACTGATGAATTTACATTCATTACATGAACTATCAAATCTGTGGGGATGTGTAATAAAATCAATATACTTAGAGATTTTACTAAAGTGACATTTGGTCATTGAAATGACTGTCACAGCTAATATATTTACCTTAAAATACAACTTGATTTTTTTATATTCTATTGACCAAAAAAATGAAGGAAAGAAACATTCATAAACAATTAACTGAGATGGAATAAAATAAGAATAATTCTATTCAAATAGAATAAATTTTGCCACATTTCATAGCTTTTGCACCTAACAAAAGCCACAGGGCATCATAGACCTAGATAATGAGCAGGCCTGGTATGTTCACAAAGGCTATTGACTTAGCCGTGATTATATATCAAGTTAACAGAGGAGCCAGAACTGCAACCTGTTTTCCTACCCCAATGCCCAGTGTTCTTCCTCTGCAGCACAAGCTCAATGTGGCTGCCTCATTTGTCAGTAACACATTTCCTGTCCTAGTTGCATGGTATTCACTGTACAAGTTGGTTAAAAAAAAAAAACAAGTAATTTTTCATTGCATTTCTATCCCCTCAAGTTAAAAATTATTTAATATTAATATATTAAATGGAATTTAGAAGTCACTGTACTCTGCACTCAATCACTGAAGCCGAGTTGAAGACCATTGGAGATAATAAGATCCACATCTTCCGTGTGACTAACAAAGTATGGACTTAGGGTGGACATTAGCAGTTCCCTTACACGCACCCATCAACCAAACTTCTCTGATGGGGATGCTACTCAGCACATGCCCAAGAGCAGGGTGCTGCTGTTACTGGGCCACCTCCCAGGTTTGTAGCTCGGTCCCCTCAGCCTTCATTTTTGGGAGGTGAGCAGGACAACGACTGGCTTGAATTACCCACTCAGACTGGGCCAAGACCCGGGCCAATTGTGATTCTAGAAAGAAAAGATGCTTTTTGCTACCTTTCATAGGGACAGATGGCACATTAGTGATTACTTGTGAGTCAGAGAGAAAAAAATAGTGAGAAGACTTTGAATTAATATATTAATAGGTGCAATGGAAAGACCATATAATGAAAGTCAAGATGTGTGTCCTCAGGTAAGTCCCATTGCCTCTTGGCTAGGGGTCCTCGTATAAGAAAAGAGGAAGATAATCCCTGTTCAACATGCTTCACCAAGTTGTTATGAAGTAAAACGGTATCACAGATTTGAGTATTAGCAAGTAATATATGAATGTCAGATGACATTGTTAGTTGATAGACTCAATATTTTTATTTGTTTGCATATTGTCCCCATTAATTAATGACAGGTATAATAGGTATTAATATAGCCTTTATTAACCCTTAATCTGTGCCAGATATTGGGCACTCTTTACATTCATAATTATATTTAATCCTTCCAAAAACCCTATAAGGTAGGTTTCATTTACTTCACTTTACAAATGGAGAAGCTGAGGCCTAGGAAAAATTGTAACTGCTGAGATCACACCACTAATTAGATATGGAACCAGAGTTAGAGTCCAGGCATCTGCCCCAGAGGACCCATTCTGAAATGTGAAAAAATGAATATGCTCAGATTTCAATGTTATGGTCTAGAGAAGCTACCATCCATAAACATTAACTTGCTTCTCAAATTCACAGAGCAAGACTTTGGCATAAATGAGGCTAGAGTTCTCAAATTGTTGCCCAATAGGTAAGAACCTTTGCAACTAGTTACCACACTCGCTGATTCGAGATGTCTTTTTTTATAATTTGTAGATGATGTTCCTTGTAAGGCAGTGTTATAATTTTAAAATTGATATAATGGATACACTTACAATATTTCTATTAGTGTTTGTTTCTATTCTTCTTTTTTATAGTTACTAGATGTACTGAAAAATGTGACATTCGCGGATGAAGGAAAGTCATTTCATTTTGATGCCCATGGGGATATGAATACTGGATATGATGTTGTGTTCTGGAAGGAGGTCAATGGCCACATGACTATCACCAAGATGGCACAATATAACTTGAAGAATGATGTCTTTATCATCACAGACCAGGAAACAAAAAATGAGTTCAGGAATCTTAAGGTAATTGTGTTGTAGGTTGCTTTGTAGCACTCAAATTAATTGGTATCTCGACAGCAAAAGTCCTTGACCCCACCACCAGGGCCTCCAGTGATCCTATAACCTATTCATTGTCCCCAACTTCTTTCCTTAAATTCCATAGCCAACTTTGTTTTTGTCCCTTGTACACATCCTCAATTCCTCTCTCTCTCTCTCTCTCTCTCTCTCTCTCTCTCTCTCTCTCTCTCTCAGAAAATGTGGTTCACTTTCTTATTTTCTTTCTGTCTTTCCTAAAATGTAACCATCTGCCCTAGCTAGCTGCTCAATGGTTAGAGCATCAGCCCACACACCAAAGGGTCGATTCCCAGTCAAGGACATGCACCTGGGCTGCAGATTCTATCCTAGGCCCCAGGAGGCAACCAATTGATGTATTTCTCTCACACCTCTCTCTCGCTCTTGCCCTCCCTCCTTTCTTTCCACTCTCTCTTAAAATAAGCAATGGAAAAAATATCCTCCAGTGAGGATTAATAAAAAATAAAAGAGAAAGAGACCCGTTTGCCTTTTTGATGGAAACACCCATAAATAAATATTTCATGGAGGTAGCAAAAACAAATAATACCTGAGATCAGTTAGGTCAGATTTCAAGATCCTCTTGTCAATATGCAGGCTAGTTGGGCTATCACCATTTCTGGTAACTCAGCAGAACCCATAGTCCGACATCAGATAACCCTAAATCTATTGACATCCCCAAGCTATCATGTCTCTGCTGTCTCTTATGTGGGGGGATACAAAGGGCCATGTTGCTGGGAAGAAAGGTTTCACTGTTATCCCGGTAATGATGTCCGGCTTGTCTCATGGTGAGTCCTGCGGTTGTAGCCGAACATCCTCCAGGAGTGTGGGTACTTCAGATTAAAAGTTTGCTCCGGAGGACCCATAAGGCAGTTTCACTATCTACAGTATTTTCTTATTTTTTTAGACTTATTCACATTCCTCCAGAATGTGAATGACAACACAATCCGATGACACTATTTTTTAAAAGTGTCAAAATACTATTTAGTAAATGTATCTTTAAATGAAGTCCAAGTTAGTAAAAATAATCCTTTTTAAAAACCTATTTGGGATTTCTTTTCATTTTGCAGCAAATTCAATCCAAATGCTCCAAGGAATGCAGTCCTGGGCAAATGAAGAAAACCACCAGAAGTCAGCACACCTGCTGCTATGAATGTGTGAACTGCCCTGAAAACCACTACAGTAACCAGACGGGTAATTACAGTCACAGCAACCTGGGCAGTGACACGCCTGGACCATTTCTCTTAGGCTGATATTTTGTTTATAGGAATTCCATTTTGGATTATTCTTTCATTTGGGGGGAAAAGCGTCTCATGCTTCTCTCCCAGATGAAACAGCAGTGAGATTTCATTTTATCTTGGAATTTGCTCTATTATATCAGCAGACATGCAACCAATACATAGTAAGGATGTGAAAGTAACTTCACATGCAAGGGAAGATGACAAACCCTCAACTGGTTTCCTCTCCATCATTCTTAAAACAGTGCATGTCCTCTGTCCATTTTTATCCATGTATCTCCCACACAGACATGCCGACTTGCAGTTGGAGCACAATAGCTATAAACAACCAATGCTGAGTTAACTAAGCCAAGCACGATAGAAATCAATGTATATACAGAGGTTTGCTTACCTGGAAGATCTCACTATTCTTACCCCGAGGCAACAGTGAAGCCTGAAAAAACCTTCTGTGAGACAAGGGAGTGAACTATTGACAGAGAGTAGATGCTACTAACTGATCATTTGCCAAACCTGTTAACAATTTGACAACATCAGAGCAATATACACATATTAGAGAACAGGAGTGAGGTCAGCAGCCTTCGGAACCCTGAAAGGAGCTATCAGCACTTTATAAGTCAAGCCTGCTTTAAAAGCATCCTATTCCCTTGTTAATAGTAGCATTCCTATTTGTCCTATAAAAGCTGAGAACCCCAGAGCCCGAATAGCCCCTGGATGCTTATTCTTTTTTCTTATTGGCTCCAAGAGGAGAAGCATCCCAATGTAAACATTCCAATATCCATGTTCTGTCATCATTTTACAAAAATGCCTTATCCCAAACTGGGCTGTGCTGTGCTGCATAAATAATTAGGTAATGGGCGGGGGAGGGGGGGGGGCTCGGGGTTCCAGGCAAAACAGTATCTACAACGGTTTGCCAAGTGGGATAAATAAAAACACCAAGCGAGTACATAGCATTTATTTCTCATAAAGATGCACAAAGTCTTTCAGGATACAATCTGGGTTGTCTCTTGCTAACCAGGGCAAGTTGCTTCCAAGAACAAGTGTAAAAGACGGAGCACAACTTGGGAGGAAAAGCAAGGATGTAGGCTAATCTGAAAGGATATCCTCTCCTGTTCCTCTTGACGTCTCCAGTGCGCAGCCTTTTACACAGGCAAGGCCGATAACTGTTGGCTGAATGAATAAAATGGCAGACACTGGCAGCAACGGTAAAGGAAAGACAGGGAAGAAAGGATATTTGTAAGGAAACTGGATTTGGTAAGAGGAGGAAGCTGAAAATGTAGAGATTATAAATAGAAACACAAGGTTTCTATTTGAGGTTAAGGAGGAAGAGAACACAGGTGCTGTATAACGCTGAGTGGGCACTGTGGAGTGGGAGCAGATGGACGCTCACAGCAAGGCTTCTTAGAAGTAGCCGGGACCCCGTCATTAGGGGGTGGAAATGGGGAGCAAATGCAATCACCCTCCCAGAAACTCCACGCTATCAACTATCAGTGCTGCACCTGCAGTCAGAATCCGCATAAATCATTTCCAACCTTATCACTGCAGTGAGAGGCTCACTGCCGCTAACACCCCCTTCCTTCCCGCCAGGGAAAATAAACTTTAACTCTTATCAACTGTCATTGATTACAATCTTGTGTTATCTCGCTTTCGGAGGCGTTGGGGTGACCCAGCCATATTGTCTCTGCTTCTGAAAGAACTGCAGCCTCTTTGACAATAGCAGCTCCCACCACAGAGTCTATAGCCTGATATGCTCCACACAAAGCACCTCATATCTATAATCTCACTGAAGGCAGCACCCCAATGACGCAGTCGATTTTTAGTTTTTAAGAGAACTGCAAATAGGCTCGGAAAATTCAATGAGCTTGTTCAATATTACAGGACTCACAGGTGACTCAGAGAAAGGGACTTGAGGATATGTCTGATTCTAAATCTTTTCTTCTCAACAGAGTCCCCTGAACAGCCACCTATAATAGCAAGTTCACAACAGACTAAAATCTACCCAGAGTACAATAATTTCCTAAAACTTCACAGCCTAGCTGGCTTTTTTTCTTTCTCTCTCTTTTTTTTGTTTGTTCTTCCTTTCTTCCTTTTCCCTCGCCTTCATCTGTCCTCTCTCACTTTCTTTGGGTTTGGTGCAGGCTTTATTTTAATGAGTAACCATTGTGACCATTATCTATATCCATTTTTTAGTCCAATCTATGGCTGAGAAGAATTCTATTTGTAGAATGCTGGACAATCACCTCGTTTGAATGTTTGCAATGTAACCGAACCTCCTCTGTCTTTCAGACATGGATCACTGCCTTTTATGCAACAACAAAACTCACTGGGCCCCCGTAAAGAGCACCACGTGCTTTGAAAAGGAAGTGGAGTATCTCAGCTGGAATGATGCCCTGGCTGTCCTGCTCCTGGCACTCTCCCTGCTGGGAATCGTGTTTGTTCTGGCTGTTGGCATAATATTTACAAGAAACCTGAACACGCCCGTTGTGAAATCATCTGGGGGATTAATGGTCTGCTACGTGATCCTCCTCTGTCATGTCCTCACTTTTGCCAGTACCGGCTTTTTCGTCGGAGAACCACAAGACTTCACATGTAAAACACGGCAGATGCTATTTGGTGTGAGCTTCGCTCTCTGCATCTCCTGCATTTTGACCAAGTCCCTGAAAATACTGCTTGCCTTCAGCTTCGATCCCAAGTTACAGAACTTCCTGAAGTGCCTCTATAAACCGATCCCCATCATCTTCACATGCACAGGTATCCAGGTGGCCATTTGCACCCTCTGGCTAATCTTTGCAGCCCCTACGGTGGAAGGGAATGTCTCCTTGCCCAGAGTCATTATCCTGGAATGTGAGGAAGGGTCCATCCTTGCCTTTGGCACCATGCTGGGCTATATTGCCATCCTGGCCTTCATCTGCTTCCTCTTTGCCTTCAAAGGCAGGAAATTACCTGAGAATTATAACGAAGCCAAATTCATCACATTTGGCATGCTCATTTACTTCATAGCGTGGATCACATTCATCCCCGTGTATGCCACCACCTCTGGCAAATATTTGCCAGCTGTGGAGATTATCGTTATTTTAATATCTAACTATGGGATCCTGTGTTGCACATTCTTCCCCAAATGCTATGTTATTCTTTGTAAGCAAGAGACTAACACAAAATCTGCCTTTCTCCAGACGGTGTATAGTTACTCTTCCCACAGCGCAGGCAGCCTGGCCATGAGCCATGTGTCACTGGACTCCACCAACAGCAACAGCACAGCCACCAACCCCGGCTCTGGTGGCAAGCCTGCGGCCTGGCCCAAGAGCAAAGATCTCCAGATGCAAGCATGTGCGCACATATGCAACGAGAATGTTACAGGGGCACCTAAAACGAGGCCTCGAAAACGAATTTCAAGCATATGAATGCATCCTAAGAGGTTGCATGTTCCAGAATAAAATGTATCTAGGGTCTTTGCATTTAAGATGCGCATTTACTTTCTGGGCAACTGTGTTCTATGCATTTCTTCGCTGCCACTATTTTCACCAAGTTTTGATTGAACACCACCCCCATTTCCAACCACTTGTTTAACAAAGAAAATAGATCCCTCAACCTGCAACTCACTTTATTCCTTACCACTTCCATCTGCTTCCATCTTTACCTCCTTCCCCTTAAGCACATATCTAAAGGTATCTCTTCTGTTCAAAACTAGCCCATAATATAGCATCCTTATTCTATCCTCTACCAGTTCTTTCAAACCTCTTTGTAGGGTTCTCTCCTTGTCTCTTGAGCATCTTTACCTTCTCACCCCACCCCCCTGCTCAGTCCAGTTGAACAAGCATTTGAGCAGTTTTCATGTGCCAGCTGATATGCTAAATACAAAGGAATAAGAAGATCAAGGCATCATTCCTGACTCCAAAGAGCTCAAAATCCAGGAGAAGACAGTCACATGTAGACATCTCCAATTCAGTATGAGAATTCTGTGATTGTAATATGCGTAGGGCCCTATAACAGTTTAGTGAAGTGGCACTTAGCCACCCTGGGAGATGATGGGAGGGCTACAAAGAAGTCCAAATAAAGGATATAACATATAGATGAAGTCCTGAAAGATGAATAAGAGTTTGCTAATCAAAAAGCACAGAAAGCTGTTCCAGGTCAAGGGGGGAAGCGGGAGCAGCAGCAGAAAGGATGCTGAGAAGGTATGTTCAGGGAAATGCAGTCATTTTGGTCATAAATGAATGCCAAAGACTGGAGTTGTTCTATAAGGAGCTTAGGTCTTCACCATGTGGGTAGAAGGTGGCCATAAAAGTATCTGGTAGAAAGATGATAGGTTCCAAGGTCCATGTCAGGAAGATCACTCTGATGCAGGATAGAGAACGGAGTCTAGCTGAGGGAGGTTTAGGATCTATCCCAGGAATAGAAAGGAGAATACATATGTATATGTAATCAAGCTGTATAGGAGGTGACTGTTTACTTGAAGTAGTTGGTGAAGGATAACATATAGGCTTCTAGTTTGGTTTATTGAAGGGTGACATGGAATACAGGCGGAAGACTGGTTAAGAGTAGAAGATGAAATATTGAATTTGTAGTGACTGGAATAATTTCAAAATGTATCGAACATTCATATGAATGTAAGACTCTGAGGTCAGGGGATAGGTCAGGGCTGGTGATAAAGATTTGGATGCCACGTTCACATCACTCCCATCCTTATAAAACAGTTAAACACACAAAATGACAATGACTCCAGTGCTGATATTCTCTCTAGCTACCCCCTCCTTTCCACAACCGAGTGTTTGAAAGGATAATGCCCTTGTTGACTTGTGACCCGCTAGTCCTGAACCTACTCAAAACTGGCTCCTAGTTACATCACTTTGTTGATATAGTTCATAGAAAAGTTACCTGTGACTTTTTACCTGTCAAATTCAACGGTCATTTTTAAGCATTCATCGCCCTTGAATCTTAATAACATTTGTGGTATAATTTCTCATTCTTAAAATTTGTCTTCATTTCCATGATATTTTAAAGCTTTCAATTAGCAAAATTCTTCAATCTGATGCAAAGGCTCTTTTGGTCCTACTCTGACATCCCTCACCATTTAGTTTTGGTCTTTGTTGCTGGTATGTCTTCCTCTACTTGACTTTTAAATGTGGATATTCCACAGACTTCCAGTCTCATTCTAAATCTCTTTTGTGTCAACACACCTCTGGCTACAATATTATCTAAATCATGTATTTATTAAAGATAGATCATTAAAATATTTTTCTTGATTTTTAGAGAGAGGACAGAGAGGGACACAGAGAGAAAACGTCAATGTGAGAGCAAAACATCGATCAGCTGCCTCCTGCATGCCCCCACCAGGGGCTCAAGCCTGTAACCCAGGCATGTGCCCTGACCAGGAATCAAAACAGCAACCTTTTGGTGCACCAGAGGATGTCCAAACAACTGAGCCATGACCAGGGCCAACTTCATGTCTTAACTTTGACCCAAACACCTCCCAAAGCTACATAGTCCAAGTTACTCTCTAACCAACCCACCTGCTTGTTCCTCTAACACTTTGAAGTCAACATGTCTAATACTTAATTCATTATTTTCTTCTCCCAATTCCTCCTCCTTTTCTTCATTTCTCAGCATGTTGTGCCACCTTTGGACTAGGTGGAACCCTGGGATTCATCCCATCCATTCTTTTTTTTAAATATATTTTTCTGATTTTTTACAGACAGGAAGGGAGAGGGATAGAGAGAAGACAAAGCATTTTGAATACAATTGCAGACAAGGCTTCTGAAATACCCTAGCACAGTGGTTCTCAACCTTCTGGCCTTTTAAATACAGTTCCTCATGTTGTGACCCAACCATAAAATTATTTTCGTTGCTACTTCATAACTGTAATGTTGCTACTGTTATGAATCGTAATGTAAATATCTGATATGCAGGATGGTCTTAGGCGACCCCTGTGAAAGGGTCATTCGACCACCAAAGGGGTCGCGACCCACAGGTTGAGAACCGCTGGGTTAGGGCCCTATCCATTCTTGATGCCACTACCTACTTCACCTTTCTACACTTTTCATTCATCATCTGACTTTTATTTTCTAACTCCTGCATTTTCTCCAAACCTCCCCATGATCTCGATCCCTTTGACTGCTTCGCTAGTCTAGTCCTGCATCACCTCTTTCATAGGTTGTTGCAATAGCCTTCTAATTTGACTCTCGTCTCTCAAAGTTTCATTCTAAACATAGAGATCTCACTAAACCTTCCACTCATTTCGACCCACAGGTTGAGAACCGCTGGGTTAGGGCCCTATCCATTCTTGATGCCACTACCTACTTCACGCTTCTACACCTTTCATTCATCATCTGACTTTTATTTTCTAACTCCTGCATTTTCTCAAAACCTCCCCATGATCTCGATCCCTTTGACTGCTTCTCTAGACTAGTCCTGCATCACCTCTTTCATAAGTTGTTGCAATAGCCTTCTAATTTGACTCTAGTCTCTCAATGTTTCATTCTAAACATAGAGATCGCACTAAACCTTCCACTCATTTCCACTAGATGTTTTTATATAACATAACAACCTCTATTTGTTACCCAGTTGTTTTAAAACCTGCAATAAGTCCCAACTCCTTATCCTGATGTTTAGACTCTTTCAAGTCCAGCAACCTCATCCTGCTTAGTACATTGCCCATGAGAAATGGCCAGGTGCTGGTGATTGTCCCTACTCATACCCGCTGTTTCACATCTCACAGCCTGCCTCTTCTCTCTGCTCTGATGTCCTCTCCACCCCTCGTGCTCCTGGAGCACTCCAGCTAATCCACCAGGTACAATCAAGCCTTCCTCTCTGTCTCTGCTACAGCACCCACTACACTTTACTGCATTCACTTGTTTTTATTTTAATTCACTCAACTATTATTTATCAAGGGTCTACTATGTACTGGGCATAATTCTATGAGTAGGAAATATGAAAATGATAAGAGACAGACAAGTTCTCTCCTCTCAATGAGTTTACATTCTAGTGTGTTCACCCTTGTGCAGTGAAAGTTAACTCTTCTTTAGTAACAGTTCTCTCAAATGCTCTTTCCTCTCTGCTGCCATTATTATCATCAGTAATGTAGGTTCTTATGGCTTCATACCTCTGTTGTGGAAAGATCCCAAATGAGTTACAGACTCCAGGATTCCCCTTCCAATACAAAGACTATATAATCACAGACCAATCTTTCTCTAGTTAGCTCCAAAACTATCATTCTTCTATTCAGAAAAATTTAATAACTTCCTATTGCCTTCAGACTTATGTTAAATTCTCCTACCTTGCTAAGCAAGACCTTCCACAGTCTTGCTTGAAGTGAAGGTTAAAAAAAACAAAACAAAATGTTAATCCTAATTTGCTACTTAGCCTAAATGTAATCACATACAATATGGTGACAGTCTCTCATAAAATTGTTAAGGTGTAAAATATGCTGGTGTGCATGAATGTCTTAAAAAATGAGCAATCTGAGATTTCACTGACTCATTGCTCTGTTGATATGAAAACAGTTTCTCCTATTGACATTAGAGCAAAGCTGTAGGAGAGCTTCCAGATTCTTGGGTGTGATCACGTAACACAGAAATCCCAGCAGTGTTGTGCCAATAGAACAATAAAGGAAATATTGTTTCATAAGAGTTGTGAGTTTTACTACAATTACATAGCTTTCAATAATTATTCCCGAAGGAACAATGGCTGGTCAACACAAGAAATTAAGTTCCAAATTCCATTAACTCTAAGTTAAATGAGCTTCTTACTCTTTTTGGAATAAAGGGTTTCCTCTTTTTCATTATAAAGGCTATACCTAAATATTTTAAAGAAATAAGAAAATAAAACTAAGCAAAAGAAAACACAAAAAAAGGGATCTTTTCTGCCCTAGCTGGTTTGGCTCAGTGGATAGAGTGTCCGCCTGCAGAATGAAGGGTCCTGGGTTCAATTCCGGGCAAGGGCACAGGTTGCAGGCTTGATTCCCAGTTGGGGGCGTGCAGAAGGCAGCTGATCAATGATTCTCTCTTATCATTGATGTTTCTATCTCTCTCTCCCTCTCCCTTCCTCTCTGAAATCAATTTAAAAAAAAATTTTTTTAAAGGACCTTTTCTGGGAAGGGAGCTAAATAATGTAGTTAAATTACTGAATGTGTTTAATCACCAAATGAGAAATACACATTGTACTGTAAATCTGATTCTATGGAAAATATAACACTCCAAAAGAGTTATTATTGACATAGTGCAAGCTAGAGAGAAAAAACAATCATTCTATTCATAACAAACTTTAAAATTTTACATTTCTTGATTTCTGTTCATGGGAATCAAGACAAAAGTCAAGGAATTTATTGCATCAATAGATATTTTTTAAAGTATAAACCAAGTTTTAGAACTTTTGCTGATGCTTCTGTTGATGTCTACTTTCTTTCCTTTTAAGTACTCCTCCTCCCCACCTCAAAAAATATATATACTCTACCTTACTTGACCCTCAAAGTTGAGGCAGAAAATAACAAATCACTTTACTAAGTACATGAAAGAGAGTTCTTTTCCTGCTCTCTAAGACACAGCCTGTGTGCTGTGCTAGGGCTAACCCTACCCCTGCTGTGCAACTCACCCAGAATGAGCTTAGCAAGGCCCAAATCAAAGCTTTTAATGAAGTTCAAGTGGAAGCTAAAAAAAACAGAAGTTACCAGTTAGATGTGCAACCAAGGCTTTCAGTGGTGATGGGGAGAAGAAAACTATCCTATTTTCATTGGGCGTGGGTGGGTGAATTGGTACATAAAAGCAATGACTGTTTAATAAATCTCGGTATTCAGAAGTGTATATGTTGATAAATCACACACACATTTCTATCTTATGGTAATAAAATTTTCTCTGTAACTGTATACAGGAGTTTGAGTGGGAAAAGCAGAGAGAAAGGGGTCCTTAGAAATGTTGGAAGAAGAAATGCCATACGCACACAGTACTCCCTGAAGCTCCTTGTCAGGAACACTTACGTGTGTCCTTGTTATTGTTACCAAGACTTAAATCTGCCACAGTTTCCTTATGTGAAAAAATGATGATAAAAATACTTGCCCTGTCTACCATGTAAGGTTCTTGTAAAGATCAAAAGAGATAATGCACATTAAAGTGCTTTGAAAGCTATAAATCACTATTCAAAATATTATTACTATCCTCATCACTGTTATTATTTGTTTTCACAACAATCTTGTGAGGTAGGTAACTATTACTCAGGAGGAAATTAAGGAACAGTAAGATTATGTGTCATGCCTGAAGTCATATAGTTATCTGGTGGCAGAGTTGATATGAATTCAGACACCCTTACCTACCACTAGACCATATAAATTCATGTACACTGAAAATCACAAAGAGAAGAGTTTGCCAGGGTTGTATATGGACACCTTCTCATGCTTTGACCTAAAATGTTTAAACTTTTAAAGAGATTTATTAATAATCTTACAGGCCTCCAAACCAAACTATCAGGTGAGAATCATAAACCTGTTTTCCAGTGAATCAATCAAAACCAAATATGGAGGGGGCGGGGGGGACCAGATACTGTATTTTCAGACCTTCAAAATTTGTTAAATTTACCAGTTGGGGAATAGGAATTATGTACTGTAGATGAAAGCATAATTCAGAACAACTTGGGCGGGGGGCAATTTGTTGATATCTATTACAATTAAAGGAACAGTCTTTGACTTAGCCAATTCCCCTGCTAGGAATTTAGACCTTAGAAATAAAATGTCAACTACCCAGAGATATCTTTTTCTGCAGGATGTTCTTTGTAACACTCTTTACAATAATTAAGATTTTTTTTAAAATCTCAAACACCTTAAATGTCCATAAAGAATCCACTATACAATGGGACATCTGATCAATAAAAGACTGTTCAACCATTTGAAAAATTGAGGTCAGTTTATATGAATAGATATTAAAAGAGCCTCCATTCATTGTGAGTGATAGAAACCAGTTGCAGAATATAATATATATATATCGATTGTAAAGAAGTATCTAACTGATGATACTGGTTCCCCCTCAAGAGTATGTGACTGAGCCCTAGCCGGTTTGGCTCAGGGGATAGAGTGTCAGTCTGCGGACCAAAGGGTCCCAGGTTCCATTCCAGTCAAGGGCACATACCTCGTTTACAAGCTCCTCCTCAGGCCCGGCCCTGGTCAGGGCTCCTGCATTAGGCAACCAATCGATGTGTTTCTCTCAGATCAATGTTTCTCTCTGTCTTTCCCTCTCTCTTTCACTCACCCTAAAAAAAATTCAAAAAAAAATCCTCAGGTGAGGATTCACAACAAAAAAAACAAAACAAAAAAAGAGTAAGTGATTGAGTAGATTCACTTTCTATGTTTCATAATTGTTTGAACTTTCATGACAATAAGCAAGTTTTATTTCAGAATAAAATTTAAATAAAAATAATTTCTTAACCAGTCTATTTGTTGATTTGGTGTTATCTCAATGAAAATCATGTTTTATATGATTAAAAATAGAAAAAAAAGACAAAGACTATTCTAAAACAGAATGACAATGAATCATAAAGATAAATAGAAACAATCTGTGTCCACCATAGAAATAAAATAAAATATAATATATCTTTATAACTAAATATTAAGATGCTACCTAAAAAGATAAATATAAGATTGGGCCACAACATAGAAATGGTTTATGAACTAAAAAGTGAAAATTATAAAATGTTATGAGTACTCTAATTAGAATTCTGTATAAATGTGCATAAGATTCTATAGAGAAATAGAAATTTTTTTTCAGGATATATGAATATGGAATAATTTTATGTTACCTTCATGTTCTTTTAACAATATATATTTAACTAACCTAATGGAGTTTATTGAAACTTACAGATGAGAAGAGTAAGAGTGTTCCCATCAACTTGCAGCTCTATTGCTACTAGTGAGGGCGAAAGTACACTATTAAGTGAATGTGATCAATGTGAACTGGATGCCGTAAAAGCACAGTTGTTTTCTAATAAATAAATGCCAGCGTCAATTGTCTGGAGATTGAGGAATAAAAATTCGATACCTGAAACCAAATCTATTTTTAGTGAAAAGATTATTATAGAATGTCTGTTAGATTTACTTTTGAGGAGGTGGTGGATGTGACACTAAGCTCATAATTTGATTCCAGGCACGTCACATAACCAATTAGTAGCTCAGGCTAAATAGCCATAGTCGTTTCACTTTTTCTTCTGACGCCTGAGAATAGTCTATACTTAGAATTTTTAACTACCAAAAGGAAAAGAAAAAAAGAGAGAAAGTATATGTGTTTGAGAATCCAAATACACACTGTGAGTTAATGGAGGGCAAGGAAAGAACTCATCTTCTTCATTTTCCATGAATTTCGTCGAATACCCCTATTCTGTCTGGTGTTTGTAGAACAATTTGAAATACTACTGCCACCTGGTGGACAATAACACTTCTATTTTTTGCTTATAGATAATACGGGCATGAGCAAAAGTAGGCTTACAGTTGTGAGTAAGTGGAACACAGTTTATTTGTATGTTATTATTTATGAATTATTGTATTATGTATTTGTATTACAACTGAAAACATACTTTTCCCACCCTGTATAACTGGAACTAAGACCTTCAAGGAACACTTGTAGAGTAATCTCATGATAAACACTAATATTGATGTTTTTATTTAGTCCAATGCTGATGAATACAGGCATTAAACTAAAATACGTATTTTACTAGTTTACCAAACATGAGAAAATTAAAAATAGATATGCAAAGATACATTCTTAGAAGCAAATAATATTTTTACTATCTTAAATTTTTTTTTAAGAAATCTATTGGCTAAATGAAATCACCAGTCTATCAAAAATAATCTATACTAATAAAAGGGTAATATGCTAATTAAACCAGACATCTTCTGGACATCCTTCCAGGCATCCTTCGGGACAAAGCCACAGTGGTGGGGGCCGAGCCAGAGGTGTTTAGGGGCAATCAGGGCGGCAGGGGAGAATGGTTAGGGGTGATCAGGCAGGCAGTCAGGTGAGCAGTTAGGAGCCAGCGGTCCAGGATTGAGAGAGGGATGTCCAGGATTTGGCCTAAACCGGCAGTCGGACATCCCCTGAGGGGTCCCGGATTGGAGAGGGTGCAGGCTGGGCTGAGGGACACCCTTCCCCCCCCCCTACCCCTGCACGAATTTCATGCACCAGGCCTCTAGTATAACATAATAGGCAATTTTTAACCAAGGCCTCCAAAGTCTGTTAATGTAATATCCCAATTTTACCTGAAAAAAAGTATAGCATCTCTTTTAAGTTAATTATCTTCTATTCTTTTAAAAATACTCTTCCAAATTAAGAATAGAAGAAACATTATTAACCTAATCAAATCTATCTACTTATACTGGGTTAAATAGTAACCCACCTCAACTCCAAATTCACGTCTATCTGGAACCTATGAATGTGACCTTATTTTGAAATGAGATCCTTGCAGATGTAATTTGATTAAGATAAAGTCTGTCATACTTGGTTAAGGTGCACCCTAAACCCAATATCACTGGTGCACTTATAAGAAGGACATTTGGACACAGAGGTAAACACAAGAGGAGAAGGCAATGTGAAGACAGAAGCAGAGACTGGAATGGTGCATCTATAAGCCAAGAACACTAAGAAATGCTGGAAACCACCCGAAGCTAGACGAGGCAAGGAAGCATTCTTTCCCAGAGCCTTCAGAAGAAGCATGGTCCTGCCACCACCTTGATTTTGAACTTCTAGCCTCCAGAACTGAGAGAAATCGTTCTAAGGCACGCTGTCTGTGATGATTGGTTATGGTAGCCTTGGGAAACTAATATACCACCCAAACTCTCAAGGCACTTGTCTTAGTCCATTCAGGCTGCTATAACAAAAACGGCATAAACTGGGTGGCTTATAAACATCAAACATTTATTTGTCATTGTTTTAGAGGCTGAAAGTCCAAGATCAAGGTGCTGGCAGCATCCAAGTCTGCTAAAATCCCACTAATGCTAAATTCCTGAATGGCCGTCTTTTTACTGTAACCTCACATGACAGAAGGGACAAGGGAGCTTTCTTGGGCATTTTCAATAAAGGTACCATTTCCATTCATGAGAGTTTCACCTTCATGACCTAATGACCTCCCAAAGGACCCACCTCATTATACCACTATCGGGGCAGTTAGGGTTTCAACATATGAAATTGGTGGTAGAGAAGGTTGGGAGATGGGGATGTAAACATTCAGACCATAGCACCTATACTAGACTTCATGGTGAAACTTTAAAAGTATTCCCATTAAATTCAGGGACAAAATCCACTATCATATCTTCTCATAAACATTGTTCTGGAGGTCATAGCCAATGATTACAAGGCAGTATAAAAGTGGGAAGAAATCAACTCAAATACAGTATTATATTTATGGAGAAATAACCAAATGTATATTAAGGATATAAAAGAGAACCTGAGGGTAGGGG
>NW_005354291.1:88367-93949 GCF_000412655.1 Myotis brandtii | reverse complement strand
GGGAGTTATGGGGGGAAAAAAAAAAGAGGAACAAATGTAATCTGAACAATAAAGATTTAATAAAAAAAAGTGGGAAGAAATCAACTCAAATACAGTATTATATTTATGGATAAATAACCAAATGTATATTAAGGATATAAAAGAGAACCTGAGGGGGGGGCGGGTTATATGCATAACCCATGGACACAGACAATAGGACAGTAAAGGCCTAGGGGGCAGGGTGGAGAGGGTCAATATTCAAATAGGTCAGTTTCAAATTTCTGAGAAAATATGACCACACAAGCCAAGAGAGAGAGATAAGCAGCTGAAAGAAGCTGAAGAAGAATTGTACAAACACATGCAGGACAAGAGGTTACTGTCTTAAGAGAATTTGAGGTGGTATCATTCACATCACGCTTATAAAAGAACAGCATTCTTAATTTGTAACCATATGTATAGGTATTATATTGTACATTTATAATGGGTGTGATTAATTTTGCAAGACCCCTTTCCTATGTGCATGCATATGCATATGAGTATGCGCATGTACGTGGAGGGTGGTGTGGGATGGGGAGCTGGAAAAGTACTAGGAAGTCAGCATAAAATTCCATTGAAACATACAGATTTGAACATACAGGGTGAAAAGTCTGTTGTAGATTTAGTTCTCAGGACCACAAAATGCTAACTTTTTCATACAAGATTGTTACGAGGAACTTTGGAGTTTGAAATTGACCACTGGGGCCATTGCAGATACCCCTTCACTGTACTGAGGGCAGTTTGCATAAACAGTACTTATTTATATATGCATGCATTTCAGATTGGCTATGGAGCATGCCCATGCCTTTCCCTGGCCCATTCCTCCCCAAATCCCTTCCCCCAGAGGGGTTTCCTTCTCTCTCTCTCTCTCTCTCTCTCCCCCACCCCCTAAGCTCAAAGGCCCCTTCTTTTGCCTCTGTAACTTGTTTCCTGAATCCATTTCTTCCACCTCTGTGACTTTCTAAATAAAGGTTCTCTTATAGTTTGAAAAAATCAATATAATAAAAATAAATAAATAAAATCTATATGGTATGGAAAACACAAAAGGCTTTGAACAGGTCAGGGAGCAGTTAATCCAACCTGTTTTCCTCTGTATGTATTTCTCAGATTAATGTCTAGACCAGTGAGTCAAGTAACTCAACCAGTCAGAACTCAGCCGTGCCCTGAGCACTGGTCACACACACAGTGCTTACCCAGCCGTCCAAGCCAGAACAACTGTGATGTTAGTTGATAGCCGTCGTGCATCACTATTAGCACAGAGTAATTCAATGTGACCTCCCTACCTGTGGTTAGTGACATTTTAAATGTCTGCAGATATGACAAGGGTAGAAAATTTTGAATCAGACTGTGCAAAATATCAAAGCAGGAGGCTTGGAAAGAATTCTATGTGCCTCATTATGATTTTTTTCAGAGTTGTGTTTGCAGTCTGTGGTTAGGGGTACGGGGTGCAGGGTTAGAGATAGAATAGGGAAGAGATTGGCACCATGAAAGTTTTACATGATTACATGTAAAACTATCTCTGAGGCTAGGCAGAGAAAGGATTGGAGAAAGAATTGACCAGAGATGGGGAAATACTTTGAAGGTCATTATAATACTACTAGAGGCCCGATGCAAGAAGTTCATGCAAGGGGCTCGGCCCTCACAGCCCCAGCTTTGTCCAGAAGGTCATCCAGAAGGACATCTGGAAGGTTGTTCGGCTGTCCGGTCTAATTGGCATATTGCACTTTTATTATTATAGACTAGGGGCCCAGTGCATGAATTTGTGCACCTTGAAAGGAACTGTGGGCCACAAGGCTGTGGTGGGCACAGGGGTGGGTCTCGGCCCATCCTCCGCACCCCTGCCTGGCCCCTCCCACCACGGCCCCTGGTCCCCTGTCTGCCAGCAGTCCCATTCCCGCTGCCGCTCCCACACACTGACAGCGCCAGCCCCACTCGAACCAGCTGCGGGTGTGAGCGGGGCAGCGCCAGCAGTGGGTGCAAGTGGTGACTCTGGCACTGGCAGCGAGTGCGAGTGAGCTGTTGCTGGCAGCAGGTGCAAGAGATGGCTGCCAGCCCCAATCACCCCTCAGGAGCAGGGGGAGGCCGCTCCTGAGGGATAATTAGGGCCGGCAGCCACCGCTTGCACTCACTGACGATGCGGAGCGGTTGGGGCTGGTGGAAGCAGCGGGTGCCAAGCAGCGGCTCTGGCTCCAGTGCCGGCAGCAGTTGCGAGCAGGGCCGGCACCAGCAGCAGGTGCAAGCACTTGGTGGGACCACATCACACAGGAGCAAAGAATTTTCAGTAACCACCACAGGCTCTCTCCAATGACAGTGACGGGCGCGCCACCTTGGTCTGGCACCCCCACACACATACTCCACCATCCTGCCGCAGCCGATGTCCGCTATGTTCCCTGCTCTGCTGCCTGCTGCCAATGCCGCTATGTTCTGCACGAACCCCCTGGTGGTCAGTGCACGTCATAGCGACCAGTTGTTCAGTTGTTCTGCCGTTCAGTCTATTTGCATATTAGGGTTTTATATATACTAGTAGATGGTTGAGAAAGAATAAAAGACTGAACTACAGCAATGAAAATGGTAATTAAGAGAATAACATGAAGAGCTGATGTAGGAGCTCATTCGTGGTTTTGGAGATGTCATGTTGAGCTTTTGCTGGTGTACAAAGCCTATGCTTAGTACCTAGTGAGTAATTGGCCCTCACCTAGACCACCCACTGGTAAAGTTGCTCCAAGCACTGGAGACCACTGTGAGCTGTGTCTGCAGGTAAACTGTCACTTTAAAACTTTCCCTACAGAGAGACTACTCAGGGTTTGGGAAACAAGTTAGTTAAGGTCCCCCCAGCCCCTCCTTTAGAAGCAGGCATTTCCTGATGAGGGACTATCCCAGCGAGACTGGGAGCTTCTCAGGGACAGCTCCGTAGCAATCTTTGCATTTCCTGCCCAGCACACAGTAGCTTTTAAAAATAAAAAATAATAATAGCTTGAAAATGATCCACACTTTCCATTCAGCCTCCATAATGACTTTATTTAAAATATACTCCTAGTTACAACAGTATATCTTAGGAAGTAACTAATAAACTGTAAGCAATGGAAGTATAAACCATACTAATCAAAAACAAAGCTTGAAGGAACAAAACTGAAAATACCATATACAAATCAGATGAGCCCTAGGGCTGAAAAACAATACAGTACAGAATGGTTAAACTGAAAACACCGTGGATTAATAAACTTTGTGAGGGCAAGGATTTTTGTGTGTTTACCTGCTATAACCTCAGAGCCTAGAACAGTGGCCTGGCACACAGGGGACACTCAATGCTATCCAGGAAGGAAGGAAGGAAGGAAGGAAGGAAGGAAGGAAGGAAGGAAGGAAGGAAGGAAGGAAGGGAAGGAAGGAAGTCCAAGGGAGGAAATTACTTCCCAGCATCCAGCAAGTGCCCCACACAAAGCTAGGCTTGTTTTTTTTTTGGATTCGAAGTTGATTTGAGTCTTTTTTATTATTATTATTTGTTCCAGTTCTAGAACCAAAGAAAACATTTCTCATGCATCTGGAAGTAATTTTTTATGTGGAACACTGCCAAATAGTGATATTTTAATCCCATCAGGAATAGAGAGTAGAATGGAAATTGTTCTTTCTCTCATGACATAAGCCCTTATTCTCTTGCCTGTCCTGCAATGCTAGGAAACTTGAGATAGAAAAATCGTGTGTAGATGCCTGACATTCTGTTCTCTCCAGGGAAATAAACTTATTTAGCTAACTTAGTATTCCTTGGTGAACTATCAATGATTGGTTGTTTGGCAGAGATGTTTTTCTCTAGCTCTATGGCTATGACATGACAAAAAATAAAATATTAAAAAAAAACACAATTGAATAACGGGAGAATTGTCAAGTAGCATATTCCTGAGACAATCAAATGTTATGCCAGGCAGCGTTCTTCGCCAGGCGGGCATGCACTCAGTTCATGCATTCACTCAGCTCCTGTGCAGCACGCCACACAGTTTCAGTCTTAAACTAGCCCAGGTGGAGGCTTCTGAAGACTCGCATGCATGAATGCATTTATTTAACAAATACTTATTTAGTATCTACTAAATGCCAAATTCCCAGCTATCTCCTGGGGACATAGTGGTGAATAAGATAGAATCCTTACGGGAGATTTCATGAATTAAAATGCCTTTTTGTTGTGGGACTTAGTTAAACAAAAAATGTGAAGGGAAAGAAACCATAACGTTTTCTGAAGTGCTATTTTGTGCCAGGCCCATTTTAGAGGGGTATCCCTAATCGTCCTTTCTAAATAGCTTCCACCCCACCCCCGCAGCCTTTTCTTTTTTAATCCTGTTTTTTCCCCCTTCTAATCCCTACTAATTTTTCTTCTTTTCTACTAATCCCTACTTGACATTGTTCACTGTTCTAGCCAGCTCTCAGAGGTAGCCGATATAGGTTTTTTGTAGGCATGGCAAGAATGAACTCCAGAGATAGAAATCCTTGTTTTACAAATGAGACCAAGAGTAGTGACTTAAATGATTTGCACATGATTGTACAACTCTTAACTCAGAGATCAGGGGTTTAAACCTTGATATGAAGACAAAGCCTGTCATGGAAATATATATATATATATTTTCAGAGAGCAAAGGAGAGGGAGAGAGAGATAGAAACATCGATGATGAGAGAGTCATTGATCAGCTGCCTCCTGCACACCCCCAAGTCTGCAACCTGGGCATATGCCCTGACCGGGAATCAAACCATGACCTCCTGGTTCATAGGTTGACGCTCAACCACTGAGTCAGGCCGGCTGGGCAAAGCCCAGGTTCTTTCTACAATGATTCCTCTACATGCGTATTTCTTTACAGAGATATGACTCTGTCTTCTTTTGTTAAATACAATTATGGGAAAGACACTTGGAGGTGCAGAGCTTTTGCCTTCAAGAGCCTGACAATCTAGTTACCAAGGGGGGAAAAATCTGGAGATCCAAGTGAAGTGTAAGGCAATGTCTAGGTATGAAGGGAATCCCAGAGACTGAGCAAGAGGAGGGCGAGCCGGGCCTGGTCTGGGTCTGCAGAGCGGGCTGGGTCTGCTGTCCCTGGAATATGAGTAAATTCCTCCAGAGTGACAGCTTTCCTACAGCGCTTTTCGGAGTCCCTGCTCCCATTTGGACACAGAGAACCTTAGATTCTCCCTGCTTTTTGCAGAGGGAAGATGGTGGAAGGTAAAAGAAAAACTCACTTTGAAGAGAGCTTGGAGAGTCTGTGGTCTTACTAAGAAATGAAGAGGTGGAGAAAAACTTTGCAACAACTGGAGTCGTTTTGCCTAGAAAGAAGGAAAAGCCTGGGAGCGGAGGGTGGGGTGAGCGGTAATAGCAAAACCAGAGGTTTGTCGATGTCCTCACACTTATCTGATAAACATTTGAAGTGTCCTGCACTTGAAGGAGGGGGTTAGATTTATTCTCGTGGAAACCAAAACGTGGAACCAAAGGGTGCAAACTCAAATACAGAGAAATGCGTGCCTGTACAATGAGCCGCTGGAAACTGCCGAGGAGCTGAGAGCTTGGGGGGGCCGGGCCGCAGCGGGAACGTGCGCTG
>NW_005354291.1:73218-87858 GCF_000412655.1 Myotis brandtii | reverse complement strand
CCCGCGGTGCGGGGCTCTCTCTTTGGCAGCAGGGAAGGTTCACAGGGTCCCCGCCGAGCACAAGCCTTCCCAATTCGACAAGAAAATCCTGCTGTGGACCGGCCGCTTCAAAGCGATGGAGGACATTCCGCCTCTGATCCCGTGAGTGTGCTCGGTGCCGCGGGTGGTGTTTCGCGCGTCGGGGAAAGCCGTCCGGCCGGGCCTCGAGGGTGCGGGGTCCATCCACTCACTCCCCGACCTGGGCGCACGGGGCGGAGGCGATCGCAGTGCCACAGTGCTTTGCAGGAACACCCGCCACCTTCAGCCATTTACCCAGGCCCCCCTCGCGGCTAGATGTCAAGGTCCTTGGCTGTACGTGGGCAGCTAGGCTTACGGGGAGATTGCAGAAGCTGCGTGAAACCCCAGGAGTTAGTGGGCACCTCCCCAAGCTCAGACCCCCGCTCACAGCCAGCTCCAGCCCTGAGGCAGAGGAGCTTTGAGGGCCAACAGGAGGCGCAGACCTCGCGGGCACCCCGGGGGGCTACAGGGGCGCCCGGGGTCGGCTCCCTGCCAAACTCAAGGAAGGATCCTGCCCGGGTGTTGGCTGGAGAATCTCTGGGAAGAAGCCGCATCCGCGCGACTTCCTCTTGTGAGTGGGAGACGCCTGGCGTGGTGGTGGCTCTACACCCATCTGAGCAGCGGGTGTAGTCAGGCTAGGACCCCCCTGAGCATCGCTGGCCTCTGCGCCATCCCAAACCCACCCAAAAGCTTCGGTAAATGATAAAACAAGCTGACAACTTCACCCCCAGGGTAAATGTAACCTGTAAAAAATATTCATTTTTTAAAATAAGATCAGTTTATTTTCTTTTAAAAAAAATCTTTTTATTGATTTCAGAGAGGAAGGGAGAGAGAGAGAGAGATGGAAACATCAGTGATGTGAGAGAATCATTGATCGACTGCCTCACGCCCCCCACTAGGGCTCGAGCCCACAACCCAGGCGTGTGCCCTTGACTGGAATCAACTAGGGACCTTTCAGTCCTGCGCAGGCCCACGCTCTACCCACCGATCCAAACCAGCCAGGGCTGTACAGAATATTCTCCCTGCAGTTTCAGTTCATGCAAAGCCCAAAAAAACTTCCCAGCATTTTTGCAAGAGAGTGGGTAAAAGGGAAAGAAGGAAACTAAGAATAAAATCAATCTAATATGTTTAAACTGATTTGAAAGATAGACTTGAACTATAATGTCAAATAAGGACTTTAGATGTCCTGTATATTATCTTTATGCAAGATGGTCAATGCCCGTTGGAATAGAGAATGAAACCTGGGCCTACATCTTGTTCTGCACATATTACCCACACTTTTATTGTTCGTTAATTTACTAGTTACCAAAGGCATCATAATTAAATGAAAAAATAAAACGTGTTGGGATATGTTGGCTCAATAATGAATTCTCAAAGATTCCTTGCTTGGGTCAAATTATTTAATGAGGAATGGACTTGGAATTTGAAATAACATAGAATTTGAAATCTGTTCTAAGCATTTATTTTTCCACAGAGACGTTTTTAAATAATATAAAACACATTTTCTTTTCTTTGAGATTTATACACTCCAAACTGCAGACAGCCCAACGCATAATTTAGCTTCAGCAAATCTAAAACATTACCCTCGCTTTTTAATTTTTATTTTTTGGGAGGTTTTGAGTTGTAGTGCTGCAACAAGTAATCAAGAACGTAAAGAACCAATGTTATTGTGAATTAATGCTTGTCAAGAGATTCTAGGCTCAGCATTGAATTAAAATAGTTGTAAGTGTAAAGAGACCCATTTTACAGAAATAATTTTATTTCCCCAGGATTACAGTTAAAAGTAGTATTATAAACAGGGAAATTTTAGTTTGAACAAGATGCCTATGAAAAGTATTATAGTTTTGGGTTGGAAACATGAAATGTTTGAATTGTTTTCATTTTACTATTTTCTATAGTTTTTTAAAAGTATTGTTACTTAGGAGGGATACATCTCCTCTGCTAACTGTTAGACTTACAGTGTAAACAGCGTTCACTTTTTATGCTCTTAAGGAACATATAATTACCAAGTTTGTACCAGACACTAACGAAATTTAATAATAACTGTACTTTTTCTTGTTCCTTCAGTGTTAAACTAATTTGGTATAGTAGATGAAAGTCAGATGAATGGATGAAAAAGATCAGATCTATTAGGTTCCATCTGGACAACAGTCAACAACAAATATAATCTAATAATGTCTTTATATTCATCTGTTTGCAGCTAACATCTTAAAACTTATATTAATCTGCCTAAAATCTAAGGCTAACAGGCTAGGTATTGGTTTTCTGTGCTCTTTCAACTAGTGGAAAAGTTTTTAAGAGAAACTGCATCTTGTCTGTATGAAAAAATTTTTTTAATGTAACTGCGTTAGATAAGAAAGAATACTGTTGAATACATTCTCAAGAACCACTTTTTAATTTTATGCATTGATAAACTGCTACTTCATATTATTATGAATTGTTAAAGTTGATCTATAATAATAAAAACATAATATGCTAATTAGACCGGACAGCCAAACGACCTTCCAGTCATTCGGAAGTCCTTCCAGACAAAGCCACGGCAGCGGGGGCCGAGGCAGAGGCAGTTAGGGGCAATCAGGCAGGCAGGCAGGTGAGCGGTTAGGAGCCAGCAGTCCTGGATTGCAAGGGGGGTGTCTGATTGCCAGTTTAGGCCTGATCCACTGGCAGTCGGACATCCTCCGAAGGGTCCCAGATTGCGAGAGGGTGCAGGCTGGGCTGAGGGACATCTCCTACCCACCGCCCCCCCCCCCCTACACAAATTTCATGCACTGGGCCTCTAGTTTCAATATAAAAGGCAAGATTACTTTTGTAACACTACTTTGTGAGTAGTATATCTAAAATTTTCGACAACTTGCATAAACTTTATTGATGAATAAGAGTACTCAGTTTTCAAGTAAGCATATAACATTTCAGAATGATAATAAGAAATGAAGATATCTTTTCTCTTTTCTTTGACAAATTATTATGATTTTAATCATTTCTTTTGAAAACTTCATGCAAAAGCCATGAAGGAAAAACCTTTCCTCTATAGTTATTCTCCCAAAAATATAAAATAAAACATTATGATAGTCATCCTCACAAAACGTATCATAGTCTCTTTAATTGGGATAGGATAGGAGGTGGCAAGAAGAGATTGGGAAGCCAGTAAAAAAAAACCAACCAAAATGATGAAAATGAGTTTTAAAAAACAGTCTGTTTAAGACTGAAAACAAAGGCCACTTAATAACACAAGGACCAAATGAACACGACTTAGGCATACAGACACTTTAATTCTTACCTTTACTACCCCCCCCCCCCCCCCCCCACACACACACACATACACCACCAGTGGAAAAAATAAAAGGATGGAGAGTCAGGCCAGAATCTCTAGCAGTTATATTTTGAGCAATTAGAAATGAAATTGCCGGAGTTCTTGTCCCAGTATCAAGAAGGGTTCAGGAATCTGGAAAAGGGGCTGTGCGTAGATGACATAGGAATCCAGAGACTAATAGAGAGTCCGGAGACGAGATATAATTTTGAAAGGCATTGGGGGTCAGAGGACCTTCAGCTAAAGGAACTGAAGACTACCTCCTTGTCTAGGACCCTTGCTTTTATTAACACAATTTGTCCTAAGGCAAGGTAGAGATAATACACTTCAAAGAGTAAGGTTTCAAAGGGTACAGAAGCATTGTCAGTTTGGGGAATAGCCTACGGCTGTTCAGGTGTTTGGCCAGTAGGAGGCAATAACATGTAGATTAAGATGCCCTTTAACTGTCTGGCAGCCACAATCAGTTTCCTATTCAGGTTTGGGGAAATGCCTTTAGCCATTCCCAGATGGTGACTACATGTGTGACTCAACCCTGTTGAGTCCCCAAGTCTCATCAACCTTTTGATGAAACTCTTGAAATTATGGCATGCTGGAATTGGTCTACGGCAGAAATATTACACTTTGGCTTCTAGTGGCTAACATTAGTTAACACCTGAAGAAATGCCTGTTAATTTAAAATTGGTAAGACAGTGACATGGCATTTGGAAGTCTTTCACATCTAGATTTGCATTCAGGGAAAGCTTTTGGAATGTTTACATTACAAATCATTGTCTATTATGCCCGTCAGAAAATCATATTGCTTTAATATAATTAACAGAATGCTTATCTTAATGCAGGCGAGAAATGATAGATGCCGCAAGAAACAAAGCTCGAGTGAAAGCCTGTTACATAATGATTGGACTCACAATTATCGCCTGCTTTGCAGTGATAGCGTCAGCCAAAAGGGTGAGTACCTCTTTAAGTTAAAGGTAGACTTTAAAATAAAAGAAAGACAGAAGTAACACATGTTTTCACTTAGGACTATGGGGGAAAAATAGACTGTAAATTTTAAGGTATTTTATGAGTTTTGTTCTCAATTTAGGGATTATTGCTGTTCTTTCAATGTAAGAATAATTTGGTCTTAGACACTTTGAGCCACATTTCTCTGTCTAGACTGGAAACAAACTTCTTCATGGAAATTTGAGTCAACAGATTGACTCCCTGAGCAGGAGGGACAAAAGCTTGTTTCCATTTGTAAAGTAAATAAAAACAAAACAGAACAGTGCATTACCTGGTTAAAATCTTCACAAGAACTTTATCCAGACTAGATCATTCCTTAAACACTGAAGTCAGTTGGCGATTGTATAGAATCATGAAGTGGTTAGAAATGCAAAAGTTGGAAGTGATCACCAAGGCTGACTAGTTTGTCTATATCCTGCATCTGAGCCTTTTTCTTGCCATCTTCAATATGTAGTGTCTAGAGAGAAGTTAAGAACTAACTAATTACTTGCTAATTTTGTCCTTTGCTTCCCCAAATCCTTCCATCTGCTGATCACTTTTTATCATGAAGAGCAGCCCCACACATCCCTATGAGTCTTCTCCAGTCTTAATTACTCTATCCCTAAAACTTCCCTCTGTTTGGAGCTCTCCTCTAGACACCCTCCAGTTTATTCATGTCTCTATTCATTGTGGCACCTGAAAATAAGCCCATTAGAGCATGATTATAACTTTCTTGTTCATGAACATCGTGTTTTACTAGCACAGTTAGAGTTGGAACTAGATTTTGACAGCCACGTCACACAGACTCGTTTGCTTGGATCCATACATCTTCAGTCTCTGAGCAAGTTTAGCCAATGCCTAAAGAATGCTCATTTAGAATAGTAATCTTGCCTCGTCTTATGATTCTGTTCTTCTTTACTTCCCAGGTTTTCAAGAGTATTTGAGTCCAATAATTCACATATAGACTAGGGCTTCTAAGCTTACTGATGTTCATGTCCATTCATTTCTATTATTCTATCTTGGGAAAAACTTATGCTTTGAAATTATCCTCATCAAATGGAACATTTCTTAAATATTTGCAGGGCTGCACACTTAAACATAGAAATAAAGAAATTTGGTCATCTCTTGTTTTCAACCTACCTTTGATAAAATGACTGGCCACCACGTTGATGATTTTCTCATTCCTAAACCACAGATTGGAACTTGACACCCCCACCCCCTGGTTTCATACCATATTCATTTTGTTCATTATACTTCATCTGCATTGTTTCCCCACCCCCAGTTTTTAATACATCAAACTCCACTCTCTAGGCTTTCCTTCCTTTCCCTGTTCTTGCCATAGATGGCTTCTCATTCTCCTTAGAGAAAGTTTCGCTGACCACCCCATCTCTAATGGCCCTCCCGGTACTCACTATTTTATCATCTTTCCAGGTGCTCATGAGTAAGCCATCAATCCTGCAGGCTCTACTTTAAAATATATGCACAACTGGACCAGTCCTCACCATCTGTCCTGTTATCACCCTGGTCTGAGATAGCCAGCATCTGTTGCCTAGGTGATTGCAGTATCTTCTGAAATGGTCTCGCTGCTGTCCCTCTTGCCTCGCTTCAATTCACCTTGCATGTTTAGTCATTAATGCTAGTACCTTAACTAAGATTGAGGCAGATGGAGGTGGAGAAAAGGTCAGCAATTTGAAATATATTTGGGGAGGTACAAAGAAGAGAACTTTATGGTAAATTCAAAGTGAGAAGAGGAGAGAAAATGGAAGAAACCCAAAAGCCCAGGTTTCTGCCTTGAACAACTAGATGGATGGTGATGCATTGCTGAAATGTGTAAGGCTGGGGAAAGAACTGGTAGGCATGGCAGTCCTCTGTTTTGGATATATTAACTGTGAGATTCGTCTTAGACACCCACCAATGTCAAACTGTTATTTATTCTGCTAAGAACATTATATGTTCATCTGAGGACCTATAGCTTTTCTCACTTCTGAAAAAGCTGTCATAACTTTAAATTTAGCCCCTACTCTCAGTGTATCTATTTTCAATCCACCTATTATGAATGTATGTTGGAACTTCTAACTCTATTCTCTGTGTCTCTTAACTTTTTTTATTATATTTTTTGTATCTTTATCTCTGTGTTGCATTTAGATGATTAGTTCCTCAGATCTATTTTCTAGCTAGAGTTCTGACTTCCTAAACATGATGCTGATTAACTTTTCTTTTCATAGGTGATACACCCCCATAAGTTTTTGCCAAGTAGATAAATGCCTACTTTCTTTGCCAATTTCTCTTGCTGGTGAGAGCTGTTTTATTTATTTTTATTTCTTTATTTTTTCTTTACTTTTTTATTGACTTCAGAGAGGGAGAGGAAGAAAGAGAAACATCAATGAGAGAGAATCATTGATTGGTTGCCTTCTGCACGCCCCCTACTGGGGACCTAGCCGGCAACCTGGGCATGTGCTCTTGACCCTTCAGTTCCCACACGGATGCTTTACCAACTGAGCCAAACTGGCCAGGGCTGGTGAGATATGTTTTAGTAATTTCATAGGGATACCTTTTCCTAATAACTCCAACTTTTTATTGCTAGCTCAACTCTATGCCCACGATCCAAATCCTGGACTTGCCTGTTGGTAAGAGGCTAAACTCCAAGCCCACAGCTTTTGAAGCAAATAGTTTTTCCTAATGACCCCCACAATGAAACCATTTCCTTCTATCCTGTTTTCAATCCTTCTCATTCCCCACCAGTTCATGCCTTTTGAGTTCTTTTCATTTCTCTTTATTTATTTTGAACTAATATTTTTGTTGCTTTTTATCCAAAATATATGTGCTTACCAAGAGAGGATGGGGCCCATTTCTGACATTGTGACTAGTGTTTTACTTTACTTTTCTCCTTTTCACGAAATCTCTTCTATATATCTAACACACAAGTTCTTTCCAGGTACAATGCTTTCCTTTTTTTTTCAGGCTGTAGAAAGACATGAATCTTTAACAAGTTTGAACCTGGCAAAGAAAGCTAAGTGGCGTGAAGAAGCTGCGTTGGCTGCACAGGCTAAGGCTAAATGATACTCTAAGTGATGAAGTGTTAATCAGACCATTACCACTATTATCAGCAACAATAAAAAATAGAATATTTGACAAAATATTTGGGTTTTGTGGGGTTTTTTGTGGCAAGTGTTGACGAGTATGTGGAAAAAAAGGAACCTTCGGTCACTGTTGGTGGGATTGTAAATTGGTACAGCCACTATGGGAAACAGTATGGAAGATCTTCAAAAGATTAGAACTAGAACTACCATATGACCCTGTAATTCTACTGCTGGACATTTAACCAAAGAAAATGAAAACACTAATTTGAAAAGATACATGTACCCTTATGTTCACTGCAGCATTATTAATAGCACTATTTACAATGCCAAGATATGAAGCAAGGTAGGTGTCTATAAATAGATGAATAAAGCTAGATACATGTACCCTTATGTTCACTGCAGCATTATTAACAGCACTATTTATAATGCCAAGATATGGAAGCAAAGTAGGTGTCTATAAATAGATGAATAAAGCTCTAGCCGGTTTTGCTCAGTGGATAGAGCATTGGCCTGTGGACTGAAGGAGCCAGGGTTTGATTCCGGTCAAGGGCACATGCCTGGGTGTGGGCTCGATCCCCACTAAGGAGCATGCAAGAGGCAGCCAATCATTGACATTGATGTTTCTATCTCTCCCTTTCCCTTCCTCTCTGAAATCAATAAAAATAAAAAAATAGAAATAGTTGAATAAAGATATCTAAAAATACAGGGTGGGGCAAAAGTAGATTTACTATTGTTCATATGGAAACTAATACAATAATTAATAAATAATAATACAAGAATAAACTTGGTTTTGTGTACTCACAACTGTAAATCTACTTTTGCCCCACCCTGTATATATAGTAGAATATTACTCAGCAATATGAAATCTTGCCATTTGTGACAACATGGATGGACTTAGGGAATATTATGCTAAGTGAAGTAACTCAGAGAAAGGCAAAGACTATATTATTTCATTTATATGTGGGATCTAAAAATACAAACACAAACAAACAAAACAAAGCCAGACTCATAGAAACAGAGAACAAACCGATGGTTGCCAGAAGGGAGATGGGTGAAAACGGTGAAGGGAAAACAATTTTTTTTTACTTTTTTCCCCTTTTAAAGGGACCAGTAGAACGCCACTGCACACTGAAGTCTACTTTTTGACCTGTACATTGTTCCTTCATACATTTTCAGTAACTCCTTTGCCCCTAAAGTTGCAGACTGCCTTACTGGGAACAGCATACCCTAAAAATAACTGATCCAATTACTTTCACTGCTCTGTGATCAACAGTTTCAAATACTGAAGGAAATGAAGCCACCCAATGAAAAAACATAGTAGTGAAAGAAGATAAAAGCACTAGGTTAGGGGGGCCTAGGCTTGGCTACTGTGTGACCTTATGTTCCAGAGTAATTAAGAAAGTTAAACCCTCTGATTTCTATTTATTAGGTTTAAAACTTTATTCCTTAGATAAATGCATTGTATTGCATTAAATAACAGAAAAGGAAAAATCTCAATTAAACCTGTGAATGTCCAGTAGTTGCCATGGCTTGAGATACAAAAATATATTAGACATTTTCCTTATTAGAGCAAAATTTATAGATTCTAAAATAAAAGCAACATACAGCTTCAATCAGATATACAACAAACAAGTCTTATTGGTTTTAGAAAGTGGATGGAATTTTAATCAATGAGGGCATCTGTTTTGGCTGTGCTACAAATACACATATAATCTAAGTGAGAGCAAATGAAATAGACATGTAAATGCAATTGTAAAATAGTATTTTATTATTTTTAATAGAGTATTGTAACATTTCATAATATTGCATACTGCTCAAATGTTGGTTTATTTAGTTAGCTAACACTATCCCTGCCTCATCCCACTCCCCAATCAGAACTTAAAGATATGTTATCCTTTTAGAGCCCTACATAACGGCTCCTAATATGTCACATTACATAAAACAATAATGCTATGAACTAAAATGAATAAATGTTAACAATACTTGGATTTCAGTTTCACACAGCAGCCAGTAGATTGCCGAGTTTAAAACAGCAACCAAAATCCACTAAGACTTTTATGTTATAACATTTTTTCCATAATGTTCCTTCATAAGAGAAGAAAAATATGAAGGCAAAGGTAATGCTTCTTTTAGTCCTTTATCAAACAAATCAAGCTTTAACTGCAAATAGGTTTTATAGTTACCAAATGATATGTTATTTCTATGCCAGCAAGTTTTATTTTATTACTAGAGGCCCGGTGCACGAAATTCGTGCATGGGGGGGGGGTCCCCTTAGCCCGGCCTGCAACGACACCAGCGTCCCACTCCCGAGTCTCTGACCAGAGGCCCCTCCCTCTGCACTGCTGGGGCATGGGACGCTGGGCCCTCAGTCCCTCCCTCCGCTTGGCCGGGGCGCGGGACACTGGGCTCGCATCTCCAGGCTCGTGTCACCGGGGCGACGCCGCCAGCGTCCCCTCACCCCCCACCATGGGCACCGCCATCTTTATTGTGGAGTGATGGTTAATTTGCATATTACTCTTTTATTAGATAGGATTATTACTAGAGGCCTGAAGCACAAAATTCATGCGAGGGGCTTGGCCCTTGCAGCCCTGGCTTTGTTCGGCTGTCTGGTCTAATTAGCATATTACGCTTTTTTTATTATAAAAAAAATTTATTTTTTTTTTTGCTTTCTTGTTCCGGTGCTACCAGTAAGAGAACAAAATGACACTAAGAATTAAGTCCTAGGAACACACCTTTAAAAATAAAACTTATAGTAAAAAAACAAAAAAAAAAAACAAAAGAACAGTCCAGTGACTCAAGTACTTAGAAATATACAACAGTAAGCAAAATTGCATAGATTAACTATTAAAAATTCAAATTCAGACAAAACAAAACACCGAATTTACTGCAATAAATGTAAAGGACTCTTTCAAGTATTATATTAATTTCTGCATTAATGTTGCATGTGTTCCCCCTTTAGATGTTTTAATTTTGGGGGTGGGGCACAGTTTCTCTCAGATTTAAATATAATGAATCTTAGGAAAAGAAGTTTAAACATTTTCCCCCCTATGGGTCAGTGAAGATTAATGAAAACACATTTTGGAACACTTTAAATAGTACATTTGAAAAAAGTAGTCGTATTAAAAAATAAATTTACAAACAAAGTCTTTGCTAGTCTTGGTTCAATAGTCACCACCACACCAATAGCTGATTCCAACTATTACTATCTCTTGCATTCAAATCTAATCAAATTAATTACCCACATAACAGGTCCATGAAATTAAACATAATTTTGTATTTGAATGCTTAAGATATGGTCACATTTGTACTTAGAGATATAATGTTTATTTTAGTGGCAAAAAATTTAAAATCCTCCTCTGACATCATTCTATATGTATGTGCATGGGCACAAACATATATATATTATTTTTCCTTCTATAAGAACTATTTGTTTGAAAGGTTTGGCTTAGAGATTTATTAATGTGATTACAGTGTCCTCAAAATAAAAGCAGGCACGGCTGGCTAGTTTATGAATTATGCTATATTATTAAGTTCAATTGAATAGAAAGAGTGGAATACCCTGTCTCCTTATACTTAGAATCATCTATACCACAAAAAAATGTTTATCTGATAAATTTGCTAATCTTTAATATACCCTGTTCTTTTGAAGATACATAATGCAAAAGAAACTTTTTATACTAAACTTCGTAACTTCCACTACAATAAAAAGGACACAAATACAATCTTCTGCTTAATATAAAATAAGTTTGGCAGATACAGTCAGCATTTAAACACCACTTAAACCTGTACTTTATAGTTGTAGGTTTTAAGTCTCTTGCCAAAAGCTTAGTTTCATCATACATAATTTACAAAGTTTCATACTATTTAAAAGTACTCATATATACATTTTCTTCTTATACCATGCCTCTGATTTCCAGCAGAAACATTATAAATGCTATCATAAATGAAATCTTTCTTTACAGAATAGACTATGAATCATATAAAAAATGCTTCAGTTCCCATCTTAAAACAGTTGTAAGCTAATTTTTAAATAAGTATTTTAGTTATATAATTGGAAATGTAAATAGCCTGCATATAACTATAAATGAAAAAGGTGAGTTCAACAGTACCATGTCTGCGTAAACTTTACCAAGTATAGTACTGTGAGAATAACACACAGACACATACATATATACTTACCCACACATAAATATATATAACTTTTCTATTGAAACTTTTTTAAAAGTTTCAGTTTGAAGAGGTTTTGCCTTTAATACATAAAACACACACATTATATTGACCAATCTGATATAAATGTAATGTAATACACTGATTGATAACACAGCAGAATGAAACTCTGAATATTAAAAATATCCTAATGCAGATTTCAACTATATTAAAGAATCCTTATCAATTTTCATAAATATCATCTTTTCGTGTCCAAACATTAAGTATATTGACTAGCACATATCAAGGTGACTTCTTCAGGATAATTTCGCCATTCAAGTACCTAAATTCACTAATACACAGAAAATGAAACTTCAATTACTGCTCTGAAAAATCAGAGAATTACATATAGAATTATTTTTGCTATCAGCACTACTTTAGACTGATGCTGGCATCCCTTAAAATTATGCTTTTTTTAAATAAAGAGTGAAAAATTATAAAACACTATTTCAAAAATGGTAGCATTTTTGGTCAAAATACAAAATATGCTAATACAATAGCATTTATATGTTAAAAACACAAATATTTAATGTGTAATCATTTTAATGTGTTCAACATGAAGAACAGCTTCTCTCTTCACAATTGCCACATTTTAATTATCAATATTTCTTCTGTGTTTTATAAATAAATGTTACAGCTTTTTCTGTTGCAACTTATTTTTGCAAAGTGTAACCTCCAGCACAGTGATTTATAATTTAAGGTAATAGATTATTTTCACATTTTAATTTAGCTTTTATACTAATGCTTCTGATGTGTTTTTGCTTCAAGACAGAGGTAGATTTAGTAGAGATTGGGCCTGTCAGACTTGCTGCCACAATGCAATTCTAACTACCTGGACTGCTAATATGCAGTTTTCAAGAATGCTAGAAAAAAATTCAGAACCATATGTAATACCTTACCAAAGTTCTCCTTTTCAAGCTTAAGTTATTAAATAACTTCATAATGTATTTAATTGCTCATGAATAGATTAAGGAACAGATAAAACAATAAAATACATATATACAGGCACAGCAAAATAAAAACAAAACTATACTGAAAGGTTGCAGCTGACTAGAAACTTTTGTTTTGTTTGCTTTTAAAAGTGCATCAACTCCTTTTCCATTCTACATAAGAACATATCAAACATTCCTACTGACATGGTAACAAAGAGGAACTATCGGAAGCTACCCTTTTTAGCCGTTAATTCTTTCCTCCACCCAGTTAAAGTTGAAACCCTTCCATTGGTGCTTCCTGCTGCTGAAATACAAACTGTTGCTGCTTTTCATCCACCTGAGGTACAATGGTGGGGTCGTCATCTTCTTCACCAAAGTAATGTTCAATCAGATCAAAGGCCTTTTGGTAAATTTCTTGATTTTCATGGCTTTGTAGAAATTCAATTTTATCTAGACCTGTTATTCAAAGCATATATACATAAAATTGTTACTCAAATTTCAATATATATTTAAACCAAAATAACCAAATAACTGGTAATGGGACTTATTTTTATCTAATTTTTGCACTTACTGATAGCCAACACTTAATGCTTTTTACTTAAAAATGAGAGTATGGAGCAGTGTGCTAAGAGAGAGTAACACAGGCCTAAGGGTAAGAAGATCACAGACTCCTTTCTGCTTTGTGATTTTGTCCAAATAAGTTTAGTCACTCTCTACTTCAGTTTCTCAATCTTAAAATGACAGCTTTAGGTTATCCACAGGTCTTTTCCAGAGTAATTATGTTAAATGGAAAGTACAAAAATGAAAAGCAACAAAACAAACAAAAAAAGTAATATGTGTGCAAACACACATTCTCGCACAGAATGAACCAGAGAGTATCAATATATAATAAATAAATACTATTTGTAAATCCAATGTAGCTACTGTATAATTTACAACCTAAATAAATGAAACTGAAAAAGACCATTTTGATAAGAGAATCTATAGCTCACAAGAAAAAGAAATCTACATATAGGTCTGGGTAATGCTGAAAATATTTATTTAATTAGACAAACCTCTTCACTTATCCAATTACAGGATTGAAAGAATTAGCAAAGTAGTCATATCTATACACAAACATAGAATAGCCCAAAATCTTCCATAATTTGGAGCCAAAATAATGACTGTAGTAAAGAAATATTCTTAAATCAGTGATTAATATTTTATAATTATGTAATGTCTTAACCAATCACATTATAAAAAACGGAAATAAAAATTAATATCCCAGGTTTGGTTTAAGAATCCTATATAATAAAAGCCTAGTATACTAAGTGTCTGACCATTTGTTTGATCTTTCAACAAGTCGCTATGACGCACACTGACCACCAGGGGGCAGACGCTCTGACTGGTAGGTTAGCTTGCAGCTGGGGTCCAGCCAATCGGGACTGGGCGAGATGAGCAGGACAGGGCGAGATGAGCTGGACACACCCTGGAGCCCTCCTTCAGTCCCTCCTCAGCCCCAATCATGCACCGGTTGGGTCCCTTGGCCTGGCCTACACCCTCTGGCAACCCGGGACCCCTCAGGGGATGTTAGAGAGCTGGTTTCGGCCCGATCCCCGCAGGCCAGGCCAAAGGACCCCACTGGTGCACGAATCTGTGCACTGGGCCTCTAGTCATTAAAAAAAAAAGCTAAGCCCTAGCGGTTTTGCCTCAGTAGATAGAGTGTCAGCCTGTGGACCAAAGGGTCCCAGGTTCGATTCCAGTCAAGGGCACCTGCCTTGTTGCAGGCTCCTCCCCAGCCTGGGCCCTGGTCAGGGTACATGCAGGAGGCAATCAATCAATCACATCAATGTTTCTCTCTGTCTTTCCCTCTCTCTTCCACTCTCTGGAAAAATATCCTCGGGTGAGGATTTTAAAAAAATCCTATATAATAAAAGGGTAATATGCAAATTGATCCTTACAGCAGAATGACTGGGAATTACTGGTCACTATGACACACACTGACCACCAGGGGGCAGACGCTCAATGCAGGAGCTGCCCCCTGGTCAGTGCATGCGCTCCCACAGGGGGAGCTCTGCTCAGCCACAAGCCAGGCTGACGG
>NW_005354291.1:61730-73094 GCF_000412655.1 Myotis brandtii | reverse complement strand
GGATGTCTGACTGCCAGCTTAGGCCCAATCCCCCGGGGAGCAGGCCTAAGCCAGCAGGTGGTCAGCACCGAGGGGTCCCAGACTTCGAGAGGGCACAGGCCAAGCTGAGGGACCCCCCGAGTGCACACATTTTTGTGCGCCGGGCCTCTAGTCATAAGTAAAAGCTTGAATCACCATATAATATAATCACCATAAAATACTTAACACAGAAGTGAATATTTAATAGAAATATATTAAAAGGAAAATAATCAACTTAGATTTACTCCTTATCCTAAAATAGATTCCATGTGAGTTCATGTAAGTTAAGTTAAATGAGGCCAATCAGAAATATCTAGCCAAGCCCTGGCAGGCGTGGATCAGTTGCTTGGACGCCATCCTGTGGACCAAAATGTTGCTGGTTCCATTCCTGGTCAGGGCACATGCCTGAGGTTGTGGGCTCCATCCCAGGTAGGCAGTGTGCAGGAGACAGCTGATCCTTGTTTTGTTCTCACACTGATGTTTTGCTCTCACATCAATATTTCTCTCACTCTCCCTCTCCCTTCCTTTCTCTCTAAAAATTAATTTTTAAAAAAGAAATATTTAGTTAGTAAAAAAAAAAAAAATTCACCAAATCTCTGTAGGGGCAATGACTTTGGTAAATTTTGAAGGAATAAAAGATTAGATTGAGTCATTTATTAAATATAAGTGAACATGATTTGTCTTATTAAAATAAAAAGGTAAAAAACTGGAGAAGAGCCATATTTAAGTAAACAATTGTAAAATAAAATTAATTCAAATTTTTAGCAAAGGAGAGACATATGGGTAATTGGACAAAGTATAATAAACATGCAATTCGGATGAATAAATACATCAATACATGGAAAATACACACCAGCTTATACATGAAATAAAACAAAAGACACATAAAAGTAACTTATTGATACCATTCTACATCTGCTAAATCAGCAAAATCAACAAAACAAGAGGTTGTAGAGTAGATTCATACAATGTCAGTGACACCACCATGTAACATACCTTTGGAAAGCAAAATAGAAAACATACCAAAAGCTTAAAAAGAAGTAGAACTCAGCAATAGCATTCCTAAAAATTCATCCCAAAATATTATTTCAACAGAAAAAATTATATTTGGTAAGATGCTTATTTTAGCATATGTAAAGTGGTAAAGAAAACAAAAACAAACTAGGGATCAACCGCAAGAATATGGCTAAAACTGCACTCAATATGGCTAAAGCGACCTGCAATCTTCACTCAATATAACATTATGTGGCTATTAAAAGTGATGTTACGTAGAAATATAAAATTTCCCCAAAATGTTAAAACGTGGAACACAAATCTACATGTGCACTGCAATTACATCAATGTAATTATGTTTTTAACTGACTGCTTACCATATGCTTCTTCAATGAGAGCACAGTATGGATTAATACCCATCCCATTCTGCTTAGATTCTTGTTCTCCAAGACGTAAAATATTTTCAAGTCCATTTAAAGCCACTTGGACTATCTTAGAGTCCATAACAGTCAATAGGTCACAAAGTGGTTTAATGCAGCCTAAAGCTACCAAATACCTTCAGAGTAATTAAAAAAAAAAGGTGGGGAAGAAATAACATTGAAAAAGACTTAAATATTATTTATGGCAACAACATGAAAATATTCTTTAGTGAAATGTTATATAAACAATTAAGTAAAGTATCCCTGTTAACTCAAAAATTAAAAACAATTAAATATTCACTTACACAGAAACCTGAAAACATGTTTTTACTCTCCTGTTCTCATAATTAACAATAAATGGTATTACAAATATTAGAAAAATAGACATAATCTGGCACATCAACACTAAGTGGGTTAGAGGCTTGTTTGTTTTTAAGGGTGGGCCTATGTTTTTAAGGGGTCATATGAGGTGATAGGTAGAAATGAGAGGGAGGAGGGGCATCTAAAAAAAATTTCAGGAAGTTTCCCACAAATATAATCAAGCCAGAAACATATGTTTTGTTTCAGAAGCATAGAAGCCTTCTAGGAGCAAAACGGGCCATGTTGTGAATAATTTTAATAAATAATGTTCACGAAATCATTTTTATAATGCTTTGTTCTTTTCTAGTTCCTGTTAGCTCTTTTTCCATTTTCTATAATGTAAATAAAGTAACTGATTTGTTGACTTGACAAATAGTCCATTTAAACATAAAGATTAAAAAAAAATAAACATGCTCTGAAGTCAGACTGCATGGTTTCAAATCCCAATTTCACTCCTTATGTGTGACTTTGACTAACTGCTCTAGGCCTCAGTTTCTCCATCTTAAAATGGGGATAATAACCGTACCAAACTCAGAGGGTTGCTATGAGAATACAGTAGGCATTCAATAAAAGTTAGTTTCAATCCTTTTTTTTAAAGCGTACATACCTTTACTGGAGCACTCACTTGCCATATACTATATTGTAACCCATCAAATATATTTGTTGAATGAATAGCTATCTCACAGAATTATGAAGTAAAAGGAGATAAAAGACATGAAAGCACCTGGTGCTCAATAACTGAAATGATTGAACACAACCGGCAACATTAAACACGCCACAGTATTAGCAGTATGCACACTAAACCTAATCTGAGATCAAGAGACCTCTTCCCATACATGTAGACTAAATGAAATGGTGAAATGGCTAGAAAAATAATCTCCGTTTAGATACTTGACTCATACTAATAAATTTAGGGAATAATAAATGGAATAGACATAATGGTAAAAATATATATTTTTTAAAAATACAACTGTTTGAGGTGAACAAACTAACTTTGGGTCCCAAAGCAGATAAAAATCACATTAGCATTAAAAAAAAATACAAGCCAGAACAAAAGAAAGATCTTGTTTTATTACTTCTTGTATTCATGATACAAATGAAGTGAAAATATTGATTAAAGCAAATAGGTGGAATGGAAAATAAAAAGCAGAGAAGAATGTCATTAACATATAGAGATAGGAATCTGAGAGAGCAGGAGAGAAGGCAATATTAAACAATGATCTCCCAATAGGTAGACTTCAAAATCCTGTGATTTGTAAAATAGCATAGTAGCCTGACTTCTTTTATATATTAAGAAACAAATCAAATACTCATTAGAAAATACTTTCTAAACAGTCACTTTGCAAACTTAAAAAGTCCTGAGTTTCTTGGAGGGATCCTCAGAACGAGAAGAGTCTGTAGGAAGTCAGGCTTTCATAGAGGTGCAAAGTGGAACTTTGCTATGCGTGGGGGGGTGGGAATAAAAGCACAAGATGAAAAGAGACTTAGAAATCAATCTGATAATAAAAGTTATGATTAATACAAATAATAATAGCAGCTAATTTTAGTACAGAACATATTTAGGTACCTTGCTAAGCACTTTAAATGTATAAACTGCATTTAATTGTCAAGATACTACTATAAAGTACTATCCATTATTAAATTCATTTTAAAAATGAAGGAACTGTGGATCAGAGAAGTTAAATGACTTTATCAAGGTCACAACTTTTCTGAAGAAGCAGGATTTGGAGGCAGGCTGATTTCAAAGGCCATGTACCTACCATTTGTATTGTTAGTAAAAGAAAGAAGCAAATAAACAATAAAGGGCTAGATTTAAAAAGCTTCCATGAAGAAGAAAACTACTATAGAAAAATAAAAGATCCAATCTACAGGTAAGGCTAACAGTGATTGGAAGAGCATTATTATATAAAGAAATGTCTATTTCCTATTTCAATTATAGTTTAAATAAGTAGTTATTTAAATTTATTAGCCATTTCTATATAATAAAGTTACATGTACATGACTTTAATGATCTAAGATAAATATAATGCCCATGTCAGTATATTTTGCAAATTAACATAGACTATATTTTTCAGTTTTTTAAATTCTGATTTTTCGTAGTCTGACGAGATTGATGTTAATCATACTTTATATGAAAAAATTAAAACCACTATAAATAAATAACTGATATAACAAATGCTATATTATCACATTACAAATTCTTATTAAATAGACAGAAATAATGTTTTAGGTTTATAAACAAAGAAAAAGTATGTATTTTTTAAATTTGTAAATATCTCATTTATATTTAAAAAACAATTTTTAAAAATCTGTATCATACTTTATTTGTTCTGGAGTGCCTCCTGATGTTGCATTAGTTATAGCCCAAGCTGCTTCTTTTCTGGTGCGAAACTCTGCTTTCTGAAGAATCTCAATCAAAACAGGAAAAATATTTGCATCTATAACTGACTGAAGAGAAAAAATTGTTACAGCAAAATCAATGCAAATATAGTTTTAAATATATTAGTAAGAAGAGGAATCTTGAAACTCAATGGCTTTAAAATGGTAGGCTTTTTGGAAATATTTTATTTCTAGTCTTTCAACAAAAGTTCACTTATTTTCTTTTTAAGACTGGAGAATACAGCCCTAGCCAGTTTGGTTCAGTGGGTAGAGCACCAGCACTAAGGCTGAAAGATCCCAGGTTCGACTCCAGTCAAGAGCACATACCTCAGCTGCAGGCTCGATCCCTGGCCCTGGTTGGACATATAGTTTTAAATATATTAGTAAGAAGAGGAATCTTGAAACTCAATGGCTTTAAAATGGCAGGCTTTTTGGAAATATTTTATTTCTAATCTTTCAACAAAAGTTCACTTACTTTCTTTTTAAGACTGGAGAATACAGCCCTAGCCGGTTTGGTTCAGTGGGTAGAGCACCAGCCCTAAGGCTGAAAGATCCCAGGTTCGACTCCGGTCAAGAGCACATAACCTCAGTTGCAGGCTCGATCCCTGGCCCTGGTTGGGCACATGTGGGAGACAACCAATTGATGTGTCTCTCTCACATCAAAGTTTCTCTCTCTCATTCTCTCCTCCTGCCTTCCACTCTTTCTAAAATCAATGGAAAAATATCCTCTGGTGAGAATTAACAGAAAAACAAAACAAAGACTGGAGAATATATTAGCAAGAATGTAAATTTTAAAGATGATAAAACATAAGGCAGATGATGGATCAGGTAATTACTGACTGAAGAGTTTAATAGGGCCCCAATAGATCATTATTTAACAGTTTTGAGATCATTGTCTAACTTTTTAAAAATTAACAAAAAGCAATCCCTTTTTAAAGCCTAACCATTATGTCGGGCACATGTGGGAGACAACCGCATTTACACATAATTGTATATGCATATGCATATGCATATGTACATGTATATATATAATTGCTATTCCTCTTTAGAATACTATAAGTAACTATTTTAGAGGAGGAAAGGCTATGTTCTTGAAAATAATTTTCAAATACTTTTCAATAATCTTTTTCAGTAACTCACTAAAATACATCACTGATAAAATGTTGACTTTTTTCCAAACTAACTTCTGAGATCTTCCTGTTTTCTCAGATCTGAAAGGCATTTACCTGAATCTGAGCTCTATTTCCAGCAGTAATGTTAGAAACAGTCCAGCAGGCTTCTTTTCTGATTGACTCCTTTGGGCTACTCAGTAAGTGTAAGAGACAGGGTAATGCAGAGCAATTCAAAATTACCTAAAACAAAAGTTAGAAATGGAAACAGTTTTATAGAAAATAAAAAACTAAACAAAAATATACTCATGAATTATTTAGAAATGCAAAAACCATTCTGAAAACTTAAGAAAAAAATTCCTCTCAAAGTAAAACTTAGGCACTTGCTGTCTTCTACCGTCCCACTTTGCCAAAACCTTTCTAGTGTTGGTGTAGTGAAATGCACTCAGAGTTGTGTCCTTCAAGTTTATAAATGCACTCAGAGTTTAACTGAAATAACTATTTGAAGACAATATAGTAACTGGTTAGGATCCATCCTCTAGTTTTGCCAAATGAATTGATGGGGAAAACGCGCACGCGCACACACACACACACACACACACACACACACACACACACACACCAAATAGCTTGAAAGTAACTAATTCCATAACTGTTAAGAAACCTTAACATGTAGAAATAAGTCTATTAGTTTCATGAAAAATTTTACTGTTCCAACCTTGCCAGGGTGACTCGGTTGGAGCATCATTCTGTATACTGAAAGGTTTTAGGTTCGATCCCCGATCAGGACATGTACAGAAGGCAACCAATCAATGTTCTCTCTCACATCGATATTTCTCTCTCTCCCTTCACCTCTTTCTAAAATCAATAAATAGCCCTGGCCAGTTTGGCTCAGTGGATAGAGCATCGGCCCACAGACTAAAGGGTCCCAGTTTCGATTCCCATCAAGGGCACATACTTCGGTTACGGGCTCAATCCCCAGTAGGGGGCATGCATGCAGGAGGCAGCAGACCAATGATTCTCTCTTATCATTGATGTTTCTATCTCTCTCCCTCTCCCTTCCTCTCTGAAATCAATAAAAATATATTTTAAAAATTTTACTATTACACTTTTCTTTTGTAAAGAAGTATATTCTGCTTTGTTCTTTTACATTCCTTAATAACTATCAATTACTAAGGATCAATTATTTCATAATTAAGGTATATAAATAGAACTTTTAAGGATTAAAATGAAAACAAAACACAAAAATTAGAATAAAAAGTTTACTATATGGTGGCAAACAAAACAGAATATAATGTGTTACAGAGTTGAAGTTTCTAGAAAGACTATCTATACCAGATCTGATGTCAATCTTGATATCACACCTTTTATGATATCTCACACACATAGTTAATTACCAATTCAGAAAGTGTTTCCTTGCTGTCTTTCCTTTCATTCTCATAACCTAGGTCTTCAATCCTACATAATAAAAGGCTAATATGCAAATTGTCCCTTCGGGAGTTCGACTGACTGGGAGTTTGCTTGCTATGACATGCGCTGACCACCAGGGGGCGGTGTGGAACAAAGGAAGGCCCGGGCCAGCAACTGGAAGGCCCCGATCGGCCCTGATCACTGGCCAGGCCTAGGGACCCTACCCATGCACGAATTTTGTGCACTGGGCCTCTAGTCTACTATAAAAGGCCATTTCATTTCTAACCCCACTTCTAACTTATTTATAATCAATCATCCTCTTACTAACAGTTTCTTCTCCAATCAAGTTTAATGCCTCTTAAACATACCTCCATACATGTCTGGCACATAAATCTCTTCTCGTCTACTTATATCCTCTACTTTTAAGATCTAGCTTTCATTCCAACTCCTTTGTGGAATCTATTGATTTCTTAGTACACTGATTTCTTCTTTAAACTTTTATAGCATTTACTGATCAATCAGCTCTCAGAAAACATATACTACCTAGGGTAATTTATGTTGTTTTAATATATATTTTTCTCTCCAATTGAATTGCAAACCTCTCAAGAGCCTAACTCCTATCATGTACTTCTTCATATTGATATAGCTCTAGGACAGTACTTTCACATGGATGTATTTGAGTCTGATCACTTATTATCAAGAATATGCTTACATTATAGATGCCTATATAATTATGTTAGTTTATCCTATTAAAAAGTCTGAACTCACCTGTGTCTGAATATCATCACCAGTCACAATATTACCAACTGCTCTTAATGCAGGTGATACAACTTTATAATCATTGTGCCTAAAATAATAAAAATATTAACTTACACACTACATAAGAATTTAAAATTTACAGGAATTTGTAAAAATAGTACCCAAAAAAATCCCATATACTCTTTACCCAGAGAATCCATTCAAGTTTCACTAATTATCCCATAATTATCTCCATAATAAAAAGAATCTAATCTAGGATCATGTGGTGCACCCAGCTGTCAATCTCCTTTAATTCAAAACAATTACTTAATTTTTCCTTGATTTTCTTGATCTTGACCTTTTTTATGAAAACAAATCAGTTATTTGGTTTTGTCCAATGTTTCCTCATGATTAAGACACAAGGTATATACTTTGGCTGGGATAACACAAATGCTACAGTCTTTTTATTACATAGTTTTGGATAGTATATGGTATCTGTTTTGTCCATTATAGTGGCACTGAACTCTGCTTGCTTAATTAAGATGGTGTCTGTTAGATTCTCCACTTTGACATTACTATTTTTCCTTTTATAATTCACATTTTGTGAGGAAATACTTATAGGCTATGTAAAATCCCATCCCTTACCCCACTTTCACCAATAGTTTTAGCATCTATTGATGCTTAGTGTCTGGATTATTAATAATTATTAATATTGTTGCCAATGATGATTTTCTAATATTATCATCCCAACTACATGCCTTCTCTACCTATTGGCCTATGTACTTATTTTAGTGTGGACTCAAGGACTCCTATTTTATTCAATAAGTTCTAATATCCTATATAATAAAAGGGTAATATGCAAATTGACCCTTACAGCAGAACAACTGGGAATGACTGGTCACTATGACACACACTGACCACCAGGGGGCAGACGCTCAATGCAGGAACTGCCCCCTGGTGGTCAGTGTGCTCCCACAGGGGGAGCTCTGCTCAGCCACAAGCCAGGCTGACAGCTGCCAGCACAGCGGTGTTGGCAGGAGCCTCTCCCGCCACCTCAGCAGCGCTAAGGATGTCCGACTGTAGCTTAGGCCTGCTCCCCACTGGCAAGTGGACATCCCCCGAGGGCTCCCGGGCTGCCAGAGGGATGTCTGACTGCCAGCTTAGGCCCGATCTCCCTGGGCGCAGACCTAAGCCAGCAGGTGGACATCTCCCGAGGGGTCCCAGACTGCGAGAGGGCACAGGTCGGGCTGAGGGACGCCAACCGAGTGCACAAATTTTTGTGCACCGGGCCTCTAGTATTACTATAAATTTATTTCAATGCTCAAATCATCCCAGGTTTGAACAGTAGAAGTCCCTTCAAGTGGACTTCTGTGTTCTTTTAACATTTATTCATTCTTTGAGCAGTCATTACTTTCTGAGTATATCTTATGTTTTATCAGTCTCAGCCTTGGAATCAGCTATTTCTCCAAGAATCCTGGTTCCTGTTAATGAAGAGCAGTGTTTAAAAACCTGGACATTTGGTGTGCTCAGCTAACAAGTATAAATGTGTCACGGCTCCCAAGCCCTTTTAAGAGAAATGCACGCACGTGCACACCGCACCCCCGCCCCACACACAGACACACTCGCACCCAAAATTACATATATTAGTATATTTGTTTCTAGATCTAGCTCTTTAATGTTGAAAGCCATGAGTTCACATTAGAGTCCATTTCCAACTCTAATTTAGTATCACACAAGATTTTTCTGGCTTTTTTCCTTTCCATATTTATAAATCCATTCTCTGAGAATAAGATAGTTTCTATTATCAGAATTCCCCTGTGTATGACCAATCTTCTAATCCAGCTAGGCTGCTATGCCACAGGGTGCTGGCTCCCACCTGCTCCAGCCTAGTTGTCTGCTCCGTTCTAGTTGGTGCCATCCTCAAGCATGGGCCCTGATCCCCCCCACTGGACCTGCCTGCCCACCTTCTTCATGTTGGAGCCACAACCCCTTTTCAGACCTCTCTTCTTTCTGCCATCTACCTTGTTTGGGCATACCTAGTGGCTTTCTGACTGCAGAAGAAAGGAAGGAAGATAATACATGTTTAAAATAAAAGGATGAAAAATTATAATGCCTTTTTAAAATAAGTTCTCTTAGAAGTTTTTAACTTCCTTGTATCGAAAATCTGTTCTTTTTAAAGAAGATAGTAATAATAGCTCAGCACAGAGAAACATATTATCTTTAATACAAGTGAAATACTAAATAATTTTCACTTTTACACAGATTAATAATTGTAGTGAGCAATTAACTAAATTACTCATTCTGGGAGAGCAGGAACTACATCCTATACTCATTAATATCTTACTCTAGCAGGTAACAGGCATTTCATACATACTTGTATCTCTCATTCATTAAGAGCTTAAAACTAATGAAATTCATGAACAAAATGAATAGTCCCAACTAGAGGATATAAGACACAAGTTTAAGGGTCAACTTTTCAGTATTATAGCTATTCTGCAAAGTGGGGTTATAGCAGCTTTTCAACCCTTCCCATATGATTCTCGGGATGTTTGAGAGGCCATTACTCTAACTGCTAAACTCACAATCATGTAATTATTAATTATAAATTATAGTTACATCAAAAGTTCCACCAATCTTCGACAGACTCCAGAATCGATGACTGCTTGAATTTTATCATTGGGTCCATCAGAGAGATAAGAAAGGGCCCAACACACATCTGCTAATACATCTGAGTCACTGCTAAACAACAATCGTGACAGAACATTTAAGCAAGGTGAAACCTGTTAGGGAAGAAAGAGGCAATATTTAAAATTTTTTTCTACCTAAAACCAAGTTTCTTTAGGAAAATATAGAAATTTGTTTTAAAACTAACATTTAATAGTAGAGAAATTAAACATTCTATTGTTTTAAAATTATTATCAAATATAAACATGACACTGATTATGACCCCTATTAATCTTATACTGAATAAATTAATACTGAATTAATCTTATACTGAATCTTATACAAAAAGCCACTAGATGATAATTTAAAGTTTTTTTAAAATAATGAAATACGTATTTGGGATCCTCTGTCTACGTCTAAATCATACACAAACACACCCCAAAAATGGCACACTAAAATTGAGAGAAGTAAAAATATTCCCGTTAAGTTTTTAATGTAATGATCATGGAATATGATCCAACCTAAATGAATCCCACTTTACTTACTACATATACATTATTGGAAGTACGTATAATAATCAGTTAAGAAGTAAAAGTGTAAAAAACACGAAAAGAAGTCTGAAGGGTCTTTTAATGGAAGTCACTAATAAACTACATTTCCTAATGTATTGAAACCCTAAATCTTCAATTTAAAGAATACATAAGACAATAGAGATTTTTAATCCTGCTAGCATAAAACTAAAACTAATTAGTTGTGAGGTGAGCAAGTCACTTCATCTCTTCAAGACTCAGTTTTCAAATCTGTGAAACAAAGAGGCTGAATTAAATAAATTCTATGATCCTTCCTCTCAAATTAGAGAGACCTAGGTTCAAACACTATTCACTAGCTGTGTGACCATGTGCAAATAACCCAGTATCTCTAAACCCCAAATTCTTCACTTATAAACCAGGATAATAGAATATCGTTAAATTAGTAAGAATTCATGTAGCATCTTAGAACAATGCCTGGCATATAGTAAGCACTGAGATGTTGATTTTTTTTATTGCCATACTCAGTATTGATTCTATAGGGTGTCCCAAAATTCATGCAAGATTTGAATTTTGCGTGAGTATTAACAACAACAACAACAACAAATAAAAGCCTAATTTTACTTGGTTTATTGAATCAGATTCTAATATCTGTTGCCCTTTGATTTCAATCCCTTCAATTTGATAAGCATTACCAAGTACCAACTATGACCCAGGGGCAGGGACAATGAAGACCAATGAAGACCA
>NW_005354291.1:55926-61442 GCF_000412655.1 Myotis brandtii | reverse complement strand
TTCCATACATAACCCTATACTGTATACTTTATGAATCAATAAAAAATTTACAATTTTTAATTATAAACCTGTGTTTTCTATCAAAATTACTTCTTGCGTGAATTTTGGGATACCCTATATATTCCTTTAAGGTTTTTATTTTTTAATCAGCAACCTAACATCTCTTAGTCTCTCTTCTCAGGTAAGAGTTCTATGTTAAATGCCACAAATAAAAAGTGATGACAGCTTTTTCACATTCTAAGATTTTAGATTGATGTTCTCTTCACCTCTATTTTAAAGATTGCCAGTACATACACTATAATCTTCTGAAAGCACTTATCTTCCCTGCTGGGACCTTCCTGTAAAAATGACCCTAGGACCCAGGAACAGAAATCAGTTCACTTACAAAACAGACATGTTCATCTGTAAGTTAGGAAATAGAATCTGCACAACTGGATCCTACCCCAACAATCATGCCTTCACCCTTGCCAACCACCTCCTCTTCCTTGAACAAAGAAACGTGAGAATCAGTTCTTAAAAGCAACTATAAACTTTTAAATTAAAAAAACTAGTGTAACTGATATATATCCTTTTACTTATGTAAAAAACAATGAAGTGCTACATATTTCTATTTTAAGAGAGCAAAATAAAAACATTCTGCTCCACCATCTTCTCACAAACAAGGAAAATACAGAGAAATACAGGGAATTAGTCAAGTAGATATTACATGATGTTGTAGGCCAGAGGGTCTTAAAGTGGGGTCCATGAACCCCTGAGGGATTCTTGCAACATTTGGAGGTCTTTTATGCCAAAAATTTTTTCACAATTATACTAACACATAACTGGTCTTTTTCATTTTGTTGACATTTGCATTAAAGGTACAAAAGCAATGGTGGGTAAAACTATCAGCACCTTAGCACAAATCAAGGCAGTGGTACAAAATATACCACAGATCTTTGTATTTTTCATCTCCATACATGCAGTTAAAAGAGGGAAAGGAGCCCTGGTTGATGTTGCTAAGTGGTTAGAGCATCAGCCCGCACACCAAAGGGTCACTTATTGGATTCTGAGGTCAAGGGCACGTACCTGGCTTGCAGGTTCTATCCCCAGCCCTGGTCAGGGAGCCTGTAGAATGCAACCAATCAATATGTCTCTCTCAGATCCATGTTTCTCTTCTTTCTTTCTTTCTTTCTTTCTTTCTTTCTCTCTCTCTCTCTCTCCCCCCCCTTCTTCCCTCCCTCCTTTCCACTCTAAAAATCAATGGAAAAAGTATCCATTCATCTACTGATGGGCACTTGGACTACTCCCAGATCTTAGCTATTGTAGATAACACTGCTATGAACATAGGGGTGTATATATTCCTTATGGTTGGTGTTTCGGGATTCTTAGAATATAATCCTAGAAGTGGGATCACTAGGTCAAATGGCAGTTCCATTTTTTATTTTTTGAGGAAACTCCACACTGTTTCTCATAGTGGTTGTACTATTTTGCTAAGTTAAATAAGCCAGTCAGAGAAACACAAATACCACATGATCTCACTTATATTTGGAATCTAATGAACAAAGAAACTGATGAACAAAACAGAACCAGACAAGGAAGTATGCAATGGGTTGATGAATCTCAATGGGAGGGTTGGGCAGGAAGAGATTAACCAAAGAACTTACATGCATATATGCATAACCCATGGACACAGACAATAGTGTGGTGAAGGCCTGAGGAGGGAGTGAGAGCAGGGAGGAGGGAGTCAATGGGGAAATAACAGGGACATCTGCAATGCTTTCAACAATAAAGATAAACAAAAAAGAAAGAAAAAATATATAATCAAAGCTAATTGTTTAATCTACTTTTTGAGATGAAATGTGGAATTCAAAAGGAGTAAAATGGTATCCCAAAAATTTACCCACATTCTACTTTTCTAACAACATCCTACTGAAGACAATACAACTGGGATTGGGAATTTATAAATGATCTATTATTTTAGCAGAATATTAGTAGATGGGAAAAAAATATTCTAACACATAAACAGTACAATGTGAAAGCACAAGCCACTCTGGACTAGTTACTTTAATTTTATAACAGTGGACCTGAATGAATTACCTTAATCTTGTGTGGGGCTCCAATTTCCTAAGTGACAACTAGACTAGAAGGTTTCTAAAGTCAACTCTGAGATACGTAAACATCAGTGACAGTGGTTGCCTGAGGAGAGGGAATCATGGGTATGGGAGGGGCAGAAAGGAAAACTTCCTTTTCACAATATATCTCTTGATTTTGTGTATGTGCAAACATTGTCTAATCAGTAAGGAAAATAGTTATTAAAATAAAAATAATTTCCATTCAATCTCTAAAAATCTATTAAAAGGAGCCTTAAAAGTTTATATACACAGTTGCTTAGTTTGTGTATTTTACTCATACCTTACTAAAGTTTGGAGGAGGGTTTTTGCCTCTACATAAATTTGAGAGGGCCCATACAGCATTTCTGGTTGTTGTAAGTCTGTTTGAATTTGTCAATAACCTGCCAAAGTGAAAAAAAAAAAAAAGGAATTGTCACTTTACTTTCATTTTTCCTCTTTAGCTATTTTCTATCATAACATAAAAATTCTCAATATACTTTATAAGGACTTCAAAATGAGCTGGTAAAATAGGAAAAGGTAGTTTTTCAAATTCATTATATTTCCAGAAACAAAAGTAAACATAGCATCTATTTTTAAATTTTTGAATCTACGATCTAAGTGGATTCTTATAAGACATAAAACATGTTCAAAATAAATGATGCCATGGGAAATTAATTTACTTGTCTCTTTATACTTTAAAAAGAGTATTAGATTACTTTTTTTAACCATGAATATACATTATACAAATTCAATAAGCAAGGAATGTGGGGTCAAATTAAGTGAAGATAAGTTGTTGAGAAGAGACATTGGTGTGTGTGTGTGTCTTTTTTAACAAATTGTCCATCTTACTATTTTTGATCTCCCAGCTGCTAGAAGTATGGTTGTTTTTTTTAAAAAAATCCCCATTCTGCAGTGACATCAGCAAAAATGGTGGAAAAGGGAGCTCTGGGGTCCATACCTTCCCAGAAATATGGAAAAAAAACTTACAAATCCTGTCAAAATCAACTTTATTCTAACTCTCAAAGGCAGTCAAAAGTTTACAATAACCAAGAAAACTTTTAACCAGGAAAGAGCTGGAATGTAGCAGGAGAGCTTTCTAGCAATAAAATTTACCCCTACCCAATCCCCTCCCCAGTCTGGCAGCAGACTTGGACACAAAATCTGGAGTTCCCACTATGAGTTCCTGGTTCCAAAAGGAGCTATGGAGACTTTGTTTTTAAGGAGTTTTGCTTGCCTGTTTTGACCTGTCTGGGTGCTCCCTGAATAACTAATGAAAGATACTTGCCTTTGTTTTGACTAATTGGGTACTTCTCTCCTTAAGATCAACAGCTAATTTCTCATAAAAAACCATAGAGGTCAGCCTGGCCGGCGTGGCTCAGTGGTTGAGTGTCGACCTATATATATTCTATTTTTGTAATCCCTATTCTGCAGTGACATCAGCTCAATCCCCAGTGTGGGGCGTGCAGGAGGCAGCTGATCAATGATTCTCTCTCATCATTGATGTTTCTATCTCTCTTCCTCTCCCTTCCTCTCTGAAATCAGTAAAAATATATTATAAAACAAAAACCATAGAGGACAGAGGCAATGCAATTACATATTTAAAATACTAGAAGAAAAAAACTGTCAACCAAGAATTGCTATCGCCAGCAAAATTATTTTTTAAAAATAAGGAGAAAGTAAACGATACTCAGAAAAACAAAAGCTGAAGAAATTCATCACTAGTAGATCTGCTTTGCAAGAGAAAAAGAAGTCATTTAGGTCGAAATGAAAGGACAATAAACAATAGCTCAAAACCATAAGTAGAAATAAAGAACATTTAAAATAATTACATAAATATAAAAGGATGTATTATTGTATTTTTGGTTTGTAATTTTTCTTTATTTCTATTCAAATTAAAGACAAATACATAAAGCAATAATTATAAATCTATATTAATGGGAACACAATTTATAATGATGTAATTTGTGACAATAACAACTTAAAGGGGGTAGGGCGGAGATGAATAGGAGTTTTTATATAATACTGAGACTAAGTTGGTATTAATTCAAACAAAGTCGTTATAAGTTTAAAATGTTAATTATACTTCCCAGATTAAGCATTAAGAAAATAATCAAAGCCCTAGCCAGTGTGGCTTAGTTGGAGTGTCCTTCCTATGCAATTCCCAGTAAAGGTACATATCCAGATTTTGGGTTCAATCCCCAGTCAGGGCGCTTACATGAGGCAACTGACCAATGTATCTATCTCTCTCTCCCTCTCCCTTCCTCTCTGAAATCAATAAAATATATATATTTTTTAAAATCCTAGCAAATCAGATCCAACATTACATTAGAAAGATCATACACCATGACCAAGTGGGATTTATTCCGGGAATGCAAGGATGGTAAAATATCCGCAAATCAATAAATGTGATACATCACATAAACAAATTGAGAGACAAAAATCACATAATCATATCAATCAATGCAGAAAAAGCATTTGACAAAATCCAACACCCTTTCTTGATAAAAACTCTCAGCAAAGTGGGAATAAACGGATCATACCTCAACATAACAAAGCCTTATATGACAAACCTACAGCCAACATCATACTCAATGGGCATAAACTAAAACCATTTCCCCTAAGAACAGGAACAAGACAGGGATGCCCACTTGCACCACTCCTGTTTGACATAGGAAAAGATACAAGTGAAAGAAATACGTAAGGTTTGCATGGACTCCTAAAAATATTGCAGGGAAAAGTGAACTTCAGCATTTTAGTTAGTTTGTATTTTTCTTAGCTCTTTGAAACAGGATAGCAGCAAAGTCTCAGTCTTATCACATCAAAAGGAACAGAAGCAAACTACAGTTCTTCCAATTGAAAGGAGATTATGACCTTGGAAAAGTCACTCCACTATGCTAACATTTCCAGTTTGAATGAAAGCATGGCTTTAAAAGAGATAGCACTATATTTCAAAGATCTACAACAAACTCTCCAAAAATTCATCTGGAATAAAAAAAGACCCCAAATAGCCACAGCAATCCTGAGAAAGAAGAACAAAGTTGGAGGAATCACAATACAAGATATCAAGCTATATTACAAAGCCACCATTCTCAAAGCTGCCAGGTACCGGCAGAAGAACAGACATATACTAGCAGACCAATGGAACAGAACAGAGAACCCAGAAATTGACCCAAGCCAATATGCTCAATTAATATTTGACAAAGGAGGCAAGAGCATACAATGGAGTCAAGACACCCTCTTCAATAAATGGTGCTGAAAAAATTGGTCAGATACATGCAAAAAAATGAAACTAGATCACCAACTTACACCATACACAAAAATAAACTCAAAATGGTTAAAGGATTTAAATGTAAGACGGGAAACCATAAAAATACTAGAGGAATCCACAGGCAGCAAAATCTCAGACATATGCCGAAGCAATTTCTT
>NW_005354291.1:45308-55906 GCF_000412655.1 Myotis brandtii | reverse complement strand
AATAAAAAGCTTCTGCACAGCAAAAGAAACCATCATCAAAACAACAAGAAAGCCCACTGCATGGGAGAACATATTTGCCAATGCTATCTCAGATAAAGGTTGAATCTCCAAATTTTACAGGGAACTCATACAACTTAACAAAAATAAGATAAACAATCCAATCAAAAAATGGGCAAAGGACCCAAGTAGACACTTTTCGCAAGAGGACATATAGAAGACCGAGAGACATATGAAAACATGCTCAAAGTCACTAATCATCTGAAAGATGCAAATTAAAACAACAATGAGGTATCATCTCACACCTGTCAGAATGGCTATCATCAACAAACAACAAGTGCTGGAGAGGATGTGGAGAAAAAGGAACCCTCGTGCACTGCTGGTGGGAATGCAGACTGGTGCAGCCACTGTGGAAAACCATATGGAGATTCCTCAAAAAATTAAAATGGAACTCCCATTCAACCCAGTAATCCCACTTCTGGGAATATATCCCAAGAAACCAGAAACACCAATCAGAAAGGACATATGCACCCCTATGTTCATAGCAGCACAATTTATAATAGCTAAGATTCGGAAACAGCCTAAGTGCCCATCAGCAGATGAGTGGATTAAGAAACGGTGGTATGCCCAGCCGGCGTGGCTCAGTGGTTGAGCATCGACCTATGAACCAGGAGGTCACAGTTTGGTTCCTGTCGGGGCACATGCCCGGCTTGCGGGCTCGATTCCCAGTGGGAGGGATGCAGGAGGCAGCGATCAATGATTCTCTCTCATCATTGATGTTTCCCTCTCTCTCCCTCCCTCTTCCTCTCTCTCTAAAATCAATAAAAATATATTTTTTTTAAAAACTGTGGTACATCTATACAATGGAATACTATGCTGCTATAAAAAAGAAGGAACTTTTACCATTTGCAACAGAATGGATGGACCTGGAGAGCATTATGCTAAGCAAAATAAGACAGTCAGAGAAAGATAAATATCACATGCTCTCTCACACTGATGTTTCTCCCTCTGGGATATAATGAACAATATAAACTGATGAACAAAAATAGATCCAGAGACAAGGGTGGGGGAGGAAGTGGGGTAAGAGATCCACCAAAGGACTTGGATGCATGCATATTAGCAGAACCAATGGTCACGGACACTGAGGCGGTGGGGCTTGTCCTGGGGGGCAGGAGTGGCAGGGGACGAGGGATCAATAGGAGAAAAGGGAGACATATCTAATACTTTAAACAATAATAAAAAAGAAACAAAAACAAATAAAATAAAATAAAAATACTGCTACATACCCCTTTTTCTAGAGTAATTATTTAACACAGTAAGCATCAAATAGCAATGACCACTGTGAAGTATGGATTAAGAAAACATACTAGTAAAGGACATATATTTTTTCTAATGTTTTCAAGCGATTACAGGCATGGCTAAACATAGCCAAATTTAAAAACATTACTTAAAAACTTAATTGTAAGTACATAAAAATGTAGTTATAATACAGTTTCTTTTCCAAAAGTAGTATTACTTCAATTGTGACTAATTTAAAGTACTTACTCTAAAAGAGGTGGAAGTATTTCACAGCTCAAAACAAAATCTCTGCATTCTGCATTGTCACCAGCAATATTACCAAGTGCCCAAACAGCCTCAGAAAAAGAAAAATATTGTTATAACAATATCGTAAATAAAATGCTCCCTCTTAACATGAGGTTTTAGTACAGAAGGAACAAAGTTTTCCAGATGTTAAAAAAAATGCTAGTGCCCTAGCTGGTTTGGCTCAGTGAATAGAATATCACTGAGCCAAACCAGCTAGGGCACTGAAGGGTCCAGTGTTCGATTCTGGTCAAGGGCACATACCTGGGTTGCAGGCTTCATCCCCCGTGCAGGAGGCAACCAATCAATGTGTCTCACATCGATGTTTCTCTCTCTGTCTCTCCTCTTCCCTTGCACTCTCTCTAAAAAAATCCATGGAAAAATATCGTCGGGTGAGGATTAACAAAAAAATTAAAAAATGCTAGTAGGACAGTAAAAAAGAAAACCTTTAAGTGTTATTTAATCAAACTGAAGGACAGTACATTTTAAAATTTTTTCTTACGTACTACTGAAATGTTTATACTATTCTATAAATCTTCAAGAGACAAAATATATCTATTTAGTGAATTTTCCAATTACATATACTAGAAGTTTGCTCCTATTACAAGGAATCCACTCACTGAGAAGAAACTGATTTGTAAAAGAAGGGAAAGTCAAAGCATAGAAAAGTTAGGTAAAGCTAATATGAGAAATAGCTTGGACTGATCCTTGACAAAAAGTGTAGAATCAGTCCAGGTTAATTATATTTTTTAAATAAATGGTAGTAAGAGATCAAATTCTTCATTTGTTAAATTTCAATTAGATGAGAAATTATGCAAATGTGAATTATCATTTTATTATATTCTCACGCTCCCACAGGGGGAGCGCCGCTCAGCCAGAAGCCAGGCTCACGGCTGGCGAGTGCAGCCACGGTGGCGGGAATGTCCTACACGGGGGCCTCTAGTTTTATTATATTCTCATTTCAAATTCTTCATATAAGCACAAAAGTAGACATAAGTTACTTTTTCAATTGGGAAAATTTTACAGCTAAGGTTTAAAAGCATGAGTTAATATCTTTAACATCTACTTTAGTGTGTGTATGTATTTTTAAGAAAACTCTTTTAAAATAATGACATTTTCCCTCTGTGAAGTCTAATATTCTGTTGGTGAGGATATCAATTGGTATAACTTTTTGGGGGGTCAACTTTGAAATATGAAATAAAAACTCTAAGAAGTTTTCTATTGACAGGGTAAAGTCATTTTTCCCTAATAAAATAATTATGAGGCATATAAAAACTAATATATAACGATGTTATCACAATATTAATAATACTAATAAACTAGAAATAACTCCAATGTATAATTGAGAAACAGATAAATTTCTTGAATGGATGAATAATCAGTAAAATTTTCTTTGAATATAATTAATTCCATAAGAATAAGCTCCCAATATTAGTGTTAAGTGGGAAAATATAAATATATATGTGACCAATTTGCATTAAAAGGATTTAAAACAAAATACCAACACATTTTATTTTGTTTGGATGGCACAAATTTTATGTTTAAAATTTTCCTTGTACAACAACTATAAGAATTTATTCATAAAGTTTATTTTTAAATGGTTCTATTCTAAATCATGTAATGTTTTTAAAAAGGATCAACAAGCCTGACAAGTGTGGCTCAGTGATTGAGCATCGACCCAGGAACCAAGAGGTCACGGATTCGGTTCCTGGTCAGGTTGCAGATTCAATCCCTAGTAAGGGGTGTGCAGAAGGCAGCCGATCCCTCTCCCTTACTCTCTCTCTCTAAAAATCAATAAAAACATATTTTTTAAAAAGAAACAACAAAATAATATATGTTCTTGCAAAGAATAAGGAGTCAGAACAGCGCAGGTTTAAAATTTGGTTCAGCCATTAATGTGACTTTGGGTAAATTACAAACTTTCTGGGTCTCAGTATGCTCTTTTATAAATGGGTATCATACTTCCTTATAGCTGAGATCACATTTATAAATAACCAGGATGATGCCTGAGACAGTTAATTTTTCTTTCCAATTTGACATGATGAAAATCACTGTATTTTTAATAAATGCAATACACAGGAAATTTAGTAAAAATAAAATTCAAATCATAATCACCAGTGGGACTTTCATGAGAAAATTAAAAATCTAATAAATATAACAGTTCAAATAGAAACTTACCTGTTCTTGAACATCTTCATGCTCTGAATTTAGAAGTTTGATAAAAATTGGAACAGCCCCTGTTTCAATCACTACCTTGGTATGCAGAAAAGTTCCAGACGCTATATTAGTTAATGCCCATGCAGCCTCGAACTAAAGAAAAATAAAAGTAGAATAAATGAAAGCACCAAAGAAATGTCAGAAAAAGAAAGAATGGAAGAAGAGTGGAAGTAAAGACTTAGTGGGACAAGTCTGAGATATGGACAGCCTTATATTTAATAAGATTAAATTTGAAATCAGATTTCACAGAAAAAAATAAACCTTAATTTAAAAAAAAAAAGAACTCTCAATCTGGGAAAATAAGAACTGAGAAGAATATAATAAAAATTTACAACTAATGAACCATAAGTGAACACATTTAAATTTATAATTCACAAAACTCTTAATGTCTACTAGAGAGCCAGATGTTCTAAAGCAAGCAGTTAAAATTAATGACACACTACTTAATAGAAAATATACATATGAAAACTTAGAACTATATAAAAGGTAGTTTTGTTTCCCTAGTGATCATCTAGTCCCAACCTTCTCATTTAAGAAATAAGAAAATTAGAAGTTCAGAGATTTAGGTGATTTGTTCAAGGTTAAAGAGTTCACTATTGACAAGGCCACAAGTAAGACCTGTGGTATTCTTTTAAGCAGCAGAGCCTCTGAGAAGTTAGTTAAATCACTTCACTTAGAATCTGTATATACTTATATGTGATGGATTTATAACAAAAGCAACTGAGAAAATTCAATCCATGTCTCAAAAAAAAAAACAACAAAAAAAACTAAATGACCTGCAAATCCACAGTCAAACTAAGGAGTAACAATTAAGTTATTAGGAATGACTTTTTAAACTTTTCCCAAAATTACTAACAGTTCCTAGAAGACAACCATGACCATGGCAAGACAAGTGACACCACTTTTCCTTTCGTTGCCAAGTACTCACGGAAGCTGACAATATATTCAGTACTGCAAAAGCTGCTTTCACTAGAAACTTCAATCATGTCATTTCTAGAAAGCAATTAAGAACAAAAACTATAGAACTCACTTGTAAAGTACAATTTTCATTTCTTTCAAGAAATTTCACAAATCTCTGTACAACTCCTGGTTTCTGTATAACTTGATCAATTGGTGGATTAGGTTCTAAAAATTAAAAAAAAATTAAGTTATTACATAGACAAAAAGAGACAATGATCTGGTGTCTGTGTCAATTAACAGGCACACAAAATAACTCTTTCTTAGGTTTCACTGACCAAGTTTAAAATTCTAGCTGGATATAATTGAAGAAAACATATGTTCTTATAATTGCAATGTTTACTGCAAAGTCAATTCTTTTTCAATAACTATAATAACAAGAAAATTTAGAAAAAGGGACGTGAGGGTAGGTGGGAGTGGGCAAAGGGGGGAGAAATAGGGACAGAAAGAGACCATGCTTGGGGCTATGGGTGCACGACGCAGTGTGCTGATGATGTTTTATTGAGCTGTACACCTGAAACTTGTATGGTTTTGTGAACCAATGTCCCCCCAATAAATTCAATTTTAAAAAGATGAAAAATAGATAAGTGAATAAATAAATTTATGTGTACAAGTATTTAAATTTCATAAGTTGAAGGCTATTAAGGAGTTCACCTTTACAACATGGGAGCTACTTCAATCCAATATTCAAAATACCAACTGAGAAATAATGTTCCCACTAATTCTTTATAACCATACCCAAATTTCCAGGGATGTCTCCATATTAGCCATGAATTGCCTAATGTCTCATTTTCTCAGGGTACTATTTATTATTTACATAAATGCTATTGGACTATCTAGAATTCTTGATAAATTTTCATGAAATGCAGAGGGCTTTTGAGAATCATAAAATCTTTAAGAAATTTTAAAACAAAGACATTCAAAATTAAACATATCTCAGTTACTCCAATCTAAGTACCAAGAACTCTTTCTTTTCCCTTACTTCAGCAAAAAGTAGACCCTAGGCTTCTCCAAGAACTTCTCGGTTGATGCTCCTTCAGGTTGGTTTTCTCCCTGTTATCTACTTTCTTTCTAGAAAATTTACCTGTTAATTCACCTGTCCCTTGTGATTATCATTTGTGATCATCCACAAATCTAACCCCCATAACTGAATCCTTCCCTCTTAGATTCTAGACCACATCTTAAGTGTCTTTTGCCCCATTTCTTATTCCCAACTTCTTTAAAATGTAGCATAACCAAAACCAAACTCATAATATCACTGCTTATACCTTCCCCTTGCTCTGTACCCACTACCCAAATTTGTCTATTACTTAGTAATCTGTCCAACTATTATTCACAGAATAAAAAATCTCATTTCTACTTTTGACTCTTCTTTTTCTTCTAAATTCTGGGGTTTGGCTGCATTTCCAATCATAAATAACTCATATACACATGTTAAAATATTGTATTTAATCAGTAATAAATAAAGTGTAGCCATAAAAGAGCAGTATAAATCCTGTCATAATATAGAAAAAAACCTCTATTATTACATTTTAAATCAGTGTAAATCTTAGAAATCATGTTCTCAATTGTTAAGAAAGGTTTATTTAGGAATGGATTTCTTTCTCTCTTCTCTTCTTTTTTCTACAAATTTTCTGTCCTTTTCATTTGTTTAAAAACTAGTTTATTTCTGCCAAGTTAGTAAAGCCATAAACATAAAGTTTTGTTTGGGTGTTCTAAATGAAAAGTCTGAAATCTTCAAAATGTAAATTCTAGACCCTAGCTTAAACTATAATTATAGCTATAAAACATCAACAGGATAAAACAATACATATTATTAATGTCTTTACCCTCATCTTTAAAAAACTAAAACAAAATTATATGGTGGTAGTTACCACCTTCACCTCACTAGTTTTTTCTCTTATTAAAAAAAAAACAAATTCTAAATTTACTCTCCCATTTTTTTTAAAGGGACAAAAATTTTGTCTTGCTCTTTTTATTTGAGGGGAGAGAAAGGAGAAGTTGACAGAAGGAAGAACCCATAGAGTTTTCTGGTTATAGGGTGAGAAATGTGGGTATTGAGACTGTCAGTTATAGCTAAATATATAGAGAAATAAATACATAGATAAATAGACATAATAGATATAATATAAATAGATAGATAGAGATTTAAGAACATAAATATGGTCTCTTCCTGGAAAATAACTTTATCGTTACTTTCATTTAAATGAAAGCAATTAAAGTGCAGTTGGATCATCAGCTAATCTCTAACAGGTATCATGAACTACTATTAACTCTTACATTGGTGTTATATTAATTGACAGAATAATAGCCTATATTATCTTACAAAGGTGATCAACTATTATAGAGAAGACTTTAGTCAATATGGCAATCCTATCCTATATAATAAAAGCCCAGCGACCGAACAGAACGACCAGAACAACCGGTGGACCAGTTGCTATGATGCGCACTGACCACCAGTGGGCAGATGCTCAACGCAAGAGCTGCTCCTGGTGGTCAGTGAGCTCCCACAGTGGGAGTGCTGCTCAGCTACCAGGATGAGCAGCGTTCCCACAGTGGGAGCAGCCACTCAGAGGGTGGGTCCACAGCCACTCGGCTGACTGGGATGAGTGGCTGCTCCCGCAGCGGGCCGATCCCCACAGGTCACAACCCCCACCAGTGCACGAATCCCATGTACCGGGCCTCCTGTCGGTCTATCTATCTATCTATCTATCTATCTATCTAGATCAGGGGTGGGCAAACTTTTTGACTCGAGGGCCACAATGGGTTCTTAAACTGGACCGGAGGGCCGGAACAAAAGCATGGATGGAGTGTTTGTGTGAACTAATATAAATTCAAAGTAAACATCATTACATAAAAGGGTATGGTCTTTTTTTTTTTTAGTTTTATTCATTTCAAACGGGCCGTAGTTTGCCCACGGCTGATCTAGATAGATAGACAGACAAGAGGCCTGGTGCACAAAATTCATGCACTCCATCGGGCGAGGGGTCCCTCAGCCTGGCCTGCACTCTCTCACAGTCCAAGAGCCCTCAGGGGATGTCCAGCTGACGGCTTGGGCCTGTTCCTTGGGGAATGGGCCTAAGCCGTCAGTTGGACATTCTTAGAGCTGCTGCGGAGGCAGGAGAGGCTCCCGCCATCACTGCTGCATTTGCCAGCCATGAGCTTGGCTTCTGGCTGACCAGCGCTCCCCCTGTGGGAGCACACTGACCACCAGGGGGAAGCTCCTGCATTGAGCATCTGCCCCCTGGTGGTCAGTGCACGTCATAGCAACTGGTCAACCAGTCGACTGTCTGCCCCCTGATGGTCAGTGCACGTCATAGTGAGCGGTTGAGCAGCCTTAGCATATCATTAGCATATTACACTTTGATTGGTTGAACGGCCGACTGGTCGACCAGATACTTAGCATATTAGGCTTTTATTATATAGGAGGAGGATATATATATAAGCCTAAGCGACTGAACAACCGAATGACTGAACAACTGGTCAAGTGGTCGCTATGATGCGCACTGACCACCAGGGGGCAGACGCTCAATGCAGGAGCTGCCCCCTGCTGGTCAATGCGCTCCCACAGCCAACCTCCTATGACACCTCCTCCCGGCTGGCCCCATCACCAGCCAGGCCAAGGGACCTGGCCTCTAGTATAAACATAAGTACAATAGCAGGTATCTGCTTCAGCATTTAAAACTCAGAGTCCTCCACTACCAAAAAGCTTTGGAGAAATTTCTATAAAACTAGGATTTAAGAAAGAACAACTTGTGATTTACATCTACAAAAGTGGCCATGATAGGGAAGTAAAGAGGATATTCTAGCAAAATGTCACTATTATAGTTTAAATCAGAGTTCTAGTTCTAGCTCCTTTCCCATATTTCCTACAGTAATGGACCAAGTGAAATGACAGTAAACCTAACATTTTTCTAGGCCTAAAAGATTTGGCAGGAACTCACAACAAGCAGTAAAAGAAAGCACCTATAATTCCTGCTATGTGCCAACTTGGGCAAGCATAATCCCACTATAAAGAAACAGAAAAAAATCACTGGCTCTATGAAAAAGATACTACAGTTTAAAAGAAACAGAATACCATGAGGAATAGGGCAAATGAGGATAAAATATTAAAACTAAAGAATTCAATGGGGAAGTTGTGGTATAAAAACACTGTAGGCATATTCTAACATTCTTAAACAGAATTAAATCTAAATGAATCCTGTTAATTCGTTTTAATATAATGCATATATGAAAAAGAAATCTTGAAAGAGAATATGATAATGTAAAGTACTTTTAAATATTATCCTGATTCAAAAAATAATCCCAATTTCAAAAACAAAAATTGTGGAGTATGTTGAGGAAGAGGAAGCCGTTCTTGATTACATAAGGATTTCCTAACATTTCTAAACCATATTAGCTTTGCAGAAATGGAAAACAAAAGTTAAATGTATCTGTAAACAAGAACTACAGTAAGAAAGCAAAGGCCAAACGTCTTGTAATTTATGCTGACCTGAAAATAAAATTTCTTTTACTCCTCATGTAGAACTAAATTCTGTCTCTCTTAGGAAGATAAGGCAGCTAGCCAAGAGCATTTTCAAAATTTTTATCAATTCATATATACAACTCAGTATAATTGGAATTACTAATTCTATAAATTACATAATTAAAACACAAGGGTTAAATTTTTATTTAATAATAAATTTTTATAAACTCAATATAAAATTAGACAAATAACAGAGGCAAATTACAAAGGTCAAAAATTAAAGAAAAATATTCAATTTAAGTACTCAAAAAATGCTACATAATGAGCTACTATTACATGAGTATTTTTTTCTTTTTTACAATCATGCTGTTAAGAATATAGTGAAATGAATACTTGTACAAACTAAAAATGGAGTGTACATTAATACACTGGTTATTCCCTTTAATCCACAATTTCACTTTGTGAATTTATATGATGGAAGTGTTAGGTTGTACAAGGATTTATGTAGCTTTGTTTAAGATAATCAAAATGTAAAAAAAAATTAAATGTCTGATTTAGTGAGTTATTTTATATTCATATTCTGATGTTATGCTGCCATTTAAAAAATGTCTGAACAAAAATGTTTCTATAACTGTTTCTTGGCAGTGGGAATAATGATTTCTATATCTGCTTCTGTAATTTTTCTGTTTATATTTGCAAATATTCTATAATCAACATGTGTTACTTTGATAATATGTTTTAAAAATTGACTTTATTTAAAAATATATTTTAAAGAACAAGATCCTTCTAGCAAAGAAAAGTACTTCAAAAAATACCTCATAAATAAAAACAGTACTACAGAATATTGTAATATCAAATAAGCATATTGAAAACAATTCTTGCCTTTAGAAAGCAGCTTTCTAAATTTCTGTGTCGCTGTTAGTTGTTGATCAGCATTATTAGAAAAAATCATCTGAACCATATCTGCGGTAATAACATCGTCCTAAAACACAGAAAAGAAAATATAATTAATTTCATTTAAATACTTTACATGGATAACATCCGAAATACTGTTGAAGTATAATTTGAAATAAATTTTTATAATATCTACCTCTGGAATGGGTACAGTGGAACTGACATCTGGATCCTGGATAGGACTTTCTGGCATAGATTCATCACTTCTGGGCAAAGAGACATTTCTGCGTTTAAACAGCTGTAATAAAGAGAAATCACTCTAACATTGAGTTTTCCATAGAACAGTGAATTCCCACGGAATTATATTTTTTGTGTAAGTGAACAAACAAGCTAATAATTTTTAAAATTATTAAAAATTCTGAATATTTTAATCATTTTATTTAAAATTATTTAAAATTCTGAATATGTTAATATTTCCCAATCATTA
>NW_005354291.1:42965-45224 GCF_000412655.1 Myotis brandtii | reverse complement strand
GGATCAATTGGGGGGAAAGAAGACAAATGTAAAACTTTAGACAATTAAAAAAATAAAAGAAAGAAAGAAAAAATAAAATAAAATTGGTTTTTATGACAAATAAAAAAAAGGCTAGTCTCATGACTAGAATACACATTTATAATTTATAGCATTTGTGAAAGCACATTATGACCACACTAGATTATGAGATGCCTAAGAACTTTTCCAAGAAAATCTTAACTAAAAAGTAAATATTACATGGGTGAGATAATGTGGTATATTAACAGTTAGTGTATCAGATTAACAAGGAATAGAGAACTCCTCTAACAAAAGATGGCCCAATGCCTATTAACTCAGGATAAAAATTAAGAAAAAAAAAACAAGAGAGAGAAGGAATGAAACATGATGAGGTCACTAAGGAAAATTTAAAGGTACATTTCATAGGTCACCTCATCATGTAAGAACCCCAAGAAATAACATAGGCAGTGTTTTATCCTTCTCTGTCAGATGGAGAAGTTGAGAGACAACAGATTTCTCTAGCTTGTTCAACATTATAGTTTGTTCAACATCAAATAAAGGTCAAGCTGAACATAAAATCCATTTATTCAGGCTCCAAAATCTTTGTTCTTTTTATTCCAACACATCAACTTCATGCTATGCCATCGCTCTCCTTTTCTTCTACTCTCTCCTTCTCTTTAACACTTTTCTTCCTCTTCCTCCTCCTCCTCCTGTTCCTCCTCCTCCTCCTTCTTTCTCATTCCATTCTCCATTTCTCACTCTTTGGCTTCGTTTCTCTTTCATTTCTCCTCTTCCCTCTCCTGCCCTCTTTTATATTCTGTTTGAAAGTCAAAACCAGACTGATGTGGGGTAGCTGAGGGAAGATCTCCTTGATCAAACTGTCCCTGCTTTAGTGGTGTGAATCAGCAGGACTATCAATTTCAAAGAAGCATATCGGAAGGGTTGTATTTATAAATTATAAACCAGGAAATGTAGAATATCTGGGTTGCAATGGAACTTCAGTCATTTCTGGTTCTTCCACTGAGCTGTTGATCTCCCTTAGTCCTAATAGTTGAGTCTGTGAGTGGCAGAGTGCTAGCAGCCAAGGCAGCAAGAAACACCTTCCATGAGAAAAGAGTAAGAGAGAAGTAATACGGGTTTTTGTAAACTGACAGCTCTTGCAAAAAGTTCCAATGTTGTTTCTGTCTGCTCCTGCCCATTTCTGGGAGGGTCAGAGCAAAACAAGACCAAATAGGAACATCTGTGTATGAAGCGTAACAAAAATTATATGTACACGTATGTGACACAGATGACACAGGAATGACTTTGTTGATGGTGCTCTGCAATTACAGTGTTGGAAGAATAGCTAGGAAGTGGAAGATTGGACAGAAAAGTCATCCTAAATACAGTATTTCCATTCTTCTTTCTAAACATGAAATAATGAACTTTCCATTTCCTTATTTTGTTAATGCTTCTTTAAAATAAAGCATTTAAGATTTGTATTTGGAACTATTTTGGGAAATAACTGGAGCATGCAATCACTTGAATAACATACTGAACATTTAGTCCCCATCTCTCCAGAGCTCTAGAACTGTCCCTTTTGGAATTTGCAACTCACGTGTGCATCTGGTCCCCAAAGACCAATGCAAAGCCAAAAAAGATAAAGGTCCTTGGGAACCTTTTGAACATTAAAACCACTGGATCTGGAGACAGGACAATTCTAGATTCTGGTTCTAAGACCTGCCTTTAGTAGTACTTTGTGACCTTGGGGGGAAATACAACACTTGATTTCTCTGCAGTTTTCTCATCTGCAAGTGAAGAGACTGAACTAGGATAAAATCCTATGATTTTATGATACTGTAGGAATAGTCTGTTTGAAAGCCCTAAAATGCTGAAGGAAATGTGGCAGGACACTTAGGTAGCTGGAATTCACTTTCTAGTTTATCTTGCATTGACTTTTACAGTAACACTAGAGGCCCGGTGCACGAAATTCCTATGGGGGGGGGGCGGCGGCCCTCAGCCCAGCCTGCACCCTCTCACAATCCAGGACCACTGGCTCCTAACCACTCACCTGTCTGCCTGATCGCCCCTAACTGCCCCCCCGCCAGCCTGATCACCCCTAACTGCCTCTGCCTGCCGGCCTGATCGCCCATAACTGCCCCCACTGCTGGCCTGGTCGCCCCTCACTGCCCCCCCTGCTGGCCCGGTCACCCCACACAGCCTGCTGTTTGGTCATTTGGTCACCCCTCACTGCCCCCCCTGCCAGCCTGGTCGCCCCCAACT
>NW_005354291.1:37412-42816 GCF_000412655.1 Myotis brandtii | reverse complement strand
GCGTGTCAGCATTTTGGAAAACCCTAACTTAACTCTGGTGCCGTGTCACATATAGAAATTTTTTGATATTTGCAACCATAGTAAAACAAAGACTTATATTTTTGATATTTATTTTATATATTTAAATGCCATTTAACAAAGAAAAATCAACCAAAAAAATGAGTTCACGTGTCACCTCTGACATGCGTGTCATAGGTTCGCCATCACTGGTATAGATTATACAATAACACATTTTTTTGGTATTTAAAGAATGACTGATATAAATTGCCATAATAATGTCCCTTTACTATTTTCATCCTGGTTCATTAACTGTCATTTAAGATACCAAATGACTTGTAAAAATTTAAAAAAAAAAATAAAGGTACATTTCCTAAGTCAAAATTGAGGGTAAAAAAGTTGTTATTTTTTATAGCTAAATAAACACTGGTCTTCTTCAATCTGTACACAGTTCTCTTTCAAATAATTAATTCAACAGAGTTCTCTTTTTTTAATACCTATAATACAGAAGGGACTGTGCTAGATACTATATATAGGGAGATGACAAATCATAATCATATTTCTAAAACAGGCCTTTTTCTCTACTTTCTTCATTGTTAGTCCTTTTCAAGTTTGTTTGTTTTGTTAATCCTCACCTGAGGATATTTTCCCATTGATTTTTAGAGAGAGTGAAAGGGAGGAGGAGAAACAGAGAGAAACATGGATGTGAGAGACACACCTGGATTGGCTGCCTCCACACATGTTCCTACTGGGGCCAGAAATCGAGCCTGCAACCAAGGTACATGCCCTTGATGGGGAACTGAACCCTAGACCCTTCAGTCTGCAGGTCAATGCTATATCCACTGAGCCAAACAGGCTAGGGCTTGACACATTCATTTTAATTCATGTATGTGAAACCCACATCCTCCTTATTATTTATAAACTAGAGGCCCGATGCACAAAATTCGTGCAAGGGGTTCAGCCCCTGCCACCACCGCAGCTGCCTCTGCCTCGGCTTCCTCTGCCTCGACCCCCACCACCACAGCGGCTGCCTCTGCCTCAGCTTCCTCTGCCTCGGCCCATGCCACCGCAGCGACTGCCTCTGCCTCGGCCCCTGCCCACCACAGCTTCATCTGGAAGGTCGTCTAGAAGGACGTCCGGTCTAATTAGCATATGAGGCTTTTATTATTATAGATTCTTCTAAATTTAAGTATATCTTAGAATGAAAAATGTTGAGATGTACTCTTTTAAAAGATTTTTCAATTCCTTATGTCATACAGACAAAGTTCAAACAGAGAAGGCTAAGAGATTTGGATAATGAAACTACAGGAGGAACAGTATGATTAGCTTAGAAAAAAGACTATAATTAACTTAGGGGCAAAAGCTATGAAAACCACAAAAGCAACAAATTAATATGATTAATGTTATTTTAGGAGGCAAATTTTACAATAACAAATGGAAGTGATCTAAATAGACTCAAAAGTAAAAAATTTCTTTAGCACTAGTGTAGAAATATAATTAACCTAATATATTTATCAATAAAACAGAAAAGCTATGCCTATCAGTGATTAAAAATAGCACAGGATTCTGACACATGAATTTGCTAATATTATTTCTAAAGTCCAGTAAATTAAAGAATAGATTTATCTATATTCAATTTCCTAAAACACTTTTCATTTAAAATTCTCTAAAAATTAGCAACATAATACAACTTCTAAAATCTGCATATAATGTTTTTTGTGTTAAGCATAATTAATTATTTTAAAACACCTACCTGTTCTTCCCTTTTTTGTTTTCGAAGCTGTATTCCTTCTTCTTCTCTTCGTCTACGCATCTCTTGGGGATTTAGGGCTTTATTCTTATAACTTTTCATTCTATAGTTATCTTTCCCTGAATAAGCCATGGCATCTTAAGGTTGGGAGAGAAAAAAAATGGATACTGATAATTCTCAAACATGAGATGTTTACCCTACGGCAACTAAATTCAGGTTCACAGATTAAATAGTCCAATAAAACCCATTCTGAAAATTATGTACAAAGAACACATTCCCGCACTTCCATATCAAATTTGAGCAAAATGACCTAATATTTTAGCACTAAACTATCAAACAAATAACAGATTCCGGTCTAAACACAAAGTCATTACCCTAAGTTCACTGATTCTAAGGTGTATGCCCCATCCCTGGTATTTCAACCTTTCTGACATGGGATGCATTTTAAAACCACTGTCAGCCAGGAAAAATCATGAAATAGTTGGGTAAAAAAACTTCTAAATTACAGCTTCTGGCAAGATCAAGAAATAGCCAGCAATGAAGTGTCTTATTTCCAATGGACTATGGCATTGGGCTTCAATAAGCTCACCTCAAATATTTACTGCAGGCTGGCTTCTTTCACTTACTTTAGCCTCTGCTTAAGAACTAAGGCCACACAGGCATGACTTGAGTCATGACTGCAATACCAGATTTCATTACTATAGTATAATTCGTTCTTTTTAAATACTGAAATGCTTGTATATTTTATTTGGAAGTTAGTCTTATTACAAATGTATTTTAAAACATTAACATTTTATAAGCATATTTAAAATGTTTATTTTATATAAATATGAAATTTTATATTTGCAATACATGTAATAGTTTTACTTTTAGGAAAATAATTATAAATACTTTTTAATAATAGTATTACATTGATATTTTGATATCTGAAATGAATACTAAGTTACTGATATTATAACCTATCCTGGATTTACACATTAAAATATGAGTCTGATACAGGGTTTCAATTTGACTTTAACATGAGATAATTAATGTCTGTTTCTAACATTAGTCTGATAAATTTTGATAATATACCCATTCTCTCAACCAGAGAGAATGTTGTGATCAATTAGCACTTATGAAGTAAACACAGAGAAGAAAAAGTTGACATTAACTGCCATCCCTGATGTAGAAGAAATAGACTATTCAACTGGCAAATTATATTGTAAGAGGTAAAGTACACTAAAACATCTACATTAAACCCTGTGAGAACATAGAAGACACAGCAGCAAACTGTGCCTGGGGGGCTCTGAAAGTACTCACAGTTATCCGCTCTTAAAGGATGAACAAGAATTTCCCAGGGAAGGAGATGAAAAGAGAAAAGGGAAGGAACAAGCATTTCAAGCAGAGGGAATATCTGTAAAGACAGTTCTTGAAGAAGCCTGGCATAAACACAAAACGGTAAAAAACTGAGTGTGCCTGAATAAGAGAACATATGGAAGCAGGAGCAGGAGATAAAGCTAGAAAGGTAGTTTTTGGCTCCTGTGATCTGGAAACTGATTCAATAATTAGAGGCTAGTGAACATAAAGAATACTTAATTCAATAACTCATGTTGAAGCTCAGTTGAAGATCAGTAATGATCTCTGATCTCCATTTTTTCCCTCAAGGGACTACGTTCTTATTAATGACACAGAATTTTTATATATGAAATAAAGAACAATGCTAAACATTGTTATTAATAAAGCTTGAACGAGTTGCTTCTAATGACAAATATGTGTTGGTGCACACACTATTTCTGAAATCAATTCATTAAATATATAAAGAGGGATTTGGGTGGATTATAAATATACCTTAATTGCTATAATACATGTGTTAAATTCAAATACACAAAGTACCTTTTAAATCATTCCAAAGTCCTCAGCCCATTCTGTTCTACCTTTAGCTCCACCACTATTTACCAGTGACCTAATTATCAAGTCTGATGTCTCGTATGGCACTTAGCTTATGGTAGACACTTATACAGGGTGGGACAAAAGTGGGTTTACAGTTGTTCATATGGAAAATAACACAATAATTAATAAATAATAATATAAGAATAAACTCGTGTTTTGAATACTCACAATTGTAAAACTACTTTTCCCCCCTCTGTATGGTGAATAAGTAGAAAATATTTCAGCAAAGTGAAATGTTCACAGCAATAATCCTATTAAAAATATTTATCTCCTATACAAAAGGCGTTATCTAGGTAGGCCCTTGACCTGTAAACTGTTTTGATCACTTGTAGGTATGTATACAAAAAATACAGGGTTGGGCAAAAGTAGGTTTACAGTTGTGAGTACAAAAAACAGTTTATTCTTGTCTTATTAATTACTAGAGGCCCAGTGCACAAAATTCATGCACTGGTAGGGTTCCTAGCAGCTGCCAGCCGCCTGCCACTGCCAGGGCCTCCCTCCCTTCCCCCGGCCGGCCCGGCTCCCTGGCCAAACTCTCGGACAACTCCCAGTTGAGGGGACAATTCGCATACTACGCTTTTATTATATAGGATTATATTATTTTCCATAGAAGCAAGTATTAACCTACTTTGTCATCCCCCCCCATTTGTACATTCATCCTCAGTATGTTTATTTATATACATGTAATGTTAGCCTAATAAACTATCCCATTACAAAATCCACAAATAGAAAACAATTTTAAAGTAATAGTTTTAAAAGGTAAACTAATGGAAGTTCTAATATTTTCTCTCCACATCTAACTGAATCACTTGTGCCTCCTCAACACATACAACAGACCAGTAATCTAGGTAACCACATTAAAACTGTTTTACATAAATATGTTAACCAAGTTAAAGTCTAGCTCCAGCACTGATATATCATCGATTCCCTTTTCTTCTACGGTACTAACTTCTTGCCTGCGTCTTCACAGCAGTTTAAAGAGGGCGTAAAGCCTAAAGAAAATCAGCTCTCAAAGTTCCTCATTCAAGAGGGCTGACTGTTTTGTTCTCTGGAAAATAACTTTGAATCCTATGCTTTAAAGGCTGCGGTCACCTGCAAGTTATTTCAAATGTAAGAAACGCTATTCAGGCACTCTGACGTTGCAAAACAGAGGAATTTCTTCCGTCATAAGCTTCTTTTGGGCCCAGCTCTGTGAAAACCAGTGTTGAGGTTGGGCACATAACTGGTACCTAACATTTTTCTAACATCTCTTAAACGGAATGTCTTGTACCCGCAAGCCTCTCTCTCCATGGGCTTGGGCGCCTGGGAGTAAGATGACAGGATGGGCACAAGGCGGGCAGCGGGCCGGCCACAGCCCCTACACCCGCACTTAAATAAAAAGGACAGAACCGTCTCCTTTTACCCAGAAGTAAGTGACTTTCCTGCAGCATGAGAATCATGCAGTGTTGTAACGGAGACATCAAGCCAGAAGCGCTCTTTCGTGTGTGTGTGTGTGTGTGTGTGTGTGTGTGTGTGTTAAAGTGTCCAAGAAGTTCAAGAGTAAATGCCAATGTCATTCCTTTTGAGGCGTCACCGCCCCGTTTCCAGCTCTCGGATCCCTTCCCGTCTCGGGCAGATGGAGGACACCATTGGACGTTCGTGGTCGGAGTTGCCAGCCAAGCATCCACGCCGCCAGAGGAGCCGGACGAGCCCTTCCTCCCCGGCACCTGCGCCCCAGCGGCGTGG
>NW_005354291.1:16850-36598 GCF_000412655.1 Myotis brandtii | reverse complement strand
CCTCCCCGATCCATCCCCCCATCCATCCCACAGCGCAGTATTCATGGAGCCTAATCGGCGCCTGGCATTGTTTTAGATATTGGAGCTGCAACAGTATTCACAGCGGATAGAAATGCTAACCTCATGGAGCTTCACAGAGGCTCTTTCCATCTTCAGCTGCATTACCTTGTTCCTAAACGCTCCCCTTTGTTTACAGCTTTTCGACTTGCCATTTAAACTTTTGGATTCCATAACATCTGTGGATTTCACACACACACACACACACACACACACACACACACACACACACTCAGTAGTCACTGTTATGTGAAATAACTACAGATAAAGTACTCTAAATTAATATGACACATTTTGGATAGCCTGGTAAACCATCCTGACGTTCAACAAACAGTACTGAAAACAGACTTTTCCAGACCCAATACCAGGCACAGAATATACAAGATTTAAACACCCACATACACAATTCCTACCCCTAAGAAGCTCTTGTTTTCCAGGTTATCCGCCAGCTCTCTATTCCTGCTATTGTATTTTTTTTTCTTAATCCCAAAAGCTATTTCCTATTTTTGATTGAGGGATTATATGTCTTTTCTTGTCTCTGAAGATATTATAGTTTCCTTGAACTATTTTTTTTTTTTTTTTGCGCTCTTATTCACTGTCTCTGTTTCTTCAGAGTTATTTTTTCCTGTTTGGTCATTTTGATTCTCATCTTTCCTGCCACAGGCTGTACTCCAATGCCTGGTGATTGTTGAGTATCCATATTTAAGAGTGAGACATTAAAGAAACTCATTGGAAGCCTGTGTATCAGTGGGGCCTGTTGACTCCCTGATTGTTAGCCTCCCTACAGAGAGATTAAATGAGATCTTGGTATTTCATAGGAGGATTTTCTAAAAGCCATTATCTGTAAGTCTTTTGTCTTGGACCAATGGTTTTCCTGGAGAATAATGTTCCAATCTCCTGACTTGGAGCCACAAATCAGACATCAGAATGTGATGGGAGGAAATGGCGAGGGGCCTCATAATTCAGTATTTAGCTTTCATTATTTCCCATTTTCAGTTCAATACCTTGACTCTCATCCTTTTAACTTCATAGCCTCTCTGGTTCATTTTCCTCATAAGCTAAACCTGTAGTGTTCTGTCTGGGAGGGAAAGAGGAGCCACTTAGCAACCTTGTGATAGAGGACATCTGGAGGTAGGCTTCTAATTGCTCCCAATACAGAATTTCGGCAAAATTTTCCTCTTTTCAGGCCCAAATTTAACATCTTCCTTAGAAGTATCTGGGCTTTAATTTCTGAACATCTCCAGACTTCTGGCATATGAAGTGACTTGTTTTTAGTGAATTTCTGTGCTTAGCTAAGCTAGTTACTACTCATTCATCCTTTTTTTTAGCTTCCAGATTTTGTTAACATCTTATTAAGCATTTATTTTTATTTTTTATTATTTTACTGTCATTTTAGTAGATTTTGAGAGGCAGGGTATATAAATGTACATGTTTAGTTTGCCATGTTTAACTACTCAACACCTAGAATGATTTCTAAAATATATATTGTACATCATCAGGTCATGCCACTGTCCTATTTAATTACTCCAATAGTTTTCTACAAGACCCTACATGATTTGACCCCTGTCTACAACTCTGACTTCATGTTGTAACCACTTCTAGAACATTACGCTCAGCTCACAAAAGTTCTTTTTGCTCCAGTCTGGGAGGCTTTCTTCTTCTTATCATTTTCTCTGCCTGGAATGCTCTTCCTTCTGTTGGTGCAAGGTTCTTCATAAGCACACTCACCTCTTCAAAAAGACCTTTGCTACCTATATTTGTCCTTTCTATAACCAACCCAGTTTTATTTCCCTTTTAGCACTTATCATGATCAGTTTATTTATTTGTTCATTTTCTCTCTACCTCAGAATGTAAGATTCAAAGGGCTTGGATTTTGTGTATTTTGATTTCTACTGCAGCTCCAGTTCCAAGCAGAATGCTTTGCTAATAGATGCTCATTAAATATTTGTCCAATGAAATAAGGACTGAACTATAGAAAAAAGATACGTGTGATCTTGTAACCTTGAGGCAAGAACTTGTCTTAGCCACCCTCCATCAGCAAGAGCGTAGTTGAGAGTGTGACATCTGGTAGCATTTTAATGCTGTCTCTGTGGACTCCCGAGTGCTCTAGGACCCGCCCCTTCATTCAGAAAGACGTCAGAGCCGCCCTATACTCTCTCGCATTTGGTTAGCAGTCCGGACCCTGCTGGGAGGTGGAAAAAGACTACGACTTCCAGAATACACTGCAACTCAGCCGGGCGTGGAGCGGTGCATTCTGGGAGTCCTTCCCTTCCGGGGACCAGAGGAAATGCTTTTTTGAATGTGATGCTGGAAACTGAAGCCTTTCGGAGTTGCAGGTCCTTTCCCCGGTTAACTGCGAATCTCTGGGTGGAGAGAGGACCTGCCTTCGTCTCTCGGGCCAGGAAAGGTAATCGACGCCGCTCACGCTCCTCTGCGGGCAGCCGGTTTCACCTGCGGGACCCGAAGAGGAAGCCCAGCCGGGGGTAGCGTGGCCACGGCCGGGTCGCGGGGCCGGAGGTAGGTCCTGACGGCCCCAGCTGTCATTTCCCAGGCCCGGAGCGTTGACCCAGTCGGTGTCTGAGCTGGTTTCGAGTCCTGGCTCGGGACGCCGGCGCGAACCTGGGCCGACGTGGCCCTTGCCGCCCCGCTCGCCCCTTGCCCACCAGCACTGCCCCCCGCCCTTTCCGCTCCCACCCCGAGTGGCAGGGAGTTCCGCGCCGCCGGGTCCAGCCGAGGCCCGGCCACGGGAAGAGAAACTCGCTGCGTGTGACTTTCTTTCCCCCCCGGGGGGTGGGGTGGGGAGGGGGGTTCTTCTAAAACCAGGAACTGTTTTCACTCGTCTGAAGGGAAATGAGAAAAACAAGGACAGCGTAGGAAGTTCTTATAAAACTAAGTTTATTTAAATGGTGGGAATAGTTTACCTTTCTTTTCCCGTTTCCCTTTAAATAGCTCGCAGCTGAATAATAGTCTGTGGTAGGAAGGTTGTGGCGGTGACTGCTTTTTAAAAAGTGTTTTCTTAACAAAATCACCACTTGTCGGTAGCTAGTACTTTATTAGTCCACAGAACTCAAAAGTGCCTGCTGATTTAGCACAGCTCGTTTTATAAGCCGAATCTCCAAGCGGTGAGATGCTTTCCCTAAAACTATGAAACCAGAGATTGTACTCCAGTTCTCTAGGCTCTGGAATCGGTGCTGTTTTCTACTCTGCTCAATGGGCTTCTGTTCTTCGGGTTGAGAGTACTGACTGGGTTGGCACTGTAGCTAACCATTTCCTGGTGTGGTGACATGTCTGAGCTAGGGTTTACTCCATGGGGAATAATAATGATACTTAAACTAGTTTGAGATATATTGAGCTCATTCACTGTTAGCTGCCATTGTTAAGATGTGTTTCTTTACCCTCCCCATTGTTGACAACTTTAAGTTTCTGTATTCAGATACATCAGTTGATGAGGCTTCCTTGTTGTCTCTTACCTGATTTATCTTCCCTGGACAATTTTATAAATGTTACTTTCTCTCTACCTCAGACCGCACTTTATGAAATAGCTGAAAAATTATTTTAATGTTCATTATTATTATTGCCTTTGTTTTATTAGACTCATTAAATTGAAACACAGGGACAATTTGGTTGAGATTTATTAATAAGTTTGTATATTTGAGGAACAGTAAGTCCATTGAAAATGTCTTCACCTAAGTAGTCCAGTTTGGGGTAAACTTAATTGTTCCAAATCATTTTATAAAATGCATTTTGTTTTCAACTCTTATTCTCTAACTTAAAATAACGTTGTGTTCTTTTCTAGCTGCTGGATGTACCATGCTTTCCTGTGATATTTGTGGTGAAACAGTGACCTCAGAACCGGACATGAAGGCTCATCTCCTAATTGTCCACATGGAAAATGAAGTCATATGTCCATTTTGCAAATTGTCGGGTGTGAATTATGATGAAATGTGTTTTCATATTGAAACTGCTCATTTTGAACAAAATGAATTGGGAAGAAACTTTGAGAGGATCAATACCATACACTGTGGAACTTCAGATAACAGGAAGGACAACACCCAGCAGAGCAGAATGGAAGTTAATCCAAGTATTCATTCACCCTGTGCATCTAATCATCCGAAAATTTCAGCTCAAAGCCTGCCTAAGGATGGTACTTTAGAACATAAAGCCTTTTATTCAGAGAACTTGACTGAATCTAGAAAATTCCTGGAAAGTAAGGAAAAACGACAGTGTGACCTATCCAAAATAAAAGGATCAATTTATGACACAGTGTATAGTCCTCCTGAATGTCCATTCTGTGGAAAAATAGAAGATTGTACTCAAGATATGGAAACTCATGTGAAAACAAATCATGCCAATCTTTTAGACACTCCAGTAGAAGGTAAAGTGTTCATTTCATATAACAACAACTAATGTTAGTTCCAGTTAACATGTGGTGCCCTGAAAGTTGATTTGTAAATCAGATTACTGCAATCAGATTACTACAAGTGTGTTTTAAAAATCAGTCTATATCTATAGCATTGTTTATTTGCAATTGTTGCAATACAATACAATACAAAATGGGAAAGAAGATACATGCAGGTAACAAATGTTTCAGCTACATTGAGAGTCCTTTTATTTACCTTTCTGAAGAGAAAGACATCAACTGAATGGCATCTGGACTGTTTCAGACTCTTGACTTTTTGTTATTGAGTTCTAGTTTGATTTAATTATGATCAGAAAACACTATGATTTCAGTTCTTGCCAGCATTTAGTGTTTGTTTTCCATGTTCCAGATTTTGACCATTCTAATGTGTGTAGTAGTATCTTATTTTAATTTGCAAGTCCCTCATAACATGTGATGAACATCTTTTACTTATTGTTAATCCTCACCTGAGGATATTTTCCCATTGATTTTTAGAGAGAGTTAGAAGGGAGGGGGAGAGACAGAAAGAAACATCTATGTGAGAGAGACACATTGATTGGTTGCCTCCGCACGTGCTCTCTGACTGAGGATCGAGCCTGTACGTGTCCTTGATTGGAATCAAACCCAGGACCCTTAAGTCTGAGGGCCGACGCTGTAGCCACTGAGCCAAACCAGCTAGGGCATGAGTTGTATTTTAATAAACACTGCCTTTATAATTATTCAAAGAGTGTGTATACATTTTTTATGGACACCCTATATATACAGTAGGATATTAGCCATGAAAAGGAAATCCTGCCGTTTGTATCTACCTGAGTGGACCTTGATGGCATTATGCTAAGTGAAATAAGTCAGATATAAAAAAACAAATACTGTACAGTATCACTTATATATGGAATCTAAAAAATAAAACACCAAACTCATAGAAAAAGGTATTCAATTTGTGATTACTAGAGGCAGAGGTGAATGGTGGGGAAATTGGATGTAGGTGGCCAAAGGTACAAAACTTTCAGTTATAAGATATTTAATGAGCTCTGAGGATGTGATATACAATATGATGACTAGAGCTAACACGTCTGTATGGTATATTTAAAAGTTGCTAAAGAGTAAGCGTAAATCCTGAAAGTTCTCATCACCTGGGGAAAAAATTTTTTTTCTCATTTCTATATGATACGGATACTAACTAAACTTATTTTGGTAATCATTTTACAATATGTGTAATTCAAGACATTATGCTGTACACCTTAAACTTATACAGTACAGTAAGTCAGTTATATCTCAAAACTGAAAGAAAAATACTTAATGTTCAACTAGCTTATCTTGGTAGGCTCTGTAGCTTTATTATCATACAGATAATATAATTAAACATTTCCAAGTTCTTTCCTAAACTGAGTATGCGTATGCTGCATCAAATTTTTCCTTTTTGTTTTTAAATTTTCTCTTATGTGCTGGTTAAAAGAAGATGGAAGTAGGAAAAGAGAGTATGCTGGAGCATGTCTGTAAATTTATATCATTTAAAGTGTGGCTTCAAACCCTCACATAGAAGGAACATTCAAACACTTGACATTTCAAGTTGTAGAAATTTTTTGGCAAGAAACCAAACAGTCTTTGACTTGGGGTGAAGATCTAAAAGTTTTCTAAATAAAACCAATTGAATTATGTCTCTAATACAGACTGTGATCAACCATTGTACGACTGCCCTATGTGTGGGCTCACCTGTACAAATTACCATATTCTCCAGGAACATGTTGACTTGCATTTGGAAGAAAGCAGCTTTAGACAAGGTATGTTTATATGTTTAAAAATAAGAATGTCATTATTTAATTTCCACTTCCTAGGACACATATCTAATTTTTAGATTAGTGATATAGAGAGAAAAAAAGCATACTGGTCAAAAATAAGTCTGTCCCTTTAAAGAATTCAAATTTAGTTCCAACTTTTTAAAAGAGGTTGGGGTGGTTTTTTTATTTGTTTTAAATATATTTTTATTGATTTCAGAGAGGAAGGGAGAGGGAGGAGAGAGAGAGAGAGAAACATCAACGATGAGAAAGAATCATTGATTGGCTGCCTCTTGCACACCCCCACACTGGGGCCTGAGCCCGCAACCTGGGCATGTACCCTGACCAGGTATTGAACCGTGACCTCCTCGATCATAGGTCGATGCTCAACCACTGAGCCATGCTGGCTGGGCTAAAAAGGTTTTTTGTTGTTGTGGGTTTTTTTTACAGAAAAATTGTGAAGAATAAACTGTTGTGACCAACTGAGCTAAAGGTGTGCATCCAGGGTTTTGCCTCAGAGTACCAATATTTAGAAGACAGTGAAATATTAGGCAGTTTTCAAAATCAATTTGATTTGTAAGTTGAGGCCATTTTTTCAGCAGCTTAGAAGTAACTGAATTTAACATTTGGTCAGCCAAAATTGTTGGTGAACTAGGATGCTGCCATATAGCACAATTTTTAAAAAGAATGTGAGCTATGTGACTAAAAAGTTTTTCAAGTGCCTTTCTAGCTGCTAGCCCAGCTTTTTACATTACCACTTACTAGTTTTATAAGTGACATGAAAGTTTTCCTCTGTGCCCTATTTTTTTTTAATTTGGTATTATTTAGTAATCACTATGGTGACTTAGAAGTGGAAATATCCTATATGACTTGCACAGTCCTACTGAAACAAAATATAACATAAACCCTAAGAGAAACCAACTGTATTTTAATGAATTTTAGTTTTTTAAGGTACATAGATACCACCTGTTAATGCCGTGGCCTCAGTATCCAGTGTCATTGATCCTAGTACCAGTCAGTTATCTCCATGGACAGACAGCATTACCTGCTCACTCAGACTAATCCCAAGATGAGAATGAGTGTAGAAAAGATGGAACAGTTTTCTACTCTGTTCTTTACTAACTATCGTGGAAGAATAACACACTGGAGCTGAGTATCTGATAATTCTTACTTTGTTTATGAATAGAGTTTGTATTGGTGCATAAATTATTCTTTCAGCCTGTATTGGGTAATGAGAGAAAGATATGGTCTGAGTATATCACTGTAGATAGCCTCAGAAGTACACTAGAAGTCCGTTGTAAATTGCATATCTCCAACAATAGAAGTGGGGATCAAATAGGAAGATGTAGTGGAGGCTTGAGAGATTGGAAAGGAAAGAAAGAATAGTCAAATACATTATTAAACCACCAAATTGGGGGATCAAGAAGATAAGATACTGGCTAGAAGCCAATGGCTAATGGATCTGTGGAATACTGGATAGAGGGGAGACAGGGCAAGATGTTGTACTATAATTAATACCTGTATAATCTAATAACTGTATTTTGCAAACATTTTTATGCTCTTTATTATTTCCTTCCCAGATTTTTTTTAAACCAATCTATTTGATTTGTATTAATAAAGAACACCAATGAATGATGTGGCTAATTTCTCTAAGTTTGGGTTTCTTCAGAAGATAATAATACCTATCTTCCTAAAGTTGTTATAAGGTTCCAAATGAGATGATAAATGGAAAGTCCTTGTCTCAACCTAAACACTCAGTGAATGTTAGTGATTTAAATGGAGGCTATTCTCTTACAAAAGTAGTTTAAGTTCTGCTAACTTTGTACTTTTGCTTTCTGTGACATCATAGGCATGAACAAATGGCAAAATAATAACAATTACTCCTTTTTAAAATATATATATATAAACATGTAATAAATGAGCTTTGATTTCAGTAATTATTTTATTCTAAACACTAAACATATCTGATAGGCATGGATAGAGTCCAATGTTCTAGAGACCTAGAATTGGCTCACCACCTTCAAGAAGAAGAAGACAGAAAGAGATCTGAAGAATCAAGACAAGAAAGGGAAGAATTTCAGAAGCTGCAGGTACATAAATTATAACTATTATATTTTGATATTTTGGTTTGGTAGAATTCTTAATTTTCAGATATGCTGTCAAGACTTCAGCCTATTGCTTTTGTCCTTGTTATTATACTAACTATTTTTTAACATGTATTTTATAGTTCCTAACAGCCACCATTTGTAAGTACTCATTCTGGTCATGTACTAGGGTAAGCACCTCATATCATATCCCAAAATCTTCACAACAACTCAACTCTCTGGAGAAATTATTTTAAACCTTTTTTTTTAGTAGCTTAACTTGCTCAGGATCAGGCAGTATTAAATGAAAAGCTTGGATTCAAACCCATGGTTAAGTTGATGGGGCAAATTAAGAAACGAAGATTCATAATATATGGTGCCATGTGGGTACTTGAAATATCAGAGGGAACACTTTGTAAAGTATACGTTGTCTAACCACTATGCTATACACCTGAAACTAATACAGAATAATATTGAATGTAAGCTGCAATTGAAAAATAAAAGAACAGGTTATATACTTAGGACATAGCAAATCCTTTTATTGTGCATTGTGCATATCATAATTTTCCCAAACTTATATGACCTCTCACTTTTTTCTCAGGCATCTCACACATGGCAATATGGGAGAAAATTTAATTCTCACCTTAGAATATCTGATTTTGGCTATTTTTCTCATTGGTGATTTATTTACTTGCAAAATATTTTCCCACCAGGATTCAGAAGAGAAAAGAAAGTTGGCTTTTCACAACTCTTCTTGCCTTATGTAATTTTGCACATTATAAATACAAAAAGCTTCCAATATTAAAGGGAATTTGTTATTCCCTTTGCAAATTAGTTGTTCAGATCTCAGAAACTTTTTCCAAGAAGGCCTTTTTATACATATTATTTGAGATTCTCTGTTCCCTGTGCAAAAACATAGTTCATTTACTAGGTAGAATGAATGCCTGAATGAATTATGAATTAAGTAGGCCTTTATAGACTAGCTTGGGAACCAAATAACAAGTACTGACAGGTTTCCTTGCAAAAATCATCAGTGTGTTCAGAACTCGTCTGCCTTGTACTTTTAGTAGGAAAACAGGATTCTCTACCACAAGAAAAGCAAGTCTCTTGCCATGATAGTTGTTTATAGAGAAGGCTTTTACTAATTCAGGGATTTTGTATGCGTGTGATTGATTTCTCATAAAAATCTTTAAATTGACTTTTATAAAAGTCTGTAAACCAAAATGTTTCAAAATGCATTTCCAGATAAATGAAATTATGGTAAGTTTCCTTCCTCACCGAGGTAAAGGGACATAAAAATTAAGTTATTTGTTTTATATTCAATAGCGACAATATGGTTTAGATAATTCTGGAGGGTACAAACAGCAGCTACTACGAAGTATGGAGAGAGAAGTAAATAGTGGAAGAATGCATCCATCTGAATTTCACAGAAGAAAAGCTGATATGATGGAATCACTAGCTATTGGTATTGATGATGGGAAAACAAAAACTTCTGGTGAGTTCTTAAACATCAAAATCATGGTTTTAATATTCTGTGTATCACCGAAGTAATCATCAGAATTACTTGAATTTTGCCTAATTTTCATAATCTACAGTTTATATAGGTTTAGGTGAGACTGTGTTCAAACAATTTTTTAAAATGTGTTGTTTTGAAACATCTAAACTTCTGTTCTTAAATAGTTCACCTAAAAATAAATCACTTGTATATTGTGTTAATTTACTTTGTATTTGGAAAGTGAACTTTTTAACTTCGTTAAGGTTATTATGGAATTGTTTGCCAAAGTGGTCAAAATCCACATTTGCATCTGTATTCTCACACTTTGTATGGATGTTGGCACTATATAATTTTGGCCATTAGGGCACGAAATGATGTACTATGTCTTAATTTGCATTTCTTTGTTTATTCCTGAGGTAGTTTCTTCAAGAAATAACCTGTTCCATTCATTTGTCCTTTCTCTGTTGGATTGTTTTTCTTTTTCTTACTAATTTGTGCAAGTCCTTTAAGTACATCAGGATTCTAATTCTTTGTTGATTTTATGAGGTATAAATATCTTCAAGTCTATAATTTTGCCTTTAAATTTCATATGTGGTATGTTTATTTTTTAAATTTTATTTTCAATTACAGTTTATACTCAATGTTATTTTGTATTAGTTTTAGGTTTACAGCATAGTGGTTAGACAATCATACTTTACAAAGTGGTCTCCCAAATATTTGAAGTATCTACCTATTATAATATTATTGACTACTAGTATATTTCCTATGATGTACTTTACATCCCCATGACTGTTTTATACTACCAATTTGTACTTCTCAATCCCTTCAACTTCTTCACTGAGTCCAACCCTGCTTCCCTCTGACTATCATTAGTCTGTTCTCTGTATCCATAGTCTGTGTCAATTTTGTTCAATTATTTTGCTCTTTAGATTCCACATACAAGTGAAATCATCTGGTATTTATCTTTCTCTGACTGACTTATTTCACTTAGCATAATACCCTCCAGGCCCATTCATGTTATCACAAGTGGTAAGATTTCATTTTTTTTTTTTATGGCTGAGTAATATTCCATTGTATATTTGTACCACAGCTTTTTATCCACTGATCTGTTGATGGGCACTTGGGTTGCTTCCATATCTTACATATATTCTTTCGAATTATTGTAAAAGTGTCATTTTTAAGAAACTCCCCCATCTTTGAGATCATGGTTGTTTTTTTTAATTTATATACTTTATGAAAAATTGCTTTTCATATTTTGACTTTAATCCAGTTGGAATTTATTTGTACATATGGGTATGTGAGAGGGAAAGAGGAGAAGAGAAAGAAAAGGATGGATCAAATATTTTCCCTTTATAACAATACTTTAATTTCTTATTGCTTATTTATCTTAGTACCATTTAATGAATCTGTACTTTCTCCCCTTATACTTCTCTAAGGGTCTTCATGTAAAAAGAAGTATGTGAAGTAGGAGTTCCTAGGAAATGTGTAATATGATTCATTAGGGTATACAGTAGGAAAATATTAAAATGTCTATTTGTTTTTAATTTGTGTCATTCTTTAATTTCTAAGTGTTCATATATTTAAGAGTTACTAAAGAACCACTAATTTATATGTAATTTAAAATAAAAACAAATGTAAAAGATTACAGAGCACAGCCCTAAAATATACTATGTCCTTTTGATAAGCTGTCTTGAAGTTTAGAAGTGATTGATTTAATGGCAAAGCAGGACATGAACTAAGGTTATATCAGTAAAAAGATAAAAAAGATGGAATTGACAAAATTTAAATGTGGCGTTTGAGGGACAGATTGATCTTAGAAATATATTAGGCAGCCATAGGAAAGTAACTAATTCTTCTAAATCTTCTCACTCTCTCTTCTACTTTAGGCATTATTGAAGCACTTTACCGGTATTACCAGAATGCTGCCACAGATGTCAGGCGTGTGTGGCTTTCTGCCGCAGTGGATCACTTTCATTCCTCTTTTGGTGACAAAGGTTGGGGATGTGGTTACAGAAATTTCCAAATGCTACTGTCATCATTATTACAAAATGATACTTACGATGATTGCTTGAAAGGTATGTGAAGTATAGTACTTTGAACTTATCACCTTATATGATATGGGGGAATTAAAGTATAGTGGGCACAGTTAATAGCTTTAATGAAGAAGTATTTTGGATATTTACATTTAGAGAAACTGATACAATAGAAAATATCAAGAATAACTCTTAGAAACTGTGTTGTAGGCTCCTCTAGAATACATGCTGTACATGAAATATGTATAGTAGGGACACTTAATGGCTTTGAGGAAGAAACACTTTAGGATATTTACATTAAAAACCTGAATTCTGGTTGGAGGAAGCAAAACTGGTACAATAACAGATGTCAGCAATATCTCTCTTAGACTCCTCTAGAGTAAATGGTGTACTGCTAAATGATACTATTCAACAATTTTATAACTGCTATGTAACATGTTTGCTTGTATGATTTTAGGTATGTCAGTTCCTTGTATTCCAAAAATTCAGTCTATGATTGAAGATGCATGGAGGGAAGGTTTTGATCCTCAGGGTGCCTCCCAACTTAATGACAGGCTACAGGGAACAAAGGCCTGGATTGGAGCATGTGAAATATATACACTTCTGACCTCCCTAAGGGTAAAGTATGTACCTAAAAAGCCAAGGTGATATTATTGTCACATCTGGGAGGTTTTATGGTTGCTATTTTTTTGTTTGTTTTTCTATCAAAGCAGTAGTTAAAAATTAAAATTTAAGTAGCACTAAAAGGTTTATATGAAATAATAAATTCATTTCCTATCTCATGCTCCTTTCCATTCTCTAGTCTTTATCGGAAGCAGCTGTCATTCCCGTTTTTAAATAATATGCTTTCATGGCTTTTGTTCTTGGTTTATCAGTGTTAGACATTGTCTACTGCATTCCCCTTATATTTCCCACCTGTTCACTCTCAATCCTTCTAACATGGTTAAATCTCAGCTTTTTTGAAGTTAGAGTTTACTTCAGGGCTGTATAAATATTATTATTGCTGATTTTATTTTATTTGGAAATTTTTTGCATCTTTTGTTAGCCCTGATATTATGAAATTTCACCTGGAATGTGGGATTTTGATATATTGTGTGGAGATTTGTTTTTCCTTTCTAATCTGGAATGGTGAATTGTAATATCTCAGTATAGTGTTTAAAAGCTTGGACTTCCGAGTCAGATGCCTGTAATTGCTTCCGGCTTTCCTATCTACCTGCTCTGTGATTTAATTTGTCTGTACCCTTATTTATCTTATTTATAGAGTATTTCTATCCTAGTTCTACCATTGATAAAAGAACATATAAATAGTAACTCCTTCGTAGAGTTATAGTGATAATTAAATGAGATAATAATAAAGTGCTTGGAACTGTGATTGGAATGTAGAAAGAGCTCAGAGGTTAACTGTAAATTTATTGGTCATGTCTTTTTTTTATATATTTGCTTTTTGTTTTACTGTCTAGATTCACTCAACTTTATCTCCCAACTACTCTATTGAAATGTTATTTTAGCAATCGTGTTTTTAATTCTAAGGGGTAAAGTTTCGTAGACTCCTATTCTTTTATGGTTGCAAAATTTTTTTCCAACACTTTGTATCTTTCTGTTCCTTGCACTTTTGTTTCCTCCATGTTAATTTCTTTCCATATCTATTTATTTTAGTCTTTTTCATTTTGAAGGCATTCTACCTTTTGTAAATCCTTAATTGTGTATTCCTAGAGTGAGGAACAAGGCACTAAAAAGCTGATTGGAGGTTTTGTGGGATTGCATGGGGTTTGCAGAGTAACAGACTTCATTTAAGGAGTCTTAGGTGGAAACTTGCTATTTGGTTGGGAAACTCTCAAATATCAGTATAGAGAGAGATCTTTTCTCAGAGGCCATTCAGAGAAGAGTTCTCCACTTTTCTGCTACAGCTCTTGCCTGTGTGTGTGTGTGTGTGTTGGGGGAAGTGAAAAGTGATTTGCCTTCTTTATGCAAACTTCCAATTAATCTCCTATTGTTGTCCCCATTACTACTCTCCCCAATACCTTATGCCTCTAAGCTTTCAGTTTTCCATTTTTCAGAATTGTGTGACCGTTTATCTGTCCCCATTCTTTTTGTCCTTGGGTGTTTAAGTCATTTCCTTCTTCAGTATTTTGTTGTTGGGCTTTCGAGAGGGAACAGAGGTAGATGCCTTTGATCATCTTTAATGGAAAATTTGCCTTAAGCTTCATGACTCCATAGTTTCTTTTTATGTTTGTTCCTAGGTAATTTATCCAGTGTTTTACACTATTTTTACCACATTAGTTGTTATATTTATTGCTAAAAATATTTTAAAAATTTTAAATAACGAATGTGTGTATAACTTACCTGAATGATTTAAATTGAAGGGACTAGTTTTATGTCCTCTAAATTTTTTTTTTCTTTTTGCAATCTGTTCACACATTCATATTATATGTACTTCATCATGTTTGAGCTTTTATAAAAATTTTAAGGAAAGAAAATTTCCATCTAAAATACCTGATGTATCCAGCTTTTTCTTGGTACCTGAAATAGTTTAGTCTTCCTTCGAATAAAGCCTTTTTATTAATGAACCTGAATTTATTTGCTAGTTTTTTAAACGTCTTCCTTTTGCACTCCATGAATTATACTCTGTTGAGTACTATTTACATTCTTAAATACAAACATGCAGTCAACTGCTAACCCAAAAGTCGTTTCTACTTTTTAACAACTATCCAAAACTTGATTTCAACCTTTAAAACTCAGTGCTAATCAATTTGAAAGTTACCAACATTAAACTTACTGAAGTTAAAATGACAACCATTACAGTTGGAGATTTTATTGCCAACAGACACAAGGACAGGATATCTATGCTATACTTTAAAGTGAAAATAAAGTATTTAAAGTGCTTTTGTTTATACCTGACCTTTTTAAAACAGTTGTTGAAAAGTATACACACTGGTTAAAATAATTTTGTTTATTCAAGGTTGACTTCCTCTTGAGGAAACAATACCACAACCGGTGTCTGGTACCAAATAGGAGATCGATAGATAGGTAGATGGGGTACACAGGTTTTTCTGATTTCTACAGGTATTCTTTTCTTATTTATTATTGGAATTTGAGAGAGCTGACAGGAAAAATACTCAGGATATTTTTGATAAATGTGAATGGTTGTCAAGGAATTAAAATTAAAAGTTGGCTTCCAATTGATTATTAGGTTCAGAGGCTTTAGAATAAAAGCTGTGTCTCGGGTTTTATGTAGGTGATTTTTTAAAATCTCATTTATTCATGGAGATTTTGCATATCAGAAAATCTTTTTAACTTTAATTATAAGTCATCAACTTTATTATGAAGTTATTCAAATATTTTCTCATAAAATGAGTTTTTTATATAAATAATAAAATTTGCATTTTTTTCTTCTTAGGAAAATGAAATAGAATTAGTTTTAAACTAAGAATTTTTTTGTCTTATTAACTCCACTGATGAAAATGATTTTTAAAATATTTTCTAAATAATTTATTCTGTCCATTTTTTCTAGGTGCCGTATTGTGGATTTTCACAAGTCAACTGGTCCTTTGGGTACGCACCCTCGCCTGTTTGAATGGATACTGAACTATTATTCTACAGAGAGGGAAGGGGGCCCAAAAGCAGTGTGTACATCTAAACCTCCTATCTATCTGCAACATCAAGGTTAGTGCAACTCAGAAATAATAACTGTAACTTACAAGCATATCTTTATACGACAAAGAGTTAGCTTTTGCTTTAGGACAGGTTAAAAGTCTGATCATGGGGAGTAGGGTGATAGTAGCCTGTCCGATTTTCATAGTTACATTTTCATTTCAGTCTATTCCTGGGTAATGAAAGATGATACCCTTGGTATCTTCAGGGCTGCGTGGTTCACTCTTCCTTTATTGTTTATCCCTTATTTTTTTCAGGTCTTTACCCATGTGTCACTTCAGTGAGGCCTTCCCTGACCACCTTACCTAAGAGTTCATCTCATTATCCCAGCTTCCCACCACTGGCATTTCTTACTCCTTTTCCCTGCTTTATTTTTTTAGATACAGTATAATATATACTTTCCTTATTTATCTTGCTTATAGAGTATTTCTTCCTATTGTGATGTGAGTTCCATGAAGGCAGGAATGTTTGTTTTGCTTGCTCTGTATCACTGATTCCTGGACTAGTGCCCGGCACAGGCGTGTTTGACAAATATTGAATGGGTGATCTGGATTGACAGGAATGAGGAAAAGTAATTGTTAGGAATTTCATCATTTAGGAATACAAGCTGTAAAGCTTAACTTTTGAAATTCTAGTATATAGTATATATTTATTTTTGTTTACCTTTTAGAACCATTAGAGTTTTGTTTTATGGTAGGTAATTTTCAAATCCTTTCATTTGAGATCTTTGAATAGGAAGTATCAAGGGATTGGGAAAGAAAAACTAAAATGTGTGACTCAGTAGAAAAATGTTTGTAATGAAGCCTTTAGAAAACTAAAATTGAACAAAGGAAAACTGAAAAGTTAGGAAGTAGAACTGAATGCTTGTGTCTTAGGAATGAGAGAGGTCAGATAACTATGTCAGAGGGACTAACTATATTTATTTTCTAAACATTCATTTGCACACACTCCGTATACGCAGAGAGAGTATTCAGTGTGTGTGTGTACATATTTATATCTGTATGTATGGCTGTAGGTAAATCATATATAGCTGTTACTTTATTTTTTGATAGGTCATAGTCGAACAGTTGTTGGAATTGAAGAGAGAAAAAACCAAACGTTGTGTTTACTAGTATTTGATCCTGGATGTCCTTCTCGAGAAATGCAGAAACTATTAAAGCAAGACATGGAGGCTAACAGTCTCAAGCAACTTCGGAAATTTGTGGGAAATTTAAAGCATAAACAGTACCAGATAGTGGCAGTAGAGGGCGTTCTTACTGCAGAGGAGAAAATTGTAAGTCTTTATCTGGAATTTTATTTAATTTTTTTATGGCTTGAATTTTAAAATGTTTATTTCTCATTTCTTAAATTCAAAATTGTAATTTTACTTAAGAAATTTTCATTATCTTGAAATTATTTTTAGATTTTTTAAAATATTAGAATAATATGTATTCTGACTAATTGATTTCTGCTTACAACTAACAATTTTTTAAAAAATTTTGTTTCAAGGCCAGGAGACAAGCATCTCAAGTGTTTACAGCTGAGAAGATTCCTTGAAGAATTAAGCATTTCAGTGAGTGTGGAACTTCATGTCCCAAATTCAGATATTAAATTCCTTAATGCAACTTATGAACCTGTGAATTCTCTAAATACTCAACTTTTAGTTTCTAAAATGTCTAAATATATCATTAGTGATTCACTGTTTAGAAATTTAGAAAAATACCTTGTTTGCATTGTGGGTTTTGTATTTCTTACCCGTTTCAGAAACTGATTTTGTATTATAGTCATATTTAATATTTATTGGGTTCTTATGTTAGGTATGCTTAGTATTTTCCATGTATTAATTAGTTTAATCTTCAAAATAGTTCTGTGAGACAAGTGTTATTATTAGTGTGTGAGGAAGGTGAAACTGTAAGATTAGTAATTTGCCTGGAAAAATTTTCATAATCCCAGGCTGTCTTACTTTCAAATTCTTACCAATGTTTAGGTGTTGGGCACACAATGTAATATACAGATCATGTATCATAGAAATTACACTTGAAATCTATATCAGATTAATCAATATCACCCCAATAAATTTAATCAATGTCACCCCAATAAATTTAATCAAAAACATTCTGTTTTCTTCTGTTGTAAAACATTTAATGAAATTCCCTCCTTACCTCCTAGAAATAACTTAATATTTAACAACAGATGTCACTCTGAAAAGAGGGATTTGCTTTTGTTCAATATTCACACTCTTACCTATACAACTGAGATTTAGAGTCTAGTGTTCAATGTGTCCTATAGGAGAGAAACTTTCAGACTCATGTTGGCTGTGCTGTGTAAGGTTGCAAAAAAGAATCCTACTCTGGCCAACTGAAGCAGAAAGAAATGCATTGAGAGATGATCAGAGAAGCTCACAGAATCCATAGGTAACTAGGGCACTTTGCTGGAACCAAGGCAACTCCTGTGGTCTGATTCATAGCAAGAGCCAAGGTAGAATGTCTCTGCTCACAATTCAGATTCCCGAGAGGAATCTGATGCCATGATGTATGCCCTGGACAGAGGCAATTTCTCGAAAGGAAATCGGGGTAGATAAGGAAATGGATATTAAACAACAAAAAAGAAAAACAACAACTGTCTGTTATACCATGAAAAATGAACAAGAATGTACTTGAATGAAGTTTTATAAATATTCACTACACCACTGAATACTGAAAATTGCATTCCAAGAATGAATAATATTGCCAATTGGAAAATTCTAGAAATAATCCTTTCTAATATTTTGTCCTTCAGACTAGTGACTAGGTTTCTCCCTCATATCCCCATGCAGTTATCCTTTTTCATGCCATCATTACTTCTTACCTAGATAACCTGCTGACTGGACTCCCTGTCTTGATTCTCTGTCATCCATCTTCTACACAGAAGCCAAATGTTCCTTACAAATATATTTTGTCACTTCCTAGTTGAGTCCTTTTCCCTGTTTATGTATAAAATCCGAACATCCCACACAACCTGGGCCCTGCTTGCCTCTCCAGGCTCATCTCTCACCACTCTCAAAGTTCCACTCCTTTTAGCCCAAAGTCCTTCACCAAAATATAGTTGGTGCACCCAGCAGCCCCTAACCCCAAGGCCGCAGAGGCGCTGGGGCCACTGGGGCTGCAGCAGAGACACAAACCGGCAGGAAACCTGTGGAAAGGGAGATAAACTATCATAACTTTATCTCCCTTTCCACAAGATGAGAAAACTGACCCTGATTATTTAGTGATATGGCCCACACCTTTCTACAAGCACAGGGTATGTTATGATCATTCCTAGGAAGTGATCAGAATACTGGTCAGAATACTGTTTCCAGGGAATAACGCTACTGTGGCAAATTATCTAAGAGAGGAAACAAGCTTTTGTTGGGTTTATTCTGAAGGTCAGAGAACAGACCACCCCAACATATGCCATGTTGTTATATTGACGATCTTGACCTGCAGATGCTTGAAAAACAGCAAATGCAAGGAGAGGTTTTCACTGAAGTCTCCTTCTCTGCCTAAAATCGGACCCCCCAAAAGGTTCCCTTGATGGGAAAAGTGCCATCAGCCAGTGAAGACTGACTCCTGTCACAGGACAGGAGACTAGAAGTTGACATCACATCCAAACTTTGTTACAAACTATCTCCCCCACCCCCATTCAGCTTTCCTAAAAATCATGTACTCTCCTCTAAGAGGCCTCCATATCCCGTCCCCTTTCCCTAGAAAGAAGGCATTTAAATCTGGATTCTAAGCCACTTTGGGAAGTTATTCATTTTTCCCTGGGATCTCCCACATATACACGAGGTACACATGTTAATGAACTTTAGTTTTTCTCTTGGTAATCTGTCTTTCATTACAAGGGCCTCCGCTAAGAACTCAGAAGGGCAGAGGAAAACTATTTTTCCTCCTCCATAATTCTATCTCGGGAAATCAAGTCCTGGGCTGAACAGTGAGTTTGGCTCAAGTGCCAAGCAGTCCCGGCTGAGGGGAGGGAAGCTTCTAGGGGGAAATCAATGATACTGGCATCAAAGTAGGACAGAGGGCACACACATGGTTGCTGGTGGGAGTTTAAAGTGATTCAACATTTTTGGAGGATGATTTGGCAAAATCGATAGAAATGTTCAAGGTACATCCAAGAGTCTTCTAGGAATCTCATCTGCTGAGATAAAGCACGAGTGCTTAAGCCCTGGTCAGAACCCAGGATGCTACTGCGGGCTCTCCTTCCATGATAGGAAAACCTGTTAACAACCTGCATTTTTAGGCAAGGTGGCAT
>NW_005354291.1:4898-16775 GCF_000412655.1 Myotis brandtii | reverse complement strand
GGCAGGGGAGAGCAGTTAAGGGTATCAGACCATCAGGGGAGAGCAGTTAGAGGGATCAGGCCAGCAGGGGAGAGCAGTTAGGGGATCAGGCCAGCAGGCAGGTGAGCAGTTAGGTGCCAGCAGCCCTGAGGGGTCCCGAATTGGAGAGGGTGCAGGCCAGGCTGAGGAACTCCCCGCTCCCGTGCACGAATTAGGGGCAATCAGGCAGGCACGCCGGTGAGTGGTTAGGAGACAGCGGTCCAGGATTGTGAAAGCGATGTCCAACTGCCGGTTTAGACCCGATCCCGGCAGTCGGACATCCTGGGATCAGGCCTAAACCAGTAGTTGACATCCCCCAAAGGGTCCGAGATTGGAGAGGGTGCAGGCTGGGCTGAGAGACACCCTCCTCCCGTGCACGAATTTCCACAGGTTTCCTGCCGGTTTGTGTCTCTGCTGCAGCCCCAGTGGCCCCAGCGCCTCTGCGGCCTTGGGGTTAGGGGCTGCTGGGTGCCGGCGCCCCTGCAGGCTGTGTCTGTACTCCTCTGACCCCAGCGCCGAGGTGGGGCTCGAGGCTGCTGGGTGTAGGTCACCCTGAGGGCTGTGTCTCTGCTCCTCCAACCCCAGCGCCAAGGCAGGGCTTGGGGCTGCTGGGTGCCGGCCCCCCTGCGGGCTGTGTCTCTGCTCCTCCAACCCCAGCGCCAAGGCAGGGCTTGGGGCTGCTGGGTGCCGGCCCCCCTGCGGGCTGTGTCTCTGCTCCCCCAACTGCAGTGCTGAGGCGGGGCTTGGGGCTACTGGCTGCAGGGACCCCTGAGGGCTGTGTTTCTGTTCCTCCAACCCCAGCGCCAAGGCAGGGCTTGGGGCTGCTGGGTGCCGGCCCCCCTGCGGGCTGTGTCTCTGCTCCCCCAACTGCAGTGCTGAGGCGGGGCTTGGGGCTACTGGCTGCAGGGACCCCTGAGGGCTGTGTTTCTGTTCCTCCAACCCCAGCGCTGAGACGGGGCTTGGGGCGGCTGGGTGCTGCCCCACTGCGGGCTGTGTCTCTGCTCCCCCAACCCCACTTCCGAGGCGGGGCTTGGGGCTTCTGGGTGCGGGCCCTGTGCGGGCTGTGTCTCTGCTCCCCCAACCCCACTTCCGAGGCGGGGCTTGGGGCTTCTGGGTGCGGGCCCTGTGCGGGCTGTGTCTCTGCTCCCCCAACCCCACTTCCGAGGCGGGGCTTGGGGCTTCTGGGTGCGGGCCCCCTGTGGGCTGTGTCTCTGCTCCCCCAACCCCAGTGCTGAGGCGGGGCTTGGGGCTTCTGGGTGTGGCCCCTGTGCGGGCTGTGTCTCTGTTCCCCCAACCCCAGCACTGAGGCGGGGCTTGGGGCTTCTGGGTGCCGGCCCTGTGCAGGCTGTGTCTCTGCTCCCCCAACCCCGCTGCTGAGGCGGGGCTTGGGGCGGCTGGGGGCCGGCCCCCCCGCGGGCTGTGTCTCTGCTCCTCCAACTGCAGCGCCGAGGCGGGGCTTGGGGCGGCTGGGGGCCGGCCCCCCCGCGGGCTGTGTCTCTGCTCCTCCAACTGCAGCGCCGAGGCGGGGCTTGGGGCGGCTGGGGGCCGGCCCCCCCGCGGGCTGTGTCTCTGCTCCTCCAACTGCAGCGCCGAGGCGGGGCTTGGGGCGGCTGGGGGCCGGCCCCCCCGCGGGCTGTGTCTCTGCTCCTCCAACTGCAGCGCCGAGGCGGGGCTTGGGGCGGCTGGGGGCCGGCCCCCCCGCGGGCTGTGTCTCTGCTCCTCCCTCCCCCCAGCAGCGCTGGCCAAGCAGGCCCAGGGGCCCTCCACCAGCGCGTTGAGGCAGAACGCCTGGGTCGTCACCAGGCTTCGCTCTGCCACTTGGAGCCTATGTATGCAAATTAGCCGCCATCTTTGTTGGCAGTTAACTTGCATATCACGCTAATTGGCCAATGGGAAGGGTAGCGGTCGTATGCTAATTACCATGTTTCTCTTTTATTAGATAGGATATGCTGCTGAATTGAGCACCCCATTTTATTTTCGTTAGTCATAATCATCTTCATCTTCCTCAGTTTCTTCGTTTTCCTCGGCTGGAAGTGCAGCAGCTTCCTGTGCAGTCCTGAAAGCCTGCTCCTCTTCCACACTGGGGTCATCCGCTTCTGTAATTTCTGGTCCATTGGGGTATTCTTGACAAGCTGGTGGTGGGACTGGAGGTGCATAACTGTCTGGACTATATTTATGACCCCAGCCTATGTAGAGATTTTCAAACTTTCTATAAGTTAAAAAAAAATGTAGATAATCATTCTATCATTTTTTTCAGTAAGAAAAGTTGACCTTCCTCTCCTGTAATGATAAAGTACTTGAAATAGCATAGTCCCATAATTTCAAAACAATATATTTAAAATGCTTTAGAGATGAACTACCCCTAAATGATTCTTCCAGCACAGGGCATTTCTATGATCCGAACAGCTTAAGCTGGTTAAGAAAACCATGGGGCCTGACCCTGTCAAAATGTACCCTACACCAAAACCATAGCCTTTGATCATTTATTTTCAGGGGGGAAAAAAAAAGTTACTATCATTAGAGTTAGGAAGAATTTAAAAGTTTCCAACCTAGTCTGGTCAAGGCACATGCACTGGTTGTGGGCTTGGTCACCAGGAGGCAGCTGATCAGTGATTCCCTCCTATCGATGTTTCTCTCTCTCCCTCTCTCTTCCTCTATGAAATCAATAAAAGAATATTTTTTTAAAAAGTTTCCAACCTAGCAAACTTTTGGCTAGGGGAGGAGTGGGCTTGTGGTTGAAGACCTATGTGATTTTCCCCGCCCAACCACGGGCAAGTACAAAGGCTTTTCCCAGCATGCCTCACAGGACAATTGCCCTCTCCGCTCCAGATTCGGTGCAGTCAGCAGTCTCAGGGGAGTGGCAGTCGAGGACTCTGGCCCCTCTGGCCTGTCATGCTCTTCACATATTTCCGTTCCTAGCTCAGATGCCTTCACTCCTAGGTCTCTATCTAGGCCTTCAGTAGAGGGGTTCTAAGGGTACCTCTGCTAAGGCCTCCTTATGGGGTGGGGGGTGTTAGAGGAGAGAAGGGGAAACCTTAAAAACACTCTTCCCCACTCTCAGTACCCAGTACTTTTCCCTAGCAGCTCAGCTCTCTCTTCAGCTCAGCTTTTAACACTGGATTTATTAGGTAAGAAATGGAAGTATAACACACAAGGAAGTAAGGGCATTTAGTATCCTCTTCCTCCTAATTCTCTTGAAAATGATAGCCTAAATAATACATATTTTTAAGTATCTTTTATCAAGGTACCCAACAAAAAATAATGAGAGATTTAAACTAAACACTGCTTAGAATTACTTCAATTAAGTGAATATCAATTATTCAAATAATTATAGAAGAAAAGCCATATTTTAGCTTCTTTAATTAAATAATTCAGAAAAGGCAGAAGTCTAAATTATTCTAATATTCTAAATTTGATGCTTTACTGTATAATACAGAAGTTTGAATAAATCTTGCTAAAAATGAGTTAAAATAATAACCTAAGATTTCAGGGGTAACTTATACTTTCCAGAACTTAAATAATCACAGTCATAACTTTGAAAGTTGTCACATACTTACTTGCCATTGCAAAAGGTATATGCTCCAGGCCAAAGGTTGGATCTGAGAACAGCAACAGCATATTGAGGAATGAGATTTGAAGATAGTCGTGTTGTCCAAGGTGGTATATTCTGGATCTCTGTAAATCAATGAGAAAATCAAAAGCTTAATGCCTACATAGACAAGGATATACTGTGTAACAGAGAAGCTATTTTTGTAAATAATAAAACACAAAAACATTTGACATAGAAAGAGAAGTTAAACATCAGCAACTTAACATAAAACCAGGAGGGAATTTTATGAACATTGTGGAGCAATGAAATTTGAATACTTATACACTATACTAGTGGCCCGGTGCACAAAATTCGTGCACGGGGGAGGGGGTGTTCCTCAGCCCGGCCTGCACCCTCTCCAATCTGGGACCCCTTGAAGGATGTCCTAATTGCTGGCTGCTAACCATTCACCTGCCTGCCTGACTGCCCCTAACCAATCTGCCTGCCAGCCTACTCACCCCCAACTGCCCCCGCTGCCAGCCTGATCATCCCCAACTGCCCTCCGTGCCAGTGTGCTTGCCCCCATCTGCCTCCCCTGTCAGCCTGCTCACCCCCAACTGTCCCCCTGCTGGCCTTCTTGCTCCCACCTTCCCTCCCCACTGGCCTGCTCACCCCCAACTGCCCCCTGCTGTCCTGATCACCTCCAACTGACCCCCACTGATGGCCTGCTTGCCCCCAACTGGCCCCCTGCTGGTCTGCTTACCCCCAACGGCCCCACCCTCCACCAGCCTAATCACCCACAACTGTCCTCCCTTCTTGGCCTCTAATCGCCTCTACCTCGGCCCCGCCACCATGGCTTTGTCCAGAAGAACGTCTGGAAGGTCTCCCAGTCTAATTAGCATATTACCTTTTTATTAGTATAGATAATAATATCAAGTGTTTATGGTCATCTGTCTATGGTGTACAGAATGCAAGATAAGAATGATACACAAGATAACTCAGCATTTCAGTAAGAGCTACAGCCAACTTGTTTCCTCCCTGTGTGGCACTTCTTTAACTTCTGTCAGAGAAAGTTGGTGGTTTGGCCAGCTACATTCTTTATTCCACACATATACTATAGTGTGTGTGTGTGTGTGTGTGTGTGTGTGTGTAGATATGTAGATACAGTATATTATATACACATAGAATATATACACATATACCATACATATAGTACATTATATATACTAGGTATACTACTATCTACATATACTAGTAATATTACATAGTATATGTATATATAGTATTACACATATAGTATGTGTATATAGTATTAAATATACATAGTATGTGTATATGTGGTATACATATATGTATGCTATGTATATAGTATAGTAATATTACATAGTATACATATGCACAGTATAGGTATATATAGTATAATATAAATAGTAATAACATAAAGTTTATGTAAAATTACCTAAATCTTCAGAGATTGGTGTCAAGAGAGGAGGCCCCACTTCCTGTTCTATGTAGTCAGGCTCTTCTCCTTCTTCTTCTTTTTTTTCATCATCATCTTCTTCCTCTTCACTTTTTTGTATGGGGTTGAACCAATTACAGCGACCCTGAGTATGAATATTGCAACATGAAGATCTTAATATATCAGAGTATTCATTTGGATTCATGAAATTATCTGCATAAGGTTTCACTCTGTGGGAATTTAATCATTCATTCATTCAACATATATTTACCAAGTGCTATTATGATCTAGGTTTTTTTCAAGCAAAAGATTGTACTATATATTTCAGGAATCTGCCAACTACTTGAAGTTACAGAACAGGTATATTTTAAAATTAGCAGTGCCTTAGTTAAAAAAAAAATAATGCATTTCACTTATTTGTAATAAATAATATATAAGAAAAATAATGTAATATTATTCATAAAAATTATAAGATTAGGTATGGAGGTTTGGGGTTATAATTTCTGATCTGATTAACTCTTATCTAAAGATATAAGAATATCTCATATGTAGGTCCAAGTATAAAGATTTTCTACCTGCAGATGAGGTAGTAGAGCAGAGTGATTAAAAGGATGAACTCTGGATCCATTATGCCTACTCACATCTGACCCTAATGCTTATTAGTATATTACTTATTTTACATTTCCTCAACTCTGCCTCAATTCCCTCATCTGTATAATAAGGATAATATTATTTTTTAATTTATCTTTATTATCGAAAGTATTGCAGATATCCCCCTTTTTTTTCCATTGACCTCACCACACCCACCCCCACAGGTCTTCACCCCACTATTGTCTGATGCTTTTTATACAGTTATGATTATGAAATGATGTAATGCATATAAAAGGCTATTAAGAGCACCTAGTAGAATATGTGCTATATAACTGCTATTTAGCACTGTTTGCTTGTTTTTATTTTTATTATATTTTTTTATTGTTCTTGGTATAAAATCTCCATGTATTATAGAAATAGAATTTTTAAAAAATGGTTCCCAAAATTAGTTTCACAACACAAATAAATCTTAATCCTTAAATAACTTGTCCAATACTCCATAGAAATGATTATCTTATTTCTGTTTGGAAATAAAAATCTGTTTGAAGATCCCAGGTCTATATTACTTGCCAATTATATAGTACTCTGTGCTTTTACTTGATTTTTAATGACCTCTTTCTCTGTCTAGAGTCTGAATATATGTATGCATTGTATACTGAATTTAATACATATGTGCTGATTGGCTGATAGATTGAGAACTGCAAAGCCCCTACCTGAGGGAGTATATGTTGTACATGGTGAACCCAATTGGATAGGGATTCCACTAGATCAACCACTTGGATGCCTTCAAAATCAGGGTTTTCTTCAAAGTTATCTCGCCCACTTTCTACTTCTTCCTCCTCCTCTCTTTCCTCTTCACCAAACTGATAGAATCCTAAAGGGCTGACATGGGTCCCTGCTGAAATTCTGGCAATTTGTGCTCGTAGGTAATTACTCTCATTTCCTGGGAAAGGTGGGTAGCTGATGATGGGAGAATCCAATCTCCCAGTGAAAAATTTCTTGATTTTTCTTGCAATAACAATTTGTGCAGGTGTAACTGATGGTAACTTCACCCATGGTCTTCCTGGTTCATTGCAAACAAAATAAACATATCTGTTGGCACCTGTTCTGCTTTCTTCTTTTGGTATAGGCTGTGGGGCCTTGTAAAGGGACCTTGGTGATTCATCCTCATCTTCTTCACCTTCACTCTCTCCATTGTCCCTCTCTTCAGTTACATCTTCCTCTTCCACCTCCTCTTCATCTTCTCCTTCATGAAATTCCACTTCAGCTACAATATAATTCATTTCCAGACCCAAGATCTTGCCCCAGAAACGGCATCTTTGGATTGGGTGGGTGTCAGTAAGCTGCTTGAGGGCAAGACATATGCGATAAATCTCATCAGTGCCCAAACCAACTCCAGCTTGTTCAAAATAAAATGCTGACTCCATTACATTTGGGAGAGAGTATTCTGCCTGCGAATACAAATGCTGTGGTTAACATGCTATCTATAAAGAGACCTGCTTGCTTCCTGTTTCCCTTTTAAACATCTTGATATTAGCTCTACTTATTGTCTACACCATGTCTTTGACATTTCTTTCAAGATTTAGATCACTTCATTAATTTGCAAATTTCATTCATCTCACTTATAAATGTAGCTTCTGCCATTGTGTTTTACATTCATCATTATAATAATCTTATTGCATGTATGTATCTTAGGCAGAGAAAATGTAATAATCATTATGAAAAATAAATATTCAACATCCCCTGTTTATAAAAAAATGTTTAAGTGGCCCCTTTACTATCTTGAAATAATTAAATATGCTATAACCTATCTACACACATATTTTTAGAAAATGTTTACTTATGTAAATGTATATATTTATACAGGTATATCTCATTGTGCTTTGCTTTATTGTACTCTGAAGATACTGCATATTTTACTAATCAACAGCATTTGCTCAGTTCATGTCTCTGTGTCATATTTTGGAAATTCCAACAATATTCAAACTTTTTCATTATATTTTTACTAGTGGCCCAGTACACGAATTCGTACACATTGAAAGGAAATTAATTAGAAGAAATATTTTAATATTATTATTCGCCCTTTCTCTATAATAGAAGTGTCAACCAAATTCACCATCAGCAATGACAGATCAAAACACATGCATGCGATTGGCGCCAGCAAGAGCTTTATATGTATCGCGCATGTGCGAGTCAACTTAGCCTTTTATAGATATAGAATAAACTTGCTTAATTAGACCTGCTTTCTGATTTAGCTAAACTCTTTCCAGGCCAATGAAGCACCCCAACTTCTCTTTCAGGTAATTGTAAGCAACACAGCAGTTAATATCAACACAAAGCAGATTATTATTGTAGATCACTCAGAGAGAATAAAGGGTAAAATATTTAACTGCAGCAGTGTTTTAGTATATTCTGTGCCGTGACAAAACCTGAAGTCATTTTCAAGGTCTATTATTTCTTACTTCTTTTCAGTCGGGTCAAGTTTCTAAGCTTTCTAAAACTCCATTTTCCGGCTAATGAAAAGACAATAGGATTCGACCGAGTCTCCTATCTACCTACTCCAGGACTTCTGTGAGGATCAAATGAGATGAGGCACGGGAAAAAGCTTCATAGACATTTAAAGTGTAAAATGTTTTCACCTGGCTATAAAGCAAGTCATGTTCCTGGGCTGAAGAAACTGCAAGGAGGCTAGTCACTAGGGAGAGGAAGCCCGGCATTGCTTTGTGACATCATTACCCCACAGTCACAGCCACCATCTCCGGGCTGGACTGTGGGCCACATTTTGTGCCATGGGGTCTTGGCAACATCGGCTGCAATTTGGTGGGCTATTGCTCCGGGGTGGTGGCAGGGCCTGTGTCCCACTTGGGGGAAGCCGAGTGTTGCTTTGTGGGCACCAGGTCTGTGGTGCCATTTCTTTGTAAATGGCTAGTGCACGTCACTGCAGCTCCTGCATTGAGCATCTGCCCCATGGTATTCAGTGCACGTTATAGCAACTGGTCAGACATTTGGACACTTAGCATATTAGCCTTTTATATATATAGATGATCAGTGGTCTTTGATGTTACTATTGTACATTGTTTTTTAGATATGATGCTATTACACCTTTAATAGAATACACTATAGTGTAAACATAACTTATGTGTAAACAGAAAACAAAAGATTTGTGTGATTTGCTTTATTGAAATATTCACTTTATTGCAGTGGTCTGGAACCAAACCTGCAATATCTCTGAGGTATGTTGTATATGTTTTTATATATTACCATATATTTTATAAACATAAATAATTATATACATATGGTAATATATGGAGTCAAAAATCAATATAGTACCATATATATGGTAATATATAGGATAAATAAAAGGAATGTAGAAGTACTCAATCATGACTACTTTTGAAGACATAATTGAGGAAGAATTTATGGAATCTGAATAAGAGGCTCAGGTTCCAGAATTAAACAGCTTACTGTATTCTTGTTCCTTATCCTAATTTTAGGACGCAGATCCCTAATTGACAGTGTTGTGCCTATAGATACCCCAATGTCCCGTTCTCATACTGGAGTTTGACCTTTGATAAATTCCTCCATGAGAGTATCTGCCTTCTGCTTGATCCCTAAATGCTGTTTGCCTTGAGACTTGTCTTCTCTGGATGTGGCCATATAACTAAATGGTTGGAGTAAGGTATTTTCAGAAAAGAAGAGTTGATGTCAGTTCCATAACACCGATCACTTGTTCCCTCTGGGTACCCTGGGCCCACTGTGTCAAGTTGGGTCTCCCCACCAAGGTTGCCAAGCCCTGTGGGTCCAGATTCTCAACCCTCCTGTCTTTTCCCTAATCAAACTCTTTGCCCTTTACTGAAATCATCTCACTCTAAACATCTAATTTGCAAATATATAGGCAGATTTTTATATAGTCTAGTGATAACAAAACATGAAAGCTCAGTAGGTATATACATTCCTTGGTGGTATAAATTACAGTCATGTAGGCATTTTGGAAACACAATACTGGATACTATTTTGAAATATTTGCAGCTAGAATATCTGTGATAAAACAGATTTTATTCTCTAATGATAGCTTTTTAATTCTGTCACCAATGTTCTCTAAATATTTTCAACAATTTGTCTCTGGGGATTAAAAGACATTTGATCTCTTTCCTTTTCTATTATAGTTCATTGGCATAATATGCATAATATCAAGACATAATATGAAGAAGTTGCCTTGGAAGAGAATGAAAATGACATTAGAAGTATTTCTACTTTGTCTAATAAACTAAAGGGAAATATGCATATTGATTTAAAGCCTGTTAAATGATCATCTGACAGTAATTCATTCATTCAACAAGGAGTTAATAAGAAACAGCTGTAGGCCCAGGTCTGTACCAGGCACTTTGGAATTTAAAAGATGAAGCCACCATTTTCTCTGACATGAATACCTCAGCCCCACAAACATGTAATAGCTAAGCCTGTGCGATACTAAACCACAAGTGTGAAAAAAAAAAAACTAAACAAGGAAATGAGTGATGTGAAATGAGGTTGAAAGTACTATTTAGCAAGCCAGAAGAAACTATTGATATGAATTTAGAGCCACACCCACTCACCTCCAATCAAACCCCAGGATTGCACTATTCAGATTTACAGTAGTGACTTACCATTTCATCTTCCAGTTCTTGGTCAGCTCCTTCCAAATTTCCCTGGAGAAAAAGAGCCTTTTGCTTCTCTGCTATTTCATATGTTGGAAGCATCTCATTCTCATTTTGGAGTGTATCTAGTTTTTTACTAAAATGTGCCATCTTTACATCTTGGCTAATATTTTCAATGATGTCCACAGCATTTTCAGGACGCTCATCTAAGATCCTGGTCAGCATATTAGAAAGATGGTCATATCTATCCAAAAAGAGAAAATTCCAGGTGTTAACCCATGTCAAAAGCGTTTGAAGAAGCATTTCATGCAGATTCAGGGAGCTGGTGTTTAGGAAACTTCAACAACTCAAAACCTTCACAAATTTTAAGTGAATAAACATGGTAACTTCCACTGCCAGAAAAACCTATTCTAGAATTTTCCTTCAAAAATATCTCCAATATGATATGAATATTTAAAGTATTAAAGAAAAACATAGATACATATTTTATATCGGGAACATTTCACATTTTATTTGAGATTGAAATCTCTTAGTTATAAATTTTAAAGTGATTAACATTTTTTTCTTTTTTTTTTTACCTTAACTGAGCAGCAGATCACATCCCTAAAGCTTAAGTAAATTGTAGTTTAAGACAGTAATTTGTAAATAACATTTTAAATAGTCAATCTTGAGTTTTGTGAGAGATTGCACACATTAAATATGAACTTTTTATTCTTTAGACCAATTATGGTGACTAATTCCCCCGGTTTGCCTAGACTAGCAGTTTCTTCAGATGCAGAGCTTTCAGCGCTCACATCAGGATAGTTCCAGAAAAACAGATAACTGGTCACCCAGGACTGGCCTGGTGAGAACTCAAAACCAAGCCAGGCGAGCACTCTGATGCTGACAGCAGAGCCAGGTGCTCCCCGTCACTGGCAGAAAGCTACTGTTACAAGCTTCTTGAAGGGACGCTGGGACTTCACCATCTCTTTGGTCTCTTTCACACCCAAGATTCCATAATTCCTAGGCTTTGTTTTCTGCGCCAAGGGTCTTTAAAGAAACTAGAAGAATCCCCACCAATGACCTATTTTGAGGCCTGTGGTGCAAAGAGTTATTAAGCCACCAACTCATACTAATACAGACTTTTCAAAGGTATTTCCCCAAAGAAACACACTCTCACCCAGATATACTCACACCTCCTTTTCTTTGCCATACTTTTCTCTCTTTTTCCCTCCAGGACTTACAGATTTAAGCCTGACTTGCTACTGGTCTTCAGTAGGTAAGCCTTAGCACTCTGAACGGCAATCTCAAGCATGCTGGGGACCGCTTCAGGCTCAGGCTCAGCCTCATCCTCATCCAGATGACGTTTACTGTCTGAGTCTTCCTCCTGAGAAATGTCACATCTCAGGTCTTCCTGTTTAGAGTTGTTACCATTCGCGTCCCTCGGCTCATACAGGTGACCGTCGGTTTGCTGAAGCTGTTGAAAGGCGTTCCCATTTGACTGGCCTGTTTGATGGGGAGTTGATTGTCCTTTATCAGATGATTGTTGCAAGTGGTCAGGGTGAGGTGTCCCGGCTTCAGGAATCGCCCTCGCGGTCTTGTCTAAGCTCCACGGTGCAGCCCCAACAGAGCCAGAGGAGGAGGGGAGGAGGGCTCCCGAGGAG
>NW_005354291.1:2584-3913 GCF_000412655.1 Myotis brandtii | reverse complement strand
CAACGCTCTATCCACTGAGCCAAACCAGTTAGGGCAGTATAATCCTTATTTAGAATATAAATGTGAATTCATAGTTTTGCAATATTTAAGGTCATGAGTATGGCTATTAACTCATGTTATTCAGTCTCCAACATGAAGAAGGTACATAGGATTGGACCATATCTGGCCTTGACTATAAACTGTAAATTAATTAAATACTTTAATGTTAATTTGTACTGTATCTCTTTTTTAAAAAAAATAAACCAATTAACACTTGGTATTTGACACTACATTGATATGATTTCCAATTAGCAGCACGTTGGTAATAAATTCTAACTTCATGGAAGAATATACTATTTATCTCCCCTCACACCCAACTGGGTGGGAGAAGCACAGAACCCTTCAACAATTTCATAAAAGCTGGGGACCTTTCCTCTTCCCCAAAATACACATGAGTACATACAGGCAAGATGTTGCATGTAATGTCTGTTGGTTCAGGGACTCATTGAAGTCAGATTGTCTGGATTAGAACTCTTGAAATTCATCTGAAAACAAAATAAAAGATAAACTAGAATTACAATGTATTGGATGAATATAGCTTATAGATAAATTAAATGATGACAGTAACGTAATAAGAGACAAAAGAGGGGAATTGAGAATACTCTTAAAATCCCTACACTAGCCCTGCTGGTGTGGCTCAGTGGTTGAGCATCGACCTATGAACCGGAGGTCATGGTTCAATTCCCAGTCAGGGCACATGCCTGGGTTCTGGGATCAGTCCCCGGTAGGGGCCATGCAAGAGGCAGTCAACAGATGATTCTCTCTCATCACTGATGTTTCTCTCTCCCACTCCCTTCCTCATGGTAACATTTTGCATAACTACAACACATGATCCCTATCAGGAAATTGACATTCATTCTTCCCAGAGCTTATTCAGAGTTCGCCAGTTTTACCAGCACTCATGTATGTGTGTGTCTGTGTGTATAGTTCAAGGCAATTTTATCACATGTATAGTAATCACCACCACAATTCTGGTAACTAGTAATCTGTTCTCCATCTCTTCAATTTTATTTCAAGAATCTACACTAATTAAAGACAAACATGCAAATTGACCATACCTTCATTATGCCTTAAGCCATGCCCATCAGCCAATCAGAGCGACTATATGCAAATTAACCCAAGGAAGATGTTGGCCGGCAGCCACGGAGCTGGAGCAAGCAGGAGGCTTGGTTGCCCCAATGATGGAGGAAGCCAAGCTTCCTGCCTGCTGCGGCCAGGCTCTGAGCTCCACTCAAAGCAACAAAGTTTCAATTATAGAAGGTAAATAAACCCCAGATACCTGCTTTCAGC
>NW_005354291.1:0-1599 GCF_000412655.1 Myotis brandtii | reverse complement strand
TGTTAAATAAATGTAATCACATAGTATATGACCATTTGAGACTGACTGAGAACATACTTTAATAATATACTTACCTAAGGACTTTTTAGATAGAAGTTTTTTTTTAGGTTATCAATGAGTGAAATGATTAGAAAGTCCTTTATTTTTTTGTTTTTTTATTTTTGCTGAATTTATTGGGGTGGCATTGGTTAATGAAATTATACAGGTTTCAGGTACACAATTATATAATACATCATCTGTATATTGTATTGTGTGTTCACCACCCCAAGTCAAGTCTCCTTCCATCATCATTTATTCCCCCTTTACCTTCCACCTCCCCCCTCCTTCTGGCAATCACCATACTGTTGTCTGTGTCCATGAGTCTCTCTTTTTTAGTACATTGGTTTGATTTACTCTTAGGCCTTCACGTTTCCCTTTAAGTTAGGCAATAATTTATTTATTCTTTCATCCACAAATTTACCCAGTGACTGTTACATCCCAGATAGTTGAACTTTCTTTTTTTTTTTTTTTTAAATATATTTTATTGATTTTCTACAGAGAGGAAGGGAGAGGAATAGAGAGTTAGAAACATCGATGAGAGAGAAACATCGATCGGCTGCCTCCTGCACACCCCCTACTGGGGATGTGCCTGCAACCAAGGTACATGCCCTTGACCAGAATCAAACCTGGGGCCCCTCAGTCCGCAGGCCAACGCTCTATCCACTGAGCCAAACTGGTTAGGGCACAAAATAGATTTTTTTTTAAATCCCTGTTTTCCTAGAACTAACATACTAGTGGGAAAAGACAGACACTAAACAATATATATAGTACATAATCACATTGCTTAGTGTATTGAAAGGTGATAAATGTTCTGGAAATAAGAAGGTAATGTAAAAAACTAGTAATCACAGGAAGTGTCCGAAGGCGTGCTGGGGAGGTTGCATTATTAAATAGAGTAGTCAGGGTAGGCCTCAACACAGTGGTTCCTTAGCTAACATTTTAAAATATCCCTTGGTCATGTGGGAGCTAGTTCTTAACTACCTAGACCAGGAATACAAATTCCTATAGAAAATCTGCCTTTTCAAAATAAGATAGATTTACAAAAATTGTCTCACCTCTTTCTCTCCATCATTGCTTGCTTTTTCTATTTTTCTCTCCAATTCCCATCCCCTAACTCTCCCAGGTTCTTATTGCCAACAATGGCATTGCAGCAGTGAAATGCATGCGGTCTATCCGTCGGTGGTCCTACGAGATGTTTCGAAATGAACGTGCAATCCGATTTGTTGTCATGGTCACACCTGAAGACCTTAAAGCCAATGCAGGTGAGTTATTTGCATTAAGAAAGCATCACTCTAGAGCAGCCGTGGGCAAGGATCCGGCCCTTTTGAAATGAATAAAACTAAAAAAAAAAAGACCGTACCCTTTTATGTAATGGTGTTTACTTTGAATTTATATTAGTTCACACAAACACTCCATCCATGCTTTTGTTCCGGCCCTCCGGTCCAGTTTAAGAACCCATTGTGGCCCTCGAGTCAAAAAGTTTGCTCACCCCTGCCCTAGAGCAAAATATGACATGGTTACCTACACTCTAGGAAGGACAGAAAAACAAAAGTTTTCTCA
>NW_005354290.1:0-460 GCF_000412655.1 Myotis brandtii | reverse complement strand
AATGTAAATGGATTAAATGCCCCAGTCAAAAGGCATATGGTAAATGAGTGGGTAAGAAAACATGACCCATATATCTGCTGTCTACAGGAAACCCACCTCAGAAAAAAAGACGCACACAGACTGATGGTGAAGGGCTGGAAAAAGGTTTTTCAGGCCAATGGAAGTGAAAAAAAAAGCCGGGGTAGCAATACTTATATCTGACAAATTAGATCTCAAAGTGAAGGACATAAAAAGAGATAAAGAAGGCCACTTCATAATACTAAAGGGAGCAGTCCAACAAGAAGAAATAACTCTGGTAAATATATATGCACCCAATATAGGAGCACCCAAATACGTAAGAAATCTTCTGGAGGAGATCAAGGGAGAGATTGACAGCAACACAATCATAGTCAGGGACCTTAACACCCCATTATCACCACGGGGCAAATCCTCTAAACAAAAACTCAGCAAAGAAACATCA
>NW_005354289.1:0-1011 GCF_000412655.1 Myotis brandtii | reverse complement strand
TCTTAGTTTCCCTTTCTGATAGTTCATTACTGGTGTATAAAATGAAACTAATATCTGGATATTTATTTTGTATCCTGCTACTTTACTGAACTCATTCATTAAATATTAGCAAATTGGATCTAGCAATACATTAAAAAAGGTCATACACTATGATTAAGTGTGCTTTATTCCGGGGATGTAAGGTTGGTACAATATATATAAATCAATTAATGTGATACACTACATAAACAAAATGAAGGATAAAAATCACAGGATCATATCAATAGATGTAGAAAAAGCATTTGATAAAATCCAGTACCCATTTATGATTAAAACTCACAGCAAAGTGGGAATAGAAGGAACATACCTCAACATAATAAAGGGTATATATGACAAACCCACAGCCAACATCATACTCAATGGGCAAAAACTAAAAGCATTTCCCCTTAAGAGCAGGAACAAGACAGGGATATACACTTTCACCACTCTTATTCAACACTAGAGGCCCAATGCAGGAAATCATGCAAGAGTAGGCTAGGCCTTCCTTCCCCCAGCTGCCGGCACCAGCTACCCTCTGGCACCCAGGACCTGGGCTTCCTTTGCAGCCCTGGCTTCATCTGGAAGGTCGTCCAGAAGGACGTCTGGTCTAATTAGCATATTATGCATTTATTATTATAGACTAGAGGCCCGGTGCATGGAATTCATGCACTGGGAGGGGCTCAGCCCAGCCAGCGCCCTTTCGCAGTCCGGCAGCCCTTGGGGGATGTCCAATTGATGGCTTAGGCCCACTCCCCAAGCCATCAGTTGGACATCCTTAGCACTACCACGGAGGCGGGAGAGACTCCCGCCACTGCCGCTGCGCTCACCAGCCATCAGCCCAAGCAGTGCTCCCCATGTGGGAGCCCACTGACCACCAGGGGGCAGCTCCTGTGTTGAGCATCTGCCCCTTGGTGGTCAATGCATGTCATAACTACCAGTTGTTGCCCCCATTCGATCAATTTGCATATTACCCTTTTATTATCCTATATAATA